>NC_059335.1:19592857-19909285 GCF_018350155.1 Leopardus geoffroyi
GTTACAAGAACATTGTGATTGAAATATCACCAATTGGCTTTTCATGACAACTCAGCAATAGATTGCAATTTTGATGGTGTGTGTGTGTGTGTGTGTGTGTGTGTGTGTGTGTGTGTGTGTTGGGGGCGGGGGTAGCTGTTGTGTTCTCCAGCTGGCCGAGGTCCATACAATATTTATGAAATCCAGATGAAGCCCTACGCTGGCAATGAGCTGATATCATAACACAGATTTCAAAAACGTCTTGACATTTGCCCAAGATCAAATTTCCCCTTGCGAAAACCCACAAGGCTCTGTGCTGCCGGCGGTCTGCACGCTAAGCACCCCCCTCGTCCCAGCAACCTGCTTCATTTGAGTCCGGGTGATTACCACTGTGCTGGGTGGCACTGGGGGGCTGGAGTGGTGCAGAGTAGCAAGCCCAGCACCACCCAAGTCCACTTTTCCTTTGTGGCCACTATGAGCCGCGGCTTTCAGTGATGACAGACAGGAGTTTCGGTAATTTTCATCGTTAAGCACTTTGTGACGTGCAAAATAAAGCTCAGGGATCTCCTTATGGACGAGGTTCTGATGCGTATTTGAACCAAGAGAGACATGCGGCGATCGTCCATCACACATCAGCCCAGGAAACAAAAACGAAAGCAGGAGATGTATTTCCTTGGGGCCACAGATGCCATTTGATTCCTTTTAGGAGACCCCCATTAGGAAGAATGTCACCAGCTTTCTCATGGCCCGGGTTACAAGTTATTTCCAAAAGCGGTCCCTAAGGGCATCCTCCACCCCAAAGGGCTCCTTCTCCTACCCCTACCCGGGGCTTTTGGAGACGAAGATTCCCAGTGTACCAGTACCCGGAGTGGTGAAATATTGCACGGGAAATATTGCATGAAATATCGCCTGCGATCCAGGCCTGAAGTCCCCGGAGATTGTTTACGAGTAAAAGGCAAGGACGATTTAGTTGGTTTTTGATAAACACTTCATACTGCACATCCTAAGAGAAGCAGAATACTTGTCAAGCATGCATCTTTATGAGCTGTCCGCCTATAAACCTTGCACGAAAGGTCCGTGCTTAATGTTGGTTTGGCAGTAAATTGGCGCGATGCACGGGTCTGCTGATTCAAATTAGCATCGACCCATAAAACGCTACTGAATGATTCTTCAAATCTGCCAAGTCTTCAAATCAATTTTGGAGAAAGTGTCAAGGGTTTTTTTTGTTTTTTTTTTTAAACTTTGATAAACCTTTCATATTAGTTATCACAGAAGAGCATCAACCTTTCTCATCTGTCTTTCCACCAAAAAAAAAAAAAAAAAGGGTGTTGTTTTTCCCTAACTGCTTTTAGCTCTTCGTCTTTGCACACCCGCCTCCACATCACATAAACAATGTGTGTGTTATGGCTTCTTTGTTGCCCTATTTTCAAGTGAACGGTGTTTGGCTCACGCTGTCGGTGCTCCCATGATCCCGCAGTCTGGAGAGAACTTCTACTGGCACCAGGATAAAGTTCTCACTCTTGGCATTTGATATGCAGTCCCAAGCTCACCTCCTCCAGGAAGCCTTCCATAACTCACCAATGAACTCTGATCATGGCTCTACACCCTTGTGTGTTGGGTAAACTAGACTATGTTCTCGTGGGGGCTCAGTGCACTTCCTTCCCTGCGGGCCCCCAGGAGTGGGGCTCACACTGAGAGGTGCCACCTCTCCCCTCCCCATCTTTGAGGACCAGCCGAGGCCTCCCTCCTTCATGAAGCCCCCTTACAGATGCCCCAGCCAGCATCCCTCGTCCTCACTCTACAACCTCAGAGATCTCAGTGACCCTAGCCACCCCTTTGCTGGTGGCCTGACTTGTGTGTGAATCTGCCTCTGTCTCCTGGGGGCAAGGTCTAGGTCACAAAACCCAACAGGAACAGAACCTTGGCTTGAACCCAAGGGGTCTGACCCAGAACTGTCATCCCCCAGGCCATGCTGCTCTCTACAGTAACAAATATCAGACTTGAGGAGGATGGGAACAAGCCACACCCAGAGAAAGGGGGCTTTATCAGGGTTCCCATCAAAATGCCATAAGCCTGAATGCATGAGGTGGTAATTGACCTGGCCCTCTCCTTCACTTGGCTCAGAGGCACATCGTTTGTGAAAACGTGGTGCTGAGAAAGCAGAGGAAGCTACATGGTGCAGGGGTGGAGTGCTGTATTCAAGGGAGGCTTTCAGGCTTCTCCAGAGAGACCCAAAGATAGACAAGCCCATCAGAAATAAGGTCACCCAGGGAGACGTTCCTAAACAGCCAGTGCCTGGAGCTCTGGGGGTGAACATGGCTCTGGAGGTGCCAGCAGAGAGCCTGGAACCTAGGACCCAAAGGCATCGGTCGGAAGCTGGCTCTGGGGATAAGGAGGTCATTTAAAGGGACAGAGCACCAGGACAGGACACCCTCTAAAGTCCAAGAGCCCAACTTCCAGAGCCCTCCCCATGGCAGCCTAGGCTACCAACAAATCCCGGTCAAGTCAGCTGGGGTGGGAGAGGGCAAAGGTCAACGGGAGGCTTTATCTTCTGCTCCTTCATTCAGTGCGTATTCAGCCCCCCCCCCCCCGCCCCCCAGCCCGCTCAGTGCCAGGACTGTTCTAGGTACTGAGTCACAGCAGGGAACAGGACGGACAGGGTGGTATATGTTCATGGAATTTGTGAAGGGAAAGATGAGCCACAGAGAGAATGACAGATCACCAGGATTCATTCGGTGATTGGGGGCTGGGGCAGAGGCCCAGCACCTGCATCTCTCACGGCCCCTGGGGTGATTCTGAGGCCAGTGGCCGGGTCCCCAGCCTCATCCAGAGAAACGCCTGTCTACTCCACCCTCCATTCCAACGTGGCAGATTCAAACCCACCCCACAGAGGGAACCGCAAGCACCCCCAGACGTTCCAGATAACCACAATTTGGAGATGGAAGTGAATGTTCAAATTTGTTTAATAACGTTTTCAAGTTCAACATATCCTTAGCATACCAATAAAAAATAAACTGTATTAGCCATCTGGGAAATATAAAATTAAAACCACAGTGTGATATCTCTACATACTCATGGAGTGGCTAAAATGAAAAAGACTGACCACATGAGGTAGCGACAAGGACATAAAGCAACTGGAACTCTCATATTTAACTGGTGTCAGCGTGGAGGGGATTAACCAGCCACTTTAGAAAATTGGCAGCCTCTACATGGGACGAACAAACGCACATCTTCAGACCCAGCAAGTCTCTTCTAGGTATATGCTCATTAAAATGTGTACAGACGCCCAAGAGACACGTGCAGGAATGTCCACAGCAGCCCGGCTCCCAATGTCCATCCACTGGAGAATGGATAAACACATTGGGGTATATTCACACCATGGAGTCCCAAGAGTGAACAAACCACTCACAGCAACATGGGTGAATCTCACAAACATGATGGTAAGCCAGACCCCAAAGCATACAGTCTTTTGATTCCACCTACATCGGGTTTTAAAACAAGGATACCAATCAATGCCCTGCCGAGGAAGGATAGAGGTTACCTGGGGCAGAGGGGAAGTGTCTGGAAGAGGACCCAGGGACCCCCGGGACGCTGGTCATGATTTTTTTAAAATTTTTTTTTAACATTTGTTCTTTTTCGAGAGAGACAGAGTGTGAGTGGGGGGGGGGGGGGAGGTGCAGAGAGAGAGGGAGACAGAATCTGAAGCAGGCTTCAGGCTCTGAGCTGTCAGCACAGAGCCAGACGCAGGGCTCGAACTCACAGACCACAAGATCATGACCTGAGCCAAAGTTGAACACTTAACTAACTGAGCCACCCAGGTGCCCCCATGATCCTTTTTTTTTTAAGTTTATGTATTTATTTTTGAGAGAGAGAGAGAAAGAGAGTATGCTCACACATGTGAGCAAGTGGGGGAGGGGCAGGGAGAGAGGGAGAGAGAGAGAGAGAGAGAGAGAGAGAGAGAGAATCCCAAGCAGGCTCCATGCTGAAAGCACAAAGCCTAATGTAGAGCTCAATCTCATGAACTGTGGGATCATGACCTGAGCCGAAATCAAGAGTTGGGTGCTTAACTGACTGAGCCACCCAGGTGCCCCAATGGTCCTGCTCTGGTGCTGGCATATAGGCGTGTTTGGCTTGCAGATTTTCACTGTACTGCACAATCCTGGTAGGCACATTATACTTCAAAAGTTTTAAAAGGTGCTGAATACAGGACAGGGAAAGATATGGATGGGAACCTGCCTAGAAAGGGCGAGACTCTAGAGGGCACAAGCCAGTGGGGCCACATGCTCCCTAAGCATGTGTCATGTTGCCAGGCAGGGTCCCGATCGACATGCTTCCTCGCACTAGAGATAGAAAGGGACTAAATAAGCTTCAGCCAAGAGAACAAACATAGGAGATAATAATTTCGGTAATAATACTGCCACTATTTGGGGCTGGCCGTATGTGAAGCACGATGGCCCATGAGGTGGATTCTACTCATCCCCATTTTATAGATGAGGAAACTGAGCCTCTAGCTCACATGGTGACCAAGTGGTGAAGCTGGGATTTGAACCCAGGCAGTCTGGGCCCCAGATGCTGGCTTCCTTCATAACACCGAGCTGGCTGCATTGACATGACAGCTGTCATGGCTGTCCATTGACACTTGAATTCATGGCACAGGGAACTAAAGAGATAAATGAGAGGCACAGATAGTGCTTTCACAGGGATGAATGGACATTAAATGTGCACATGAGACCAACCCTCAGGAGGTGAGACGACATCAGTGGACAAAGAGGCCCCAAATCTAAGCAGGAGACGGCAAGACAGACCCAACCGGAGAAAGGCCGTTTACCATGCACACTGAGGCAGTCATCCCCGCCCGTGGGACTCCTGTGAGAAAAGGCCTGTGTGTGGCTGCTGTGACGACGGTGAGGTGGCAAGGTCCGCTGACCGCGGGCAGCCTCTGCACCCAGAGGCAGCAACAGGCTCAGCCCGCAGCGCAAAAACCGGGGAGCGGACATCCGGGTGAGATGATGAGGCATCACCAGGCCCCACATCCACACTGCTCCCAGCGTGGCGCCAGCCTCTGCGAAGGGGATTGGAATAAGATGTGGGAAAGCTGAGGGAGCTGTCAAGAAAACCTCCTTGGAAGGAGGATTCGAATCGGACCCAGAAGTGTACATGGGAAGGGGCTGAAAAGAATATTCCTAGTGAAGGAGCAAAAGAAGCCAAAACAGGCTGGTTGCATCACCCTCTGGCTCAGCCAGTATAGACAGAGTACCTGCTTGGAGCACCGGCTCGAACATTTTAGACAGATGGTTTGCATAATGCAATGACTTGACCAGTGTAGACAGACTGCCTGAGTCGTGTGCTGAGCTCAACCAGTACAAACAAACCGCCTACACCACGGACTGGGCTCAACCAGTGCGGACTGACTGCACTGCGCATGGGGCTCAACCACCTCGGCTCTGGGACACAGAGTCTCACGGACAGGGCCAGTGTCTGAAGGGAAGTGTCAGAGAGCCCGGGTGCAGGGAAAGCACCTGAAGCCACAGAGACTTTGAGAGCTCTGAACCTCGTACGAAGTCCTGCAAGGAGCGGGGCTGGCACAGGCTAAATGGAAGGTCCCAGAGCTCACACCCTAGACTCAACCAGTATAGACAGACTACCTGCACCATGCACTGGCTCAGCTAGCGTAGACAGAGTGCCTGCATCACCCAGTGGCTCCAGCAGTGTAGCCTGACTGCACGGTTGTGCTCACTCTGCCTGCCAGCGGCAATCACCGAGTCCCTTCTCTGGAGCTCATCATGGCCAAGACAGCTAGAGATATGCGTACCGGCAGTGACACCTGCCGTAGCTTCACTCAGCCTCCCCGGGGCGAGGCAGGCGGCTCTGCCCATAGAAGGACTGTAGTCAGTATCCGCTGGGTGTCTGGGATGCTCCCCTCAGGAGCACGGGAAGCAAAGCCCTCATATCTCAGGGCTGGAGGAGGGTCTCACTGCTCAGAGGCTTGGGCAGATGGGTCTTGTCCAGGGAGATGAGTCAGCCCCCAAGAAGAGGCAGTCTCGAAGGGGGGGATGACTAGTCTGCCAAGTGTGAGTCAACCTGGGCTAGGGGCTGCTGGCAGAAGGGCTCTCCTGTGCCACATTCCCACAGATGAGCACCTGGGCACGTCTGGTGGTCTATGGTGGTGAGGCAGCAGCCAGAATACGAAGGAAGGCCAGTCCCGGGAGGCCACCCTCCAAGCAAAGGGTCCCAGTGTTGGAGAGATCAGCTGCCGAAAGGCCTGGGGCCTGAGGAGTAATCTGTACCTCCTAGCATCCTCTCCTTGGCTCTCATCCCTCCTGTCCCTGAGTCTGGCCCAGCCGGGGAGGAGCTGGCTCAGGCCCAGGCAGAGTGAGGACAAGGTGACAGCGACCTGGGCTGTTGCTTGCAGCTCAGCGGCCGCTCGGCTCAGGGCCCACAGCCAGCAGCGTGGGCACAACGGGAAGCGGGGTGACTCACAGACCCGCTCCCCCCATCCCAGCTCTGTCTTGCAGAGCTGGGTGGACGGAGTCGATGTCTGTGGGGATGCTGAGCTGAGCTGCAGACAGCCACAGGGAATCCGCTGACATGGGAGGGAAAGGGGGAGCTCTGAGCCTGGGGCAGAGCCCCCAGCAGAGGGCAGGAGCAGGTCCAGACTGGCTCCCACAGGGAGGAAGGGAGGAGAGAAGGCTGGAGTGAGGGAAGGGCACAGGAGAGGAGAGCCTTCTGGTGCTGGCCAGCTGCCAGGTCAGGCACAAGTGGGTGGCAGATAAAGTATCTACCAGGGTCCCAGGACACTCAGGGGATGACACACAGGCCAAGGCCACCTCTGGTCGGCAGCCCTGCAGACAATCAGCTCCGGAGGAGAGTGGGCATCAAAGTAGCCTGTCCTCATTAGAGAGCATGGGGCACTGGACTGTCACTACTGACTCTCACTGCCTGCTGGCAGGAAGGTAGCAGAAGGCCCAAGAGCTTATAGAAAAGCTAGAAGTTGGGCCATGTGGGCAGGGGCACGGAGGCAGGGCTACACAAGCAGCTGCCTGAGCCCCAGGCCGGGAGGACAAAACCTGACCAGAGGGGACAGGAGCTTGGGACTCCTGGTCTGGCGGGGCAGGGCTGGGGGCGGGGGGAGGTTGTTGCTTCAGGGAATTGACAGCTCCCACTGGTGACCCAGAAGTCAGGGTCCCAATGGCCTTTACCACCTTCCATCCCACACCAAGCCCTGGCAGATTCCCCTCGGTCTGCTCCTCTTTAAGACCTCTGTCCCCTTCCTGCAGTAGCTCCCTCCTCACTGGGCTCCCTCCTCTGCAGCAGCTGGTAGGGTCAAGTCCTAAGTTTCTCCCTAGCCTTCAAGGCCCTGTATGGGCAGGGCTCTGGCTGTGCCTCCGACTGCATCCACCCCTCCACTGTGCTGGCCACATGGGCCTTCCCACGGCTCCTGGCTGGCCCTCCACGCTCCCTGTCACTCATTCGCAAGCTATGCCTGCCAAGCTCTCTCCCTCCCTCTGTCCGTCCGTCCCCTTCTTGCTTAGTTCTGGCTCCTCCTTCAGGCCTCAGCTGAAGTGTCACCCCCTCGGGGAGGTTCTTGTCCCCCAGTCCAGCTCAGATCACTCTATTTGCATCTCAGAAGCACCCAGATGTTTCCTTTATATGCTTCTCACAGCCTAGAACCACACGTGTCAGTTATTTGTTCAGTAATGGCGTCGCCTGGCAGACCATGAATCAGGGAGTGATGAATCAGTCATGAGGGAATGGCTGTCCGCAAGGGTAGGGGCTGCTCTTTAGTTTGGTTCACTTTCTGTCCCCGGAGCCTGGCACAGAGACGGACACCTAACACCTGCTCCTCAAACACTCACTGATGGCAGAAGGAAGGACAGCCACAATGGGTCCGACCATGGGAATGTGGGATGGGGTCATCTGGCTCCAGACTTCAATGTTGACAACTCTAATTCAGTTCAAATAACTGTTGCTCGCCAGGGCCACCTCTGGCCCTCAGTCACCAGCAGCAAAAAGCACTGATTTCCCAGAAATGCACGGCCCACCTTCAAGGTAAGGAGCCGGGGTGGGGAGACCCAGCTCCTTGCCTGCGTGTGGACACTCCAGGACTTCCTGGAAGGTGGCTTCTGAGAGGGAATCAGGGCTGCTTTCGGGGTCAGCCCCCCCGGATGCAGGCTTCCCCATCCTGCCGCTGGTGACCGAGGCTGTATTTGGGCCAGGAGGTGCATGCTACAGCCCCAGATCACAAATGACAGGTAGTTTTGTACAGGGGAAAAGTCACAACTTTTTCCCACAACCAACTTGTAAGTTTCATCCTCCGCCACGGTGATTTGCGGACCGCAGGGTCACACGCCTTCGAGCCGGGAAGAAATGAGACGGCATCTCCTGTGTCCTCTGCCACCTGAGTTAATGCAGCCCTGTCCCCTGGTTGTTTGCATGCAGGGCTTCCCTCTGCCTTTGGGCAGACTTTTCCAAGGAGGGAGGGAACACAACTGCTCTGGGGTCAGACTAGTCCTGGCTGTGACCTCAAAGACAGTGCGAGGGAGCCTACTGTCCCCGTGCTGTCACCACACAGGCTGCCTGCTCCCAGCACACCTCCTGAGGCTCGAGGACACCATCTCCCGCATTCACATCCAGACAACCGTCCTCAGTTTGTTTGGTTTTTCTAATTTCTCACTGTCCCACAGCAGGGCCACATTGATCTCCCTGGACCAGGACTACATGGGTCTCCTGTTTCTAACTCATTACCTTCTGATTAGCTGAAAGGCCGGGCCCTTGTTTTACACAGTGTTTACTGGATCTAATTGCCACAGTTGTTCACTTAGGCACTGCCGTGCCCTGGGTCCACATTCCTGCCCATAGGCTCCCTCCCTGCGCCACGGCTCTCCAATGTAAAGTACAGCTAAGGCAGACGTGCCACACTTGAGGCCAGGCAGCAGGAGAGAGGGCATCACACCTCCCCCCACCGGCCCCCACAAGACTCCGGCGCCCACCACAGGTGCCTCCAACCAAAATGCATCAGCAAAATCACTATAAAAGCTTTAAGCGCCCATCTCTTCGATCAGCAAAACCACAAAAAGCCTATCAGGTCGCCGCTGGCACAAACTCTCAGTGAAGAGCAGTCAAGCAGTCTACAGGGCGTTTCCAACCAGGAGACTCTGACTTCCCACCTTCTCAACGAATCCAACGCAAATTCTGCAGTGAGCCCACGAGGCATACTTTCCCAACAACCATCCAGCAAAAAAGTAGCTGCCCAACTTTCCCAGACTTATTAGCTTACATAAACAGACATTTGAATAAATGTTTAAAAAATGAAATTCCCCTGATACTCTGTAATCAGTAAATGTTCATTATGGAAACACAGCAAATATGCATGAAATTTCCCAAGTGGTATTCTGGCTACAAGATTAAAAAGGCTTCTCAAACAGCAGGCTGAGTTACAAAGGATCCTCCTCCGGTCACAATCCAGGAAAGCTTTGCCAAGGCCAGGAGCTCAGAAAAGCCTGCTCCTCTCCCAGCCGGAGC
Source organism: Leopardus geoffroyi (assembly GCF_018350155.1). NCBI lineage: Eukaryota > Metazoa > Chordata > Mammalia > Carnivora > Felidae > Leopardus > Leopardus geoffroyi. The sequence continues at coordinate 19,602,359 of NC_059335.1, forward strand.
CAGAGAAAATCAGCCCATGCTCCTTTTTGCCCGCTCAGGCATTTTATAAATGAGCCCCCACATCAGCTGATTGATGTCTCTCTATAAATAATTAATCCTTGACCTTGTTTTAAGAAAGCCTTGACTTTTTAATTTGGGGTCTTTTTAAAAATCAATACCAGGGGAACATAATTCACTCTGTGGAGTCTGATTCCAAGTAAATAAATAAATAAATAAATAAATAAATAAATAAATAAGCTGTGCCATCGGTGTGTCTCAGGGTGAATGGGCTAGGCTCTGGGATGGGGCCTGATTTTGAGGTTTTTCTGTGTTCAAACGCTTTTAAATTATTGATCTCCCTAAGAGACTCAATCTCGTTCAGGGTCTGCATTTCATCCCTTCTGTGGGTCATCTCACCGAGGTAGGTCTGATGAAGGCCCTGAACTGTGTTTCCAGCTCCCCCCCAAGGGGGTTCCTCAGCCCCTGTCCTGCCCTATGTGATGGACTATCTGGATTTAAAAAGGGTCTCCCACAGGGGCAGAATGTCACCTCTTCCTGCAGCCTGTCTGCCTTGCCTGTGGGACAGGGACAGAGGGTGGGCAAGAGAGGCCATGAGAGTTGGGAAATCTTAAAAAGGGTTCTCCCACTCCGTTGGAGAGGCTACGCTGTTCTAGGGCAGGACTTCAGAGAAGTTGCCCACCCATAGGCAAGGGTCAAGGTGAACTCGGATGTGAGAGGTTACCCAAAGAAAGTGGGTTTAGTAGTGCAGCTTGTAAGCATTCCAGAAATGGGGAAGGGACTAGTCTGCCCCTTATCCCTCTGCCACCGCCTCTCCCACCATGCACTCCACGGGGGCTACCGTCCCTTCCCTCAAACAGCCTCCCGCTCCAGCTCTGCTACAGGGCCAGCCCAGGACCGCTCTGCCGCCCAGTCTCCCCAGCATAGCAAATCACTGCACAGGGTCCAACTGGGAGGCGCTTCAAGGACCCGGTGTCCCCCCCCCCCCCCATACCCTAAACAGCTTAAGACTCTGAGCTCCAGGATCGGGCCCCTACTTCTCAGTGAGAGCAACCCGGGAGCCAGGGTTCACAGCCGAGGGCGTTGTGAGGTTGCCGCGCTAGCCCCGGGTCGGGGTCGCGGGGCCTGGGGCCCAGATGTATGGCGAAAGTTAGGGCGGCGGGAGTCCTGCGCCTGGGAGAGGCCAGGGGTCCCCTCCGACCCGAGCGTCAACACTGGCACTACCAAAACCCGCCAACGCACCTTCGCCTGGTGGGGCCGGCCTCCCGCGAGGTCAGAGCTGGCGTGCAAACCTGGAAGCTAGTAATTGGGAGTTGCAGCCGCTGCCGGGCTCGGCTGGGTCCGGCGGCCAAGCAGATCCTTCCCCCGCCCACCAGAGCCGCCTGAGGCTCGGACTCCCTCCCTCCCCGACACTCGCACGCACACACCTTCACACGATCACTGACGCACACACACTCGCCTCGAGTACAAAACAGGCCGGTGCCCAGGAGAGTCGCGGGGTGGGGACGCGCGCTACGGAGCGTGGGGGCACCTTCCGCCACTCCGTAGGAAGCCCAGGCAGCTCCTAACTCCTCCCCCGCCCCTGCCCGCGGCAACCCGCCCCCGAGTCCCAGACCCGAACGCGCGGGAAAGCCCTGGGCGCCCCTGGCGCTCCAGCCCGGCCCTCTCCGCTGCCGACGCTGCCTCCACACGCCCGGCACCCAGGGCTGGGAACATCAGCAGAGCATCCGCAAGGACCGAGGGAGCCCGAGGGGCGGCAGTTCACAGACGCGCGGCGGCAAGTGAAAGCCACGGAGCAAAAGTCTAATTAAAGTTCCCGCTACTGGAGCCGGTCCCCAAAGCGCGGCCGGACCGGAACCCCGCGCGCCCTGTCTCCGCCCGCGGATTTGGACACCTAACCCTGTAGGTTCTCGGCGCCGGGACGCAGTGCAGTCCCGGGTCCTCCCGGGACCCTTCGGGGCGCCCTTCCCAGCCGGGAGCCTGCACAGGGCGGGGACAGGGCTGGGGCAGGGGGTGCGCAGCGCACTTACCTGGCGCAGCCGGCGCTCGCGGGGCCGCGGGCGCCGCCAGCCCGGGCTCGGTACTCCACGGCGAATCCTCCGCTCCCGGACGCCCGGGCGGCAGGGAGGACCTCCGCCCCAGCTCGGGCCCGGGGCCTCCTCCCGCTCCAGGCGGAGCCCGGTGCGGTGGGTGAGGCGAGCGGCGCGGGCCGGCGGCCGGAGCGCGCAGGAGAGGGAGGGGGAGAGGGCGCGGTGGCGTGTTCTTCCTCGACCCGGGGTCGGGTCCGTCCCCCGCCTCCCACCTCCAGCCGCCGCCCTCTCCTCTCTCCCCACAGCACCGCCGGATCCGGCTTGCGCGCCGGGAAGGCTCCCAGCGAAGTGCGAGCGGAGCCTCCGGCAAAAGGCTGGAAATAACGCCGCGCCCGCCCGGCGCCCCGCCCCCGGCCTGGGCCCCGCCCCGCCGTGGCGGTGGCGGCGGGGGCCGGGCGGAGAGGGGATCACTCCTGCGATCTGCGGGTCCCTCCCGGGAGCTCGCGGGCGCCGCGCCCACGCGCGCTCTGCGGCTCCCGCGGCCCCACGGGCCGCGCGCTTCGAAGGAGCCGCTGCTGGGCGCGGTCCAACGGCCGCGGGGGTGGGGGCGGTCGTGTTGGGGGCCTCGCCCGTCTCCCGGGTTCCCTGAGAGCCGGACTCGAGGCTGCCACTTGGCTCCAGAGCGCGGCCAGAGTGCCGCCGCTGCCTCGGTGGGTCGCACGCCGGCGCCGACCTGGGAAAATGACAAGGCGTCACCGGAGCGGGCCGTGACCGCCGCTGGGCAGGGGCGCACGCTCAGGACCCGACGCTGCGGGGGCGTGGGGCTGGTGAAACGCAGAGGACCGATCCCTAGGTACATTCTGGGGGATCCCTGGGCCTCAGCCTCAGTGGAATTTGGTCAAGGTCCTGGGCGGTCCCTAGTGTCTTCACCGTTCCCTGAATTCCTGGGCTCTGGATTCTGCTGACCCAGGCTCTCCCTCGAGGGCTACCTCTTGAAGTCCTGGTTGGGTCACGTCCTGAGATCTGGTGGGGGAGGGGAGTCGTGAACGTGGTCAACGTGGGTTAGCCGACTGCTCCCTGTACATGCCATCAACAACACAGTGGGGAAGCGACGGATCCACAGCCACACAGAGCACCAGGACAGAGCAGGGATGTGAAGGGGAGAGCAGGGGTTCTGACTCCAGTCCTGTTTTTTTCCTGAGAAGAGGCAGCCCCCACCTGCAGGGGGCAAGCAGGTTCTGGGAAGGAAGGCAGGCTGGCTTCTCACAGGAACTTGATGAAACTGTAAAATCAGTCACCCCTTAATCTTTAGGGGAACCCCAGTATTTTGAAGAAGCTGCAGAGAACGCTTTAGTAAAATACAGGATGTTCACCCTCCTCTCATTGTATCTGCTGTTTGGTTGGCCTCATGTCTCCACCCTGCTGACTCAGAGTGTAGGATGGAATTGGGGAGTGGGGTAGGCTCATGGCCTTTGATTGACCAGGGAGGGGACAGCTGGGGGCAGACCTGGCAGGGAGCAGAGCCACTCCTTGAGGAAGGCCAAGGAGCCCCCAGCAGTAGGGCTCTGGAAGGCTTGGGTGGCACTCAGGCTGCCCAGGGCAGCCCTGAGCCCTCCTTAATGCCCCAGGTGAGTTCAGCACATTCAAAGAGAGAACAGGAAAGGTGAGAAGACAAACTTTAGCAGCCCAACACTATGATGATCTTCCTTAATTCTTGCAACAACAAAGTAAGCACTATTACTTCTGTTCATGGTTGAGGGAACCAAGATACAAGGATGCCACCAGGCTGCTGGAGTCTACACCTCTGGAGGGTGCTGGAGCCAGGGTGGGGCTACTGATTCCCAAGTGGAAGGGGTTCAGTGGGATGCCCTCTCCAAGATCCTGAGCTCAGAGACTGTTCCAGACCCAGGGTGCTAGGCCTAGCTGTGCACCACTGGATGTGTGTTGTGTTTGCAAAAAGAAGGGGTGGGGTATGTGTGTGGCTGAAAGTGCCCTACTCCTCCTCAGTCAGGTATAGATTGGATGAACAGAATATCAGGGACAAGGACTCAAGTGTCAGGAAAGACAGGGCAGTGGCATCCTTATCCAAAAGCTATCAGAGCAGATTGGGGCGAAAGAAGATGGTGAACAAAGGCGAGGGTGGGGGTGAAGTGAGCAGAAAGCTACTTGCCTAATGAGCCCAGAGAACACTGGCCCTGTACCTGCCCCTGGGCCCGCTTGTCTCCACACCTCCAGTCCCTGTCCCTTCTCACCACCCAGGGTCCCGGCCACTAGTTGGCTGGGCACCTGCCAAAGAAGCCTGGTGGTCCAGGGAACGTCTTCAGTACCATGCATACTCCTGCAGGCAAACACACGCACACAGTCACGAGGCAGCGGGGAGGGAATGGGGAGAGGGGTTCCCATCCCCTGAGCCCAGCCTTATAGCCAGGAGGAGGCTCTGAACCACAAGCGCCTCCCCTGGATGAGTCCACACAAGCTCCACTTGCACGGGACATGTCTACACAGGCTTTACCAGGACCAAGCTAGCAGCAAGTGGGGCCCGCCAGGCCCTCTCAGCTCCCCCTACATCTGTGTGCAGTGATCCTCCTGGGAAGGACGGTTTTTCCATTAGCGCTTCCAACTGTACTTATTAGCACTTATTTGCATCTAATATTCAGGCAGACATTGCTAGGAATCAACAGGGCTGCATTCCTTTGACATACGCTACATTTTCAATTCGTCACTCAGACTTGCTTCTTATTTTGAGAGGCCCTCGGGGAAATCCCCAAAGTGGGCCCGAGGCCCCTGGCACCAACATGCCCTGTGTTTTCCTCCTCGGGATCTGCCAAGGGCTGCGTGTCCCTTTTTTGAAAGTCAGGTTTGGCCTCTGCAGCGAGGGAGGCGGAGAAACGCTGTAAATTTCCGGCGTGAAGCCCTGTGTGCTTGCTTGCAGTTTCTGACACGTGTGTCTCCGCTGTAAGATTAGTGGCAAACTTCTCCCTTCATCCCAACTAAGGTGAAAAGACATTTACATTAGATCCCCCCCACAAGTCCACACCCCAGGCCCCAGAGGAGGTCACGGAGAGGTTCAGAAGCCACTCTGTTTGTTGTCAAAGAGGCAGGAGGAGGGGGCCCGACCAGGTTCGACTGAGGGTGGCAGGCGAACCATCCCCTCCCTGGGCTCCAGATCCCCGGACCATTCCCTTGAGGGAAGATTCTCGCCTACCTTTGTGGGGGAGGCGGGGGAGCTGAAGGCAGGACAGTCGGGCAGCATCTTGTGTTTGATGAAGGGCTTATGAATCTGGCAAGGCTGAGTCTTGAGTCCTATACCTTCCATTCTGTGAGAATTAGAGCAGGGTTCCAGGGAAGGGGTGGGAGCCGTCTGGAGCAGCAGATCCCGGAACACCTATCTCCTTGCATCCCATGGGAGAAAGAATAGAATAAAGGCATGGACGGGGGGTCGGAGGTGGGGGGTGTTTCAGCTTTCCAAGGCATGGGCTGGGTGGTGTTGTGCGTGTCTCCTAGCCCTTCCCAGCCTGTTTCCTGATTTGCAAAAATAGACTCCACCCTGCTCAGGGCAGCAGGGACCCACAGATAAGGTGACGGGTGTGAGAACATTTTGGAAAGCAGAATCGCAAGGCTGGCCTGCTCTGGGTCACTCAGGTCAGCCCCCTCAAGACGTGGGTGTCAAGCATCTTGTCCTGCACTGGCCTCTGAAGTATTGTGACCACGGGGCTTCCCAAAGTTAATTCGCTGCACTGTGACATGCTGACCATGGCATCATTCAGATGGGGGTCCCTTCCCTGGGGACACAGCTGCCTTCCCCAACTGCCTCTGCTGTGGCCTTGGTGTGGGACGGTGGCCAAGCCTTTCCTTCCCATTTGAGCAGTAAGGGGAGTATAGCCCAGGCTCTTGAGACCCCTCCAGGCTTGCATTGTGATGCCACAATTCCTAAAAATCCTTCACCCAAAGGAAGGCCCAGAGAGGTTCCCTTGGCCATGTGGGACCATGTTAGATGAATGTCCCCTCCCTGCCCCTTTTCCTCCTCTCCCTATGACCCGATTCGCCTTTCTTGTCACCCCTTGGGCTTTGGAGAAGTTGGAAGGAATGGGTCCCTTTGTTTCCTTCTTTGTTGAGTAGCCTGAAATTTCCTGATGCCAGGATGCCGGTGTGAACGCCCTTTACATGAGCAATGCTGCTGGGGGTTCCAGGCAATCCCACATCCCAGACACCTGCACTCTGTCTCTCTGTCTCCCACAAATAAATAAATAAAATTAAGAGTAGGTTTCTGCCACAGGCTACAGTGATGCGAGGGTCCACCCTTAACACAAATGAGAATTGGTGAGCAGATAGGCTTTTCTGGGTAGCGTGTAATAAAAACTGTGGCTACCTTGAGCAAAAAAGGACTTCTTGAAAGGTCCTTTTGATGGGGGGGGTGTGGGGCAGGGAGGGTGTCTCACAGAGCCAAGTAGGGAGCTGAGCATCCGGAGGGAGGTCGGCAGCAACCAGGCCAGAGGGCTAGGGGACCCCTGGGGTCTCCAGGAAGGGAGCCCTCCTCCCCCGGTCGAAGATGAGAGGGTCTACAGACACGCTCCTGTTGACCCCACAGCCTAGGAGGGAGCCAGGCCCAAGTCCAAGTCCAGCCCATCCGTGCGAACTGGGCTCAGAGCCAGCCTGAGGTCTTGAGGTCTTGCCAAGCTCAAGTTCATTTTAGTGCTTCTTAATTAAAACAAAACAAAACAAAACAAAACAAAACACAAACAAAACACCACTGGGGCGGTCTGCTGCCCCTTCCTTCAGTTCCCGCAGATCCTTGAGCCCAGTCCTCCTCCGGTGGCCTGTCCATCATGGGGAGAGGACACAAAGGTGGGGGTTCCCTGCAGGAGGGGGTCCAAGAGACCCTGAGCATAAGCGGTACAGAGATTTTTCTTTTTTGCTTTGGGGTAAAGAATTTAAAATTCCAGACTATTTATACGGCACAATTCAGTTAGTGGTATTTCATTGGGACCAAACTAACTCAGCATTCGTGTCATGCAGGATGGGGCTGAAGTTGACTTTCTCACTGTCAGTCAAAGACAGTGGGAATTAGGCTTGCAGGGGGGCGGTCTCCTCCACCGAGATGGTAAACGGCTTTGACTGCTGTTGCCACTGTGGTGGTGCCGTGCATCTATCTACATCCAGATACAGACAAGCTCATTATGCATAATTCTCTATTCCATCACCTTGACATCGCCGACCCTCCTTTTCTGGCTATGTGTTGTGTTGTTCATTATTAACTGAGGTGACTATTAAAATAAGGAGATTACTGTATGAAATCAATTCATGGCACTTCTTTTTTTTTAAGTTTATTTATTTATTTTGAGAGACAGAGAGAGAGAGAGAGCAAGCGGGGAGCAGGCAGAGAGATAGAGGGGGAGAGAGAATCCCAAGCAGACTCCACGAGGTCAGTGCACAGAGACTGATGTGGGGCTTGATGTCACAAACCGTGAGATCGTGACCTGAGCTGAGATCAAGAGTTGGACGCTTAACTGAGCCACCCAGGTGCCCCATGGCCCTTCTTTTTAAAGGCTGCCTAATCGGGAGGGCTTGCTGATTCTCTAGGTCTCCCTCTGGCCTCGCCCGGGTCGGCACATCTCAGCTTGCTGGTCGCTCCCCAGAGCACGGCGGCTGCACAAGGTTTTCGACATCACCGAGTGCTCCGTGGGGTCTGAGAGGGGCAGTGGGGCCTCTCAGGGCAGGATCGCCTCTCCAGCATCATCAGCCCAGAGCGCAGTTTCAAAACTCCTTGTGCTCTTACCAAGGGTTATAAATCCACTCACATCTTTCTATCGTGTGGTAGGAAAGTGGGGCTTAAGTGTCTTCTGAGTTCCTGAGCTAGCTAAAAGCATTTTTTTTAGATGCGAACTTGAATGCTATTCTACATCTAATGCTTACTATTAAGAATTGGGCTTGAAGATTTTAAAAAGAAAGAAAGGATTGTTTTGAGCAGAACAAACTATTGCCATAGGAACATTCCAAAAACCTTTATCAAATGCCACTGGGAGCATGCCATCGGGGAAGGATATGTACCTTGAGACTTCCCTGACTTGGGAGGTTTATAATCAGATGAGCTCAGAAATGTGACACAAAGATAGAGGTCACACACGTGGCAATTTCACAGCCAGGCGGGGGACCTCATTCTGGAGGAGCCACAGGTCTTTGTCCTCAGAGCTGGAAAAGCAAAGGGGTCACTAAGATCAGTAGCGATTGTTGCTTGTCCCGGGAGAGACAAAAATCTCCCCAAAGCAGTCAGTTCTGCTCAAGGGTTTCTCAGACCCCTTTAGCACAGGCAGGTCGAGCCACACAGTCCACGTGGGCGGCCTGAGCAGAGAGGGAAAACAGCGACAGGTACCTCCCTGCTTCTCCAGGCGATCCTGAGCAAGTGGTATTTTCACACTGTGCCGGGAGCCCACACAACGCCTGGCGGCATGAATCTCTCTACCGGGACTCAAAACAAAAGCCTGGTGCATGACGCATCCAAGGAAACGAGACCAGAAGGAGCCCGTCAATCAGGCGGCATGTCTCTCTGTGGGACCCACGAGGGCAGAAGATCAGGAATGCCTGTCCCCATGCAGCCCACTCCTCTGTGTGAAGATGCCTCCACGGGAAATATCCAAGTATCCTTGGAAAGAAGCATCTGCAGGTCCCCTCTCAAGGAGAAACCGGAAAAGCCCGAGAGGGTTTGGTTCTGCAGTCCTTCCAAAGGGTTTTCCAGACTGGAAGCGGGTGATGCTAAAACGTATCATCCGCTTCTCCATTCCCGTGCCCAACCCGTCACTGAAAGCCAGCCAGCCACCCAGGAAACTGCCTTCCCAGCCTTGCCAAACCACCCCTCAGGGCCAAGAAGGCACCAAGGCCACCAGGCTTTGGAAGCAGATGCCATGCCCTGCAGAAGATTTGTGGGGCAAGGAATATCTCCGGCTTCCCAGGATTCCTGGGTGCAGGAGTGTTCCGAGCAGACATCCTTGGACACCTGGAGAAGTGAAACCCCGTCACTGAAAATAGAAGGCAGTGGCAACAGCAGCAGCAACTGAGCTAAGCAACTGCCACTTCATTGCTGAGTTCTCCCAGAGCCCAGGAAACTTCATCCTGCAGGCAGAGCCCAAGATGCTCTAGAGTTCAGAGCAGTGCCCAGTGGCGTCCTGTCGGTAGCTATGGAAACACAGAGCCATTGCCTCCCTGTTGGCTTTCGTGCTGGAGACATCTTGCTGTCAATAGTGTTTAAAGTTAGGTTAAAAAAAAAAAAAACCAACAATCTCCTCTTTTGACACCACACGAAGGGCCCTGTGGCACGAAGGCAGCCCCGCAGGTCCCAGCATGGAGCCTGTCACACTCTGTTCCCCATCCTGTCCTCAGACAGAGCTTCCTGTCTGCTTGCTCATAGCGGTGATGGCTTGGGCTCAAATGAGTCCATCCACCCTTTGTGCCTGTTCCAGACTTGGTGCCTTGTCCCCAGATCAGGGGAGCAGCGCAGGGGCCCGGCTCAGCCCTGGTTAGGGGCGTGCTTGACATGGTGGACCAGGTGGAGGCAGGCTCGAGGGTGAAGCCCCAGCCTCTTGTACAGGTGTCTGGACCACCTGCCTTCAGGCTTAGACTGCCCAGCACAGCCTTTGTTGAGGGCCTGCTAGGGCCAGGACAGGGGAGGGCCGCTCACAGTCAAGGAGTAAGGCAGACAGATGGGCAGACAGACAGACTAGAATGCAAGGCAGATTATGGTGGAGGCACGAGAGACGTGGCTGAGTGGTCTTCCCTGGGGCATCAGTGAGGGCTTCATGGAAGAGGTGGCATTTGACCTGACCTATCTCACCTGGCCTGACCTCATTCATAAGACTTCCGGCCACAAAGAACCGGAGATAATTCAATATACGTTTGGTTAAACACAAAGAATACTCTATGTCTAAAGATAAAGGACTCTCGTTTTCGTGCCCAGAAAAAGGGTAGACTCTACAATTAGAGAATAGGGTTGCCGAATTCAAGAAAACAGACTTAGCATTTAGGAAAGACAATGTCTAGGGGAAACAGCTAATCAACCAGGGCCCTTTGAGGGAATAAAGGGGTGTGTAGACAGGAGAGGCAAGCATTTCACTTGTGTAGAATAAAAATATCTCTCACCAAAGACTCTTGAAAATATTAAGCCAACATCACTCCATTTTTGAAAATCATAAGCAGGTTATACCACACAAGAGATGTTTGAGACAGGCAAGGCTCCTGGAACACAGTTTAGTGTCTGTCTTGGGTTGTATTCCCCCCAAAGCAGACCCAAGACAAGCATCCAGGCTCAGGTACTTTATCTGAGAGTGATCTCAGGAAGCATAAAGCAAGCCAATGTGCTTTGGTGGGAAAGCTCTAGAGAGAGATGAGGAGAGGTGTAGAAGCTGGAGTTTGGAACTGTCCCCTGGGTTGAATTCGGATGTGCTGAGGGGATCGACAGGGCCTGCTACAATGTCATCATCAGCACAAGACGTTCTACATAAATTACTGTTTACATAGTTCTTCTCCTCTGGTCTGGTTGTGATAAAGCACACCTTGGTGGTATTAAAGTGACGACGTTAAAAGTTCTCCCTGGGGTATTTCTGAGGAAATGGTGGCAGTGCTAGGGGATTATAATTTTGAATACCCTTGAATCCCCTAATAAAAACAGCCCGACTCGGTAGGAAGACCAAACACCTGTGGGAAACATTCACAATAAAACTCGTGGGCAATGTATCCCCCAAAACATCAGGATAGTGGCAAAAGGAAGAAACGGGGTGCTTGTCAGGCCTGAGAACAGAAGCGCCCCAGAATAGCCAATAGGTGCTCACTGGAAAGCCCAGAGCTCTGGTTTTAGAACAGCAGCTGAAACCAGGAGGCATTTTGCCCGTTCTGAGAGCGTGCAAAGTGCAAAGGGTCATCAGGTAAGAACACTTAAAGGGGACGGAGCAGCCCAGCCCCTGGGAAGTCCTGAAGCCGACCAGCCAGGTCCTCCTTCCAGGACAGAGCCCCACACTGGGGAGACCCTGCTGAAGGAAGGATCAAAACTGAACACAGCAAGAACAGAGAGGAAGCACACAGAAGAGCCAGATGAAAGTGGAGACCTGCCTTTCAACTGCATGAAACGAAACAGGGAGCTTTGTGAAGTTAGAAAGTTGGAAGTTAGAAAAGCTATCTCGAACAAAACCTCCTTTTAAAAGCCCAGAAAAATTAATTTCACCTTTGCAAAAACGGGCAAGAGAAAGGGATCAAGGTCATATCCCACACAAAGTTGTTTTAAGAAAAAAGAGAATGAGCAGTAGAATGCCATCTCTACAGACAGTGAAAAGCACACCAGAAAGGCATGCCTACCAAGCAAATAAAAAGCTATAACCTACTATTTCAAAAAGAGCTAGAATAAATTAAGGAACTGATATATGAACAAACAACATAAATCAGAAACAGAAAAGCTCAGAAGTGAAATGACAAACTAAGGAAAGAACTGGGTCTAAAAGAAGTAATTTTGAGAAATTAAATTAGAAAGAATACAAGGATGGACACACACGACAGGAGTAGAGGGTACGGGGGGAACGGAACTGTTGAGAAATCAAAAAGAAATGAACAAGGATTTAAGAAAAAGTGACAAATCTTAAAGCTAGGTAAAGACCACCCAACACACAGAGAATAGGAGTCCCTGAAGACCAAACAAAAAAAAGAAAGAAAGAAAGAAAAGCAAGCAAGCAAACAGGGAACACAACCAATAACAAATGCCACAGTTCCAGAAAATCTTGCAGGAATAAGAAAGGGTTGAAACTACATATTGAAAGGTCACACCACACTCCTGAAAATATTGACCCAGAGTGACCAAAACCAAGCCATAATTTTAGTTTAATATGAGACTTTAGAGAAAAAGAATCCTGCAAGTAGCTAGGCGAAAATAGCACGATTTAGCAGATTGGATTACCATCAACTTTTTGATGGCAACACATGCCACAAACAAGTAGAATACTATATTTAAGATACTCAAGAACATAAAATATGAACCAAGGATCTTATATCTAGGGAAACTGACTGTCAAGTGCAAAGGGTATAAACTCACATCAACATGCAAAAATTCAGGAAATATTGTCCCCATGAGAACTTCCTGAGGAATCCACTAGGAAATGAGCCTCAGAGGGCCAAAGAGTGACATCAACATAAGGAGGTGAACATTAAATTGAAATTATCTATAGAAGAGGGCACCTGTGTGTGGCTCAGTCGGTTGGGCCTCCCACCTTGGCTCAGGTTGCGATCTCACAGTTTGTGAGTTCGAGCCCCACGCCAGGCTCTTTGCTGTCAGTGCAGAGCCTGCTGTAGATCCTCTGTTTCTCACTCTCTCTGCCCCTCCCTGGCTCATGCACGTGCGTGTGCTCTCTCTCTCTCTGTCTCTCCCTCTCTCTCTCTCTTTGTCAATAATAAGCACTTTTAAAAAATTATCTAGGGGCGCCTGAGTGGCTCAGTCGGTTGAGCGTCCGACTTCAGCTCAGGTCATGATCTTGCAGTTCGTGAGCTCCAGCCCTGCATTGGGCTCTGTGCTGACAGCTCAGAGCCTGGAGCCTGCTTCAGATTCTGTGTCTCCCTCTCTCTCTGCCCTTCCCCTGCTTGCTCTTTCTCTCCCTCTCAAAAATAAATAAAGATTTAAGACAATTATCTATAGATGTAAGAATAAACGAGGATTTAAAAAAGAAAGCGTATAGCAGGGGTGACTGGGTGACTCAGTCAGTTGACCAGGTCTTAATCTCACAGTTGTGAGTCCCATGTTGGGCTCCATGCTGGGCATGAAACCTACTTGAAAAATAAATTATGGGCCACCCAGGGTGGCTCAGTCAGTTAAGCATCCGACTCTTGATTTCGGCTCAGGTCATGATCTCATGGTTCACGGGTTCGAGCCCTGCATTGGGCTCTGCACTGACAGTGGAGCCTGCTTGGGATTCTCTCTCTCCCTCTCTCGTTCTGCCCCTCCCCTGTTGAATGGGAGGGATAAGAGAATGAGGTAGCACAGGGAAAAATGTTACCTGTTTTCAGGGAAGATGTTGACTGAGGAAATAATAATGTTTTACACTGAGACTGTTGTGCGTATGCTACAGAGTGAAATGAGTCAGGGGAGAGAAAGAAATTCAGGTATAAAAAAGAAGAGGTTAGATAAACACCCAATAACTCTGAATTTGAATTTAAGAATCAGTATACATTCATGGGGTTTTTAATCTTTTTTTAGTAATTCACAGAATTTATTTTTTAGAGCTGTTTTAGGTTCACTGCAAAATTGAGTGGAAAGGACATTTTCCCCTAAATCCCCTCCACACACACACACAGCCTCCCCTACCAACAACACCCAGCGTTGGTGTGGTATATTTACAACAATCAACATCCAAATATTGACTAACGTCAACCCAAGTCCCTTGTTTATATTGGGGTTCACTCTTTGGGTTGTATGTTCCATGGGTCTTGATAAATGTATAAGGACACATATCCACCCTCATAGTATCACACGGAATAGTTTCACTACCCTAAATATCCCCTGTGCTCTATCTCTCCATCCCCCCCTTCCTTCCCTTTCTCCCCATTAACCCCTGGCAACCACCGATCTTTTTTTTACAGTCTCCATAATTTTGCCTTTTCCAGAATGCCATATCGTTGGAATCAGAGGGATGTAGCCTTTTCAAATTGGCTTCCTTCACTTAGCAATATGCATTTAAGTTCCCTTCACGTCTTTTTGTGGCTCGATAGCTCATTTCTTTTTATTTCTTTGGGTATTTGGGATAGCAGCCCTCTATCAGATATGTCTTTTACAATGTTTTCTCCCAGTCTGTGGCTTGTCTTCTCATACTCTTGACATTTTGTGTTTGTTTGTTTTTCTAAAAGAAGAGATTCCCCGCTAATAGACACCATGACTTCTTGGAGAAATGGCTGATTTCTCCAGGTGTGACTTCTCCATGGCTGATCGCGTCTCAAGTCTGGAGTGAGGAATGCGTGAGATGAGCCAGACACATCTTGCCACAACAGGTAGCACGATAGCAGGGACTAAAAGATTGTGTCAAAAGGACACGTGAGCCGTCTGCGAGAGGCTCCCAGTGGCCAAATATGGGACCATTTGAGCTTCAATGAAGATTATAATTATAATGGATTAAACCCATCAGATATATTTAAACCTTTAATTCATAACACTTCTTAAAATACCACCGCCTTCAGAGGATAAGAAACAAAGTTATTCTCTCAAAAAACGGGTAAATAAAAGGAAAGAAACATTTATCCTGCCTTTATTATGTGAATTGTACCACTGGGTAGCCACAGGGGAGACTAGTGGGAGCGTCTCTTTATAGAAGTACTCAAGTTGACATATCAAAGGAAGCGATGAAATTAGAATATCACCATTTCAAAACCCCCGGTGACAGAACAGATCTAGGTATTGAGAAGCAACGGGCCGGCAGGCCCCGTTAACTCCTCAAAAAGAGAGGCGAGAGGCGAACAGGCATCGCGTGCCTCCTGATGAAAGAACACATCACTACCTGTGGTCTTGCCAAAGTGACTGAACCTGAGGCTGATCTAACCTCTGGATTCATCTGCCAATTTGCAGGAAACGCAGAGGAACGCTCTTGAATGGCATCCAGGGTATCAATCAGCAGAATCCCAACTGAGGGAAACCGTGAGCCAAAAGGCTCAGATTCGTCAACAGATAAATTGGAAAGGAAAGAAAGGGAAGGGGGAAACCTATACATTAAAAAAAATATATCAAAAGATAGCTCTGAGTTTTTTAAATGTTTATTTATTTGTGTGTGAGAGAGAGACAGAGCATGAGCCAGGGAGGGGCAAGGAGAGAGGGAGACACAGAAGCAGGCTCCAGACTCTGAGCCGTCAGCACAGAGCCCAATGCAAGACTCGAACTCACAAACCATGAGATCATGCCCTGAGCCAAAGTTGGGCACTTAACTGACTGAGCCACCCAGGCATCCTTAGATCTGACCTCTTAAAATGGGCAAGACTACCTCATACATCTAGGAAGGCACACTCAAGTGAGGCACTATAAAGAAAGCCGGAGAACAGAGCACGAGTCAGCGGGGGGGGGGGGGGGGGGGGGGTGGTGTCACTTTTCCAGGGAGAAAGGCAGTTGAGATTGATAGGCGCATGATGGACTTCTGGGGACGAGTGACGTTCGGTTCCTCGATATGGTGATGGTCTCCATAATAACTCCTTAGGCTATACATTTATTTGGCTTCTTTTTTTCTGTCTGCTTCATTTTACAATAAAAATATTTCTTTAAAACAATTTCTCATTCCACAGCTTCTTCATCCTCCACAAGCCCAGAGGCAATGGTTGTGGCTGTGACAGATTTCCCTTAGGGCTCTAGCTCCAGAGTAAGGACACCGCGTTGTCTAATTAGAAGGCCCCACTGACCCACCGGAATATAAGCTCGGGAACTTCAGAGACTGTGTCTGCCAAGTTCGCTGCTGTATTCCTGGCTTCCCCCGGCATTTGGTAGGTGCTCAATATTCATCGAATGACTGCATGACAGAGGTCTCGCTTTGACAGGATGAAGAGTATAGCATCGTCAGTCATATAAAAGACACTGCAACTCCACCACAAGAGCTTGGCTCCTCTCTGTTTCTGAGTGAGTCGTATCTTTACCTCTGAGGTCGCTTCCTGACCCTTTTGGATACCAGCGCTCCCACCGCGTGGGTCAGGTGGCTGAGGAGCTGCAGGAGGTTCCTTGGTGAACCACTTTTGCGAAGGATGCCTTGCTGCTTCCAGAGGAAGACCAGAGAGGGACTGGCCCAGCCAGGGGAGGCGCCGGATAGTCCTTTTGCCTTAATTCTGAGCCAGTTTGGTGACGCTTCAGAGACGCAAGGACTATGGCCAACCCCCAATTCCCCTCCCTGGGGAAGCATTCACCATGATGGCTACTCGGAAGAAGCAAGGACATCTGCGGGCTCTGGGGCTCAAGACGGGTTCATCCCCCAAATACCAGGGAAAGATAGCACAGGTCTGTGCAAGTGTGGGCGGGCCCTCTGCTGCTCCTGCTTCCCATCTAGGCCCCCAACTCCCACTCCTGGGGGCCCCAAGAAAACCGGGATGTGAGGTGCACCGTTGTAAGAACGTGAGGTACAGCCTTCCTCCTCTCAGACCCAAATGCAAGGCATGTTTGGAAGGTAGCATCGTTTATGGTGATTTCAATGAAATTCAGATTTACACAAAATTGCTGAGAATGATTTGCTCCCCAGAGCCTCCTCCATCCTGGTTTCTACCCATTTAACAGCTAGGACAAGAGGCCAAGAGGTTAGTCATTACCCCAGTTGGAGAGGATAAAGGGCTCTTGAGGGTGATACCTCTGTTTCCCATTTAATGCACATTTACTGAGCCTAACCTGGGCAGGGATGGTCCCACTCCCAAGCAGTGCCTCCCAAACTTGACTTTGGAAGGGAGGAGCACATAGTTTGAGGGAAAGGAGGCAGCTTTCGCTCTCCTGGCATTTGTTTGCCAGCTCTCCCCAGACCACAGATGCTGCCTCCACACGCACCTCCAGCCCCTTACAGAAATCCCAGGGGCTCCAGTTCCCTACTTCAGATCTCTGGGTGCTCTCTTCCAGAGAGTCACTGGCCGTGACTTCTCCGAGTGCAGGGAACCCCTGATTCCACCCACTTCATCATCCTGGTAAGTGTCAAGGCACAGAGTGAGCAAGAGAAGCCCGGGCCTCCCCTCACACAGCTCATCACCTGGGCAGCGGACATTAAAACCTCTGTGCCTTAAATTTCCGGAAGCGGGTGGAGGTGCCTTTGTCTAGAAGGAGAAGGAGAAAGAAGGAGGAGAAGAAGGAGAAGGAGAAGGAAGGAGAAGGAGAAGGGGAAAATGGGTTCAATCCTATTTCTCCCAGGTAACCCTCTTCTCCACCAGTTAAAGTACAGTAAACCTGCTTTACAAGTATCGCTCAGGAAGCATAAACTTTCTTTCACTGCATCTTATAATCCCCTGTAATAGAAAACCAGTAATGAGGATGCCAGCAGCAGGTGCAAAAGGCAGTTTTACATCAATAGGAAATTCAATTCTAATTAATCTCTTCACAGCCAACATAATTGAGTCTTCATGGGGACCACTGGACTCACCACCCCACCCACCTCACACTTCCCCGAAACAGGCCTGTCTTGCCCACTGCTGTGCTGGAATTTGCCTGGAAACAAAGGCAAAGACAGTGCTGATACCATCTCGGGTGATGTGGGTTTGCAGTAGTCTCTTTATTTCCATCACCGAGTTATTACTGACATCCAAGGCACTGAGCTCAGTCTCAGAGGCCTTCTCTGGGTATGTAAATAGCATCTTGCTTTGTTATTTATTTCTTAGCTCTCCTCTTTCCTCTCCTGCCCTCGGGGTTGGTTTTTTTCTATCTTCTTCTTCTTCTTTTTTTTTTCCCAAAGACATCACAAGGGTCACATCTCTCTTTGCTATCGCAGCACTCTCCACTTCTGCAGCATAAGAAAGAATTATGAGCCGGGCGGGTGCCCATGTCCTGTGTGAGGGTGTATGTCTTGTCCGCCTCCCCATGCGCCCAGGTTCAGACGATAATTCACGCATGGGTGACAGCCAGTTTAAAAGCGATCACTGTGAAGCCACAAGAAGATGCACAGGATTCGTAAACTCCCAATATTGCCTCATCCAATCTATCTCCTTCATTGCTTTTTCTCTCCTGACGTTAAACTGTGATCATCCTCAGCACCGAGCAAACTTGCGTCAGCCTAATGTTTCAGACCAGCTCCGTTAATTAAAATGCTCCGTCCATGCTGATTTCCGATAGGCTCTCCTCCCAGCAAATGTGAATGCGTAGAAATAAAGCTGACGCCAGGCTTGGATTGGGTCTTCTCATCCACTGTGAGCAACCAGCCAAGCAGAGATGGGGTGGGAGCATGGCCTGCCAGCCCAGATCTGTCATGGAAAGAGGGACTGCAACTTTGGTGACCTCCTTGAGGCAGGGCCCAGGATCCCCATAATCAGAATGAGCAGCTTGAGGGGTGAACGGCCTCCCACCTTGTTTGGAGTCTGGGGTCTGCCCAGGATAACTTGGAAAATTCTACACCTTCTGTTACCAGAGATAGAGCTGGGTTTCTACCCTGCCAGGGTGAACTCAAGCACCACCAGGTGGGGCTGCTGAGCACCAGCAGGTGTGGGTGGAGCAGTCCTGACTACCCAGCAGCCCATCACCTGCATCTCTACTGGATACCATTTTGCCACCTACCACATCAAAGTCCCAGCTGGGAATCCAGGGCTAGGCTTGGGCAGAAAATCAGGATTTGCCCCCTGTCCACCATCACTCTTGGGCTTTGGTGTCCCAGAAGCCAGGGACACTTGCATTGCTCTCATGCTTGTGTGAATCAAGATGACAAAAGGCAGGCAGACCCCACAGAAAGCCCAGCAGAACCAGGGTGAGGCTTGAGAATGTGGTCCAGGTAGGCTCCTCACCACCAGGGCTCGGGTTCCTTAGTGGAGTTTGGGGTCAGGGGAGCAAAGGGCTCTCCACCAGGGTTTGTCCTCCCCCGTGTTGATTTCCCTTGAGGACTTTGAAGTGTTCCTGTTTTCCCAGTCAAACTCCCATTTTTAAGCACATGCCCCGCTGCCCAAACTCCTCACAGGCCCCCCCCCCCCCCAGTGCCCATCAATCTGCTCTCCTCTGGCCCCAGAGCTGTCCCTTCTTTTCTTGCCTATTAGTTGCCTATTTGCTCCATGTTGCTCTTGCTACTATGGGTGTTGAGCTGACTTCTCCTCTCTAGTCTCCAGATGGGGTCTCCTCCTCTGGCCACCTCATGCCCTTCTGCTTGATGACGGCTGGATAGGGAGGGTAGGGAAGAAGTCTGGATGGCCGTCCTGGGGATACTAGGTAGAGGGGGGGTAGTGGGGAAGTACTGGTCCCACATTGGTCACTGTCTCCTAGGCCTGCTCCCCAGCCATCCCCACAAACCTGGAGATGACCACTGTGATCCCAGACCCTTATGGGGCTGAGCAAACCAAAGTCAGATGATGGAGGAGGGGACTGGAGATGCCTTGACCTCAGAATGAGGAAGTCACCACCATTGATGTGTGAGATGAGTTTACCCTAAAGGGTGGAACCATATCCCTTTGAGGCCTGGAATCTTGAGTTTTTATGGTTGCTCTTTATGTTACATCCAACAATTAATAACAAAAACAAGAACAAAACCCACAAAACCCCATGCCCTCTAGAAGGCATAACTGAGTGTAGACATTCTTCTGGAGGGGGTGCAGAGCCATTAGCTTGGTTCTGACAAACCTGAACCTCTTTAGGAGAAGCATGGACTTTCATTCTGGGTGTGCTCCCCAGACTACATAGGGCTCCAGGATCGTAGGACCTGATCCAACAGAAGACCTGGTGTCCCTCATCACAAAGGGCACCAGCAGACACTCTTACCCAGCTCCCGTCCTTACCACCACTCATTTGATGATCCCTGAGGACTTAACCGGCCATTCTGTCTGGGTCTCACCTGCCAGACGGTCTGAGCCGTGCTTCCAAAATACAACCCGACCACACCAGTCTGATGTCCACCATTGTCAAGTCAAATCCATAATCCTCACCCTGGCATTCAAGACCAGTTTCTCCTCTCTTTGCACCATTCTCTAAACACACCACCACTTTTCTTCCTGCAAACTCCCATTCACACTGTTCCACTGGAACACCTTCACTGCCATCCACTGCCACTCCTCAATACTCCCTCATGCCTGCGATGCCTGTTACCTGAGAGGCTTAGTCTGTGCAATAAGTCAAGAAAAAAAAGAGATAAAATGATGGAAAAAATAGAAAAGAAGGCAATTGTTCCAAGACATGCTTTTTTCTTTTTTATATATTTTTAAAATTTTTAAGGTTTATTTATTTTTGAGAGAAAGAGTGCAAGCAGGGAGGGAGAGAGAGAGGGAGATACAGAATCCGAAGCAGGCTCCAGGCTCTGAGCTGTCAGCACAGAGCCCGATGTGGGGCTCAAATTCATGAACCGTGATATCATGATCTGAGCTGACATCAGATGCTTAACTGACTGAGCCACCCAGGTGCCCCAAAGATGTGCTTTTTTAAAAAAAAAAAAAAGGAAAGCCACCAGAACATCAACAACACAAAAACCGAGATCCATAGTTTCTTTGTATACAAATAGTAACTACTTAAATATAATGAAAAAAATCCCATTTACCATAGCAACAAAAATATAAAATATCCAGGGATAAACCAAAAGAAATCTATAATATCTATATGGAAAAATCTACAAAATTGTACTGTGATATATAAAATAAGAGTTTAATAAGTGAAGATACATATTATGGCATAGGAAGACTTGGTAATAAAAATATTTCAATTCTCCCTAAATTAATCTATAAAAGTAACTCCAATAAAAATCCCAGCAGGATTTAGGGGGAAGAATCGGATAAAATTCAATTGGAAGAATTCCAAAAGGCCAAGATAAACTAAGAACTTTTTTAAAAAAAGAACAATGAAGGTAGTCTCGGTTTATGGGAAATTAAAACAAATATAAATCAATGCTCATTACAAATGGAAACAGACAAAGAAAATGATTGGACAGGAAGGAGTCCACAGTGGATTCTTGCATACGTAGAAATTTGGGAATACTAAGAATAATAATGGACACTTCCCACGTCCCAGGCCCTGTTCAAAGCATTTGACAGGTATGAATCCGCTTAATGCCAGCAATAACCCTGTGAGGTTGGTTACTACTACTACCCCAAGTTACAGATGAGGAAACTAAAGCACAATAGAGGTTCTGCAACTTGCCCAAGAGCACATGCCATCACATGACAATAAGGGTGGCAGATAACACTGGTGTAAGGAGGATGGTCTATAAACACATGCCATTGGGGTAAAAGGAAGAACCTGATTTCTACCTCAAACTGTGTACAACTGAACCCCAGATGTGGGCAAAATTTCAACGTGAGAAGAATCAAGAGTGCTAGATGCTCATAGCAGCGCTATTCTTGAAAGCCAAAAGGTGGAAACAACCCAAACATCGTCAAACGATGAATGAATACACGAAATGTGGCATGTCCATACCGTGGCATTTTATTCAGTTATAAAAAGGAATGGAGCATCGGTCATGCGCCACAACGTGCATGAACCTTGAAAACATGATGCCACGTGGAAGAAGTGAGATGCAGAAGACCAAATGTTGTATGATGCCATTTATAGGAAACATCCTGAATGGTAAATCTATACAGGCAGAATGCATTGGTTTCCAGGATCTGCATAGAAGGAGATTAAGGAATAATGGCTCTATCAGTAGGTATGGGTTTTCCTTCGGGGGTGATGAAGATATCTCGGAACTAGAGAGAGATGTTGGTTTCCCCACACTGCAAATATACTAACTGCCACTGAATTGTACACTTTATTTATTTATTTATTTTTAATTTTTTTTCAACGTTTATTTATTTTTGGGACAGAGAGAGACAGAGCATGAACGGGGGAGGGGCAGAGAGAGAGGGAGACACAGAATCGGAAACAGGCTCCAGGCTCTGAGCCATCAGCCCAGAGCCTGACGCGGGGCTCGAACTCACAGACCGCGAGATCGTGACCTGGCTGAAGTCGGACGCTTAACCGACTGTGCCACCCAGGCGCCCCATGAATTGTACACTTTAAAATGGTTAATCGTTAATTCTATGTTGTGTGAATTTTCCCTCAAAAAAAGTACTAGAAGACACGGTAGAAGAGCGATTTTAACATCGTATGGTAGATTGTTACAACAGTGTCCTCCCATGAATCTATCTTCCTGTGTCTGTGGCCCTTTGCAATGTTCTTTGGATGTTCTTTCCATCAACAAGTGGAGTCTGTCTCTCCACCCCTTGAATCTGGGCTGGCCTCATAACTTGCTTTGGCCAGCATAGTGTAGGGAAGTGTCACTGGACCAGGTCTGGAGCTTCTGCCTTAAGAGACATGGCAGCTTCTACTTAGCCCTCTCATAGCTAGAAGACCACTGTGCCATGATGGAGGCCAGCCTAAGTTCTTGGAAGAAGACAGGTGATGTGGTAGAGAACCAAGGCATCTGAGCCAAAAGCCAGAACCAACTGCCAGTTTTAACCACGTGAGTGATCCTTGGTGAGACCAGCAGAGAAACCATCCAGCAGAGCTTTGCCCAAATGCTGTCCAGAGAGTCATAAACACTAATAGATATTTATTGTTTTAGGCCACTATGCATGAGAGTGAAGTGTTGTGCAGCAATTGATAACTGACAGATTTGGGCCGAGGAAGGCTTTTTTTCTTAATGCAGTACTAAAGAAAAATAGAAATAGGACAAATTTGACTACATGAAAATTTAAAACTTCTGTAGGGCAAAACACAAATAAAACACCACTAATCACTGGTGCTCATCCTTGGGGTATGACAAAACTGCCTGGGGAGACTTTCAACATTCATATGCCAGCCACAAACCAAGGAAATGTTTCAGATTCTCCAGGGTTTACAGTAAATAAATGCAGCATTAGGTTATGATTAGATCAAGGACTTCACAGCCAGGCAATGGACTTGAGTCCTAATTCCTGATTATGTGCCCTTGGGCAAGTTATTTAACCTCTCTGTGCCTGTCTCTGCATCTGTACAATTGGTACAATAATAGTATATACCTCACAGGGTTATTGTTGTATTGATTAAATAATTTAATACATGTGAATCAATTAGAACAGTGCCTGGTATATAGTAAGTACTTCATAAATGTACCTAACATGTGTATGGTGAAGAATTTCCAAATGATTCCCATACACCATCCATAAAACCAGAAAACAAAATTTGACAGGGAGTGTATATGGGACGTGATTTGCAATACATTACAATGAGCAAAAAGTTATTGTCCTCAACATATAAAGAGCTCTTAAAAATCAATGAGAAAACAATGAAAAAACAAATGCAATCTTCCAAAAGAAATGCATATGCTCAACATCACTCATCATCAGGGAAATACAAATCAAAGCTACACTGAGATATCACCTCACACTGGTTAGAGTGGCTAAAATTAACAACTCAGGAAACCACAGATGCTGGCAAGGATGTGGAGAAATGCGAACCCTCTTGCACTGTTGGTGGGAATGGAAACTGGTGCAGCCACTCCAGAAAACAGTGTGGAGGTTTGTCAAAAAATTAAAAATAGATCTACCCTATGACCCAGCAATAGCACTACTAGGAGTTTATCCAAAGGATACAGGAGTGCTGATTCACAGGGGCACACGTACCCCAATGTTTGTAGCAGCACTTTCAACAATAGCCAAACTATGGAAAGAGCCTAAATGTCCATCAACTGACGAATGGATAAAGAAGATGTGGCTTATATATACAATGGAGTACTACATGACAATGAGAAAGAATAAAATCATGCCATTTGCAGCAAATGTGGATAGAATTGGAAGCTATTATGCTAAGTGAAATAAGTCAGTCAGAGAAAAACAGATATCATATGTTTTCATTCACGTGTGGAACTTGAGAAACTTAACAGAAGACCATGGGGGAAGGGAAGGGGAAAAAATAGTTACAAACAGAGAGGGAGAGAGGCAAACCATTAGAGACTCTTAAATACAGAGAACAAACTGAGGGTGGATGCGGGCGTGGGGGAGAGGGGAAAATGGGTGATGGGCAATGAGGAGGACACTTGTTGGGATGAGCACTAGGTGTTGTATGTAAGCGATGAACCACGGGAATATACTCCCGAAGCCAAGAGCACACTGTATACACTGTATGTTAGCCAATTTGGCAATCAATAAATTATATTTTAAAAAGTTTACTTACTCAAAAAAACCTCAATAAACATTAAAAGACATTCAACTTTAGCGACTGTTAGAAATATGTATTAAAACAATATGTTTCTGGGGCGCCTAGGTGGCTCAGTCAGTTGAGTGTCCGATTTCTTGATTTCGGCTCAGGTTATGATCCCAGAGTCATGGGACTGAGCCCTGTGTTGGGTTCTGCACTGAACATGGAGCCTGCTTAAGAGCCTCTCTCTCTCTCTCTCTCTCTCTCTCTCTCCCCCTCTGCCTCTCTCCCCTACTCTCTCTCTCTCTCAAATAAAAAAAAATTTTTTTTTAGTTAAAACAATACATTTCTGGTCTTTTCTATTTGCAAAGAGCAAAAAAGGATAATTACCAATGCTATTGGGAAACAGGAACTTTCATACCTTGTTAGGCAGATTCTGAATTGTTACCATCTTTCTGAGACCATTGTAGCAATATGCATACACAATTTTAATGTAATCCACTTCTTGGAATTTATCATAAGGAAATCATCAAACAGGTTAAAAACAATATATAAATAAGGATGTTCATAGTAGTCCCTATGTTAAAACAACTGAGATGCCAATTAAAGGAGATTTATTTTTTTTAATGTTTATTTATTTTTGAGAGAGAGAGAGCACAAGCAGGGGAGGGGCAGAGAGAGGGGGAGACACAGAATCAGAAGTGGGGTCCAGGCTCTGAGATGTTAGCACAGAGCCCGATGTGAGGCTCGAACTCAAGGACCATGGGATCATGACCTGAGCTGAAGTTGGTTAACCGACTGAGCCACCCAGGCACCCCAATTAAAGATTTATAAAGCAAAGGGTATTGATAAAGGACAAAGCAGGTTTCAGAGCAAAGTGTATATGGTATGATCCATTTTTGTAGATACTTATGCAGGGGGGTGTCACTAACCACTGTTCTAGCTGGTAGGGAAGGGACTGGTGGTGGGTGTAATATTAGGAAACCCCACAGGGGCTGCAGAGCCTAGGGACTTCACATCAGCCTCATCAAAACTGAAGCTGACAATTTCATCTCCATCTGCCTGATTACTGAGTTTTATTGTTCGGTTGGTTCAAAACTTGATGGGGAGAGAAGGGTATTGTTTATTGCTCACCTCAAATGCCAACAAACCCCTCATCTTCTCTCATTCTTTCACAATAGGCTTGATTTGATGAGCCATTAAGCCCATCATTTAGCAGCCAAAAATCTGGTTACCCTTTCTTTCCTCAAGGGCAGGAAGGGCTTAATATGCAAACCTTCCTGCAGGAGAGATGAAATATTTGCATTCCGTCTCTAATGCAACAGAGAAGAAAAAAAAGATCAAAGACTTTGGATTCTCTAATAAAGCTGACTGAGCATTCATACTGTGGTATGACATATACGTAAAATTTATTATAAATATAGAGAAAAAAGACTGGAAGGATGTCCACCCAAGGATGTAGTGGAGGAGGGGGTGAGAGAGTTGAACACCAACCTGTTAATGGTAATTGTTTCAGTAGATGAGACCAAGGATGTTTCCTGTTTTCCTGGATTCAATGATTTTTCTGTAATTCACATATATGTCTCATACATAAAGAAAAACAAACTTTATTCCATTAGATTTTGTCCATCTTTGAGAGGTGTCTTCTAGCTCAAAATAATCTCCAGTCGTAGCCCCTTATTTTGACAGAGTTGGTGAGTGCCTAGCAGCCATCTTGTACAATGTGCCTGTCTTCTCCCCAACCCTCAACCCTACCTCCAGCTTTGCCTGAGGGGTTGAGTTGGGGTGGGCACTAACCCAGGGTAGGCCTGTCAAGATCTTCTGGCCAGGAATTCGAGAAAGTCAGTCTTTCATGTGACTAAATATGTAACTTAAACAGCCAGGAAAGTTTGGCGGCCATGTTTTCAACCATGTGGCAATGGAAGTCCAGGCTCTGAGCGGTGGATCTTCCTGAGACCTGAGTTTCTGTTCCCTAGTTCTACAGCCTTTAAAAAACTATATTTTTGGGGCGCCTGGGTGGCGCAGTCGGTTAAGCGTCCGACTTCAGCTCAGGTCACGATCTCGCGGTCCGTGAGTTCGAGCCCCGCATCGGGCTCTGGGCTGATGGCTCAGAGCCTGGAGCCTGTTTCCGATTCTGTGTCTCCTTCTCTCTCTGCCCCTCCCCCATTCATGCTCTGTCTCTCTCTGTCTCAAAAATAAATAAACGTTAAAAAAAAATTAAAAAAAAAATAAAAATAAAAAACTATATTTTTGTTTAAGCCTATTCTAGTTGGATGGTGTAATCAGAAGAATAGTAACAGATATCAACCTTGGTACCAGAAGTGGAGTTGTAAGTAGACAGTCCTTGAAAGACAATGAGCTGACTGAGGCAGGTTGTGAGTGAGGAAGTCAACAGTGAGGACTTCACGCCTAACACTGAGAAACCCGTCAACATTAGAGGAGCTACATATTAGCCCCTCTAATGCTTGTTGGCTCTTGGGTCTAGGGTGAAGGGCCAACAGAGAGTAAAGCCATAAGGGACTCCTGTAGTTGCACAGCTCGGATTTTCACAAGAGATGTATTGCTGGGAAAGAGAAAACCTGGTCAACAGGAGCCTATTGCTTCTCACTCCCTCAGGAAATCCACAGTTCTCAGCTCCGGGTCTAGCTGGGAATAAACTATCAAGGCAGTTGGCCTCCTCAAGGGGATCTTCCCCAGTGCTCTTTTCTGGAATGACCCCATAAAACACTGGGTCGAGAATTCCCCTCATGACCTTGGGGCGACTGCTGGCCAGGGAAGCAAGCCACCAGAGAACTGTGGAAGGCAAGAATTCATTGGTCCCATCACCCCCGTATTCCTCCTAGGCAGGAAGAAATGGTATCTCCTTTAGACTGGCAACTGAGTGGGGTGCAGCCCTGTTCTAGAAGATTCTTAACATGTCACCTCTTCTAAATGAAACTTACCACTCTCCATGGGATTTGTCATCACTCAGCCTACGGGTGGCACCACAGGAGCCAGGCACAGATAGAGTAGTTAAATGACCTGCACCCTGTGAAAGGAAGGTGGGCTCCAAGAAGAAGGAGCCTTGTGACTGCCTGAGTGAAGAAGGAGAGGGCAGGGACAGGTGGGTTTTAGACACTTTCATTGGGAGAAAGTGCTCTGATCTAGGATGGGGACAGTTGGACAGGCAGGAAGGGCTGTCCTGTTAGATTTGCATCCCTGGTTCCAGGCATTTCAACACCGGCAGCCCTCCTGCCCTTGGGCTCTGTGGGTGATCACCACATCCTTCAAAATAGGCGTCCCTTTATGCTTAAGTTAACTCAGCTATGTTTTCTTGCTTGCAACTTACAGAGTCTTAAATTTTTAAAATTAATTTATTTTTTACTAAAAAGGTCATAGTTGCACATGATAAAAAATTCAAATAAGTCAAAGGGCATTCAGTGAAAAGTAGATATCCACTCCAGACCCCTGTCCCTCTCTCTGGAGGCAACGACCATTAACGGTTTATAGAAAGGCTCTCTATAAATCCTTTAAGGAACTGTCCATGCATGTCGTTTTCTAAACAAATAAGGGCTTATTATACACACTGTTCTGCACTATGTTTTCTTTTTTTTTTTTACTTAATATCTTGGCAATCATTTCATGTACTAATTCATTTTTAATTTAAAAACCACATAAATAAATAAGCAGTGCTGTGATAATTAGTTAACTGTTTATGAAAAAATATTAAATTGGTTTCCTTTCCTATACTATGCACCAAAATAAATTCCAAGCAGTGGATTAAAGATTTAATTATAACAAGCGAAGCTTTCAAAAATCATGGAGGAAAACGTGGGCGAGCAACCTTCACATGGTGGATCCTTGAGTGGGAGAAAGTTCTTTCCCACCTGACACAAACGTGGAAATCCCACAGGCCCACAGGCTTGAGTGTGTGTGTGTGTGTGTGTGTGTGTGTGTGTGTGTGTGTCAGTCCTCTCTGGGCTCTGCTTTCTCTCTGATAAAAGAAGAAGGTCTCCGGTGGGGCTTCTCAGGAGCAGACCCCAGGTGAGCACACACGTGGTCCCAGGGACGGGCTGGAAGGGAAGAGGGCAGGGCAGGGAGGGGGCCAGACAAGACCGCCATCTTGGACAAAGTCCCAGCTGTTGCCATCTTGAAGCAAGGAGCTGGGCTTTCACACTCCTGCCCCAGCCACTGTGTGGGCCTTGGTGGGCCTTCCTCCCTCCACCTCCGTGGGTTCCCCGCTGATGACAGAAGAGCTTAGCTGGCTCCTGCAAGCTGTAAGTCAGGGACTGGATGAGGCTGACTCCAGGCGGGTTGGTTGTCAGTGCACTGTAAGAGCTGATTTCCCTTCCAGAATGTTTTAGCTACAAGATATTGAAAGCTTTGTTCTTGTGTTTGTAAAACAACAACAAACCCCCAAGGGCTACCCAAGGAACACGGACTCCCTGGGCCTGTGGGCAAAGCAGCTCCCGTCCCCTGGGGCAGCCCTTTGAGAAGTTGCTGGTGCAGCTCCTATAATTGGGGCACCAATGCCCAGATGTGCAAAGGGGATCACAGAGGGTCTGGGGGAGCATTAATAGTGTTCACCACGGAGGGAGACTTTCACAGAGGTGGTGAGCCAGGGCAGGCCCGTGGGGGTCAGACCCATACCTTGGTTAGCTGGAGGTCAAGACCTGGAGTTACAACTCTGAGCTTGCAGTGAAGATTCCAACAGGATGGGAGCACAAGCCCCTCATCCCCACGACCCACTGGCCCCAGAGCCCAGTGCCATCTTAGGCTGAGTTTCCTGGAAGCAGACTGAGGTGGGGAGTTTGGGGCACAGGGTTTATACTGAGGGCTCTCAGGAGGGACCCCTGTAAGGACATGAGGGGAGCAGGAGTGGGCAGAGAGAGAAGTGGGGTCACAAGTGAGGCCCACAGCCAGTCCCACAGACAGCACCAGAGGTGCCCTTCAGAGTCGACCCCAAATTGAGGCAAGGAACAGGCCTCTGTACCCCCTCCTCATCCAGGATGCAGGATCGCCCCCGAGGGGCATAACCTTGGGAGAGGTGCATCCTGGCTGCCGAGATGATTCCAGGGGAAGTACACAGCAATATTCCCAGCCCGAGGTGGGCGCACCAGCCGTGGAGAAGGGTCTGGATGGAGCGCCATGGTGTCCACTCCACGGGGATGGGCCTTCTCCTCTCCTGCAGGCTCCTAGCTGCTGTGACTCAGCGAGGACAGGGGCTGAGGGGGAGCCCAGGGAACAACAGATCAGAGGCCATTGGGTGGGCCCGCTCCGCCAGGAGGTCCTCTCCCTGGAGCCCAGAGGAGGTGGGGGTGGGGAGGCCCACCACAGACCCTGGGGGCAGAGCTGCCTATGGCAGAGATATCAGAGATGCTCTCAGAAGCCTGGTGAGTGGGAACACTAGAGGCCAAACGTGAAGCCCTGGAGTGGGGGTGCCGCTCCAGCCCGGGGCCTGTCTCCCCAAAGCTTTGCTGTGGGAGGGGAGGTAGTTTGATGGACTGGTCAGTGGGCTTGAGCAGGTGGACAGCAGTGCAGCGAGGGGCCTGCACCTCTGGGCTACTGCATGGGCTGTGGGCAACGTCACCCGCTTGAAAAGGCCTCCCACAGAGGGTGGGTGGTCTGTGGCCGGGAGCTTGCTGCTTCCCTTTCCAGCTCCTGGATCAGAAGGGCAGACAGAGGTGTCCACAGAAGATGGCCTGGCCGAGCTTGGAGACAAGGTCTGCCTTGAGGGCAGGGAGCTCTGTGGCTGGAGGTCTGCAGGTACCACAGTCACCTCGACTGCTGATCCTGGTCACCTGTTGCTATTAAACAAATTGTCCAGAGAATGAGAAGTGGCAGAAGGGTGGGGGCAGCTAGGGAGCCATGGGTCCGTGGGTGGACACTGGAGGAATAGTGTCACCCCTCCAACCCCCTTACGGGGGTGCCCCCAGGACAGCCCCGGGAGCCCAGAGAGGAGATGGTGGAAAAGCAGGCCAGGGCAGGGGGTGGCTGGCTGCCCAAGGAGGGGTGTGGACTCCTGCACCGTTCGGGTCCAGCCGAGGGGTGGGGTGGGCAGTGAGGGCAGCCCTGCACCGCTGCCAGTCACCACTCTGCCCAGCGCTGGGCTGGAGCCAGGGTCTCAGGAGAACTTGGCTTTGGGTCTGGTTGCCAGGATACGGCACGGCCATGCCTAAGCATCCCTGGAAAGCCTGTTTCCCTGGAACACCCCCGACCAGGACTGGAGCGGAAGGGCCAAGTCTCATTATGGCTGCACAGACGGTTCTTAACAAATTGTCCTTGGCAAGTTTGACAGACAGGGATGTGTGGGCTGCTCAGCTGCATGAGGAGGTCTGGGGAGGGGCCGGGCACCTGGTGCTGGGGGGAGAGGGATGAGTGTGTCCTCTAGATCAGGGGCAGCCAGGCTCCTTGCTGGAGAGGCTGACAGTCAGCTCAGCCTCCTGCTCCTCCTTATTCTCCCAGAACTGCCCCCAGGACCCTGTGCCCCGACCCTGACTGGATGCCCCACTCCTCAGTAATCCCCAGAGCTGGTGGGGAGCCAGGCACCGGGAGCCAAGCATTATGGATTATGCTCCAAACCAAGAAGGACAACTAACAACTCAGGACGCAGCTCCACTCTCACAGGTATTGATCCCGGCCCTGCGGTGGCATTGAGACCAGTGAAGACCAGACTCGCTTGTGGAAGGAGACAGCATTTCCTGCTTCCCAGACACTGAAGGTTTCAATCGACGCAGAACGTCTCTGGACAGTATGTGCTTCCCCGCCATCCTATTCTTCGGCCAGGGCACAGGGCTGGCTATTCAGGCAGTCATAGCTGATGTGTTTGAAGTTCAAGGCCAGGCCCCCAGCAAAAGGGAATTTCGGTGGAGGACTTGGGCAAGGGGTTTCCAGGAAGTGGGAGGCAACAGTCCTTGTGCATCTAGCTCAGGAGAGCACTGGGGACCCAGCCCAGTGCCTGCCCAACACACATATCCTGCCTCAGTAGGATGACCCAGATCCTGCCTCAGTAGGATGACACCAGGCCACATGCCCCAGGATTCTGGTGATGGCTGCAAGACTGACCTGCTCCAGGGAGAATATTCGAGATGTGGATGTGATGGGACTCTGGCATGCCATCCTCAGTGACTCTTGGCTCCCCTTCCTCTGACCTGTGGCACTTGAGTTTTCAGGGGGTCCTGCCGCGGTGGGGAAGGGGGCGGGAGTGTGGAGTCTCAGCCTAAAGAGAGAACTATTTCAGTGTCCTTCAGGCCCTCATTCAGGGAACCTTGGACAAGAGGAGAAGGCTGTGTCTGCCCAGGCAGGAGGCAGGAGGGGCATGGAGAGGGAGGGCAGGCAGATTCCAAAGAAGGCAAAAACTCCGATAAGTGGCCTCCAGAGGACAGGTTCAAAGATGATGATGCCCACGAGATGGCCCAGGAGGTGGGAGGAGAGCCCAAAGCCCTCAGGCCCAAGAAGGAGCCCAAGCTGCCTGGGTGTGCTGGCCTTGGTCCTCTTTTATTGTCCTAGCTCTGTCCTCTGGAGTCCTAAGGGAAAGGCCATGCATCCACACTTGGGCTCAAATGGAGGTCGGTGTGGCTAGGTCACGTGGTCACTGGTTGTCGCAAGGATGCTGACTTCATTGCCGACGCTGGAGGTCTGGCTTTACCATGGAGGTTGAACGTTTCCCTGGAGCCCTCCACTGCCCTCTCCTCAGGGCCCCGCATGGCGGAGTAGAGAGGATCACTTCAGTATGGGTCACATGGAAGGGCAGCGGGTCCTTTCCCACAGGCTGCCCTGTCCGTGGGGAGACTTGTAGCTTCATCCTGGTGACGCCCAGCTGGAGGCAGCACCTCTCTGGAACATCTGTGTGGACAGTGTCCTCAGGAAGGCCAGGAGGACCAAAGGTGGGTCCTGGCCACCCCCTGAAGAGGCATTAGACTCCAGATTTTCCCCAGGGCTGTGACAATGCCACCGGGGAGATGGGAGAGAAATGCAGAGTGCTGTTTCCCAAGAGCTTGGGGTAATGCCGTAGGCACAGACATGCCCTTCGAACAGAGTCCTTGGCCCACACGGGAAGGAGACTCTCATCAGGGGCTGCAAGTCCTTTCTCAGCTATTCTGGGTGAATGAGGCACAGCTCCTTACACCGAAAACACCTGACCACAGGCTTCCTATCAGGATCCCACCGAGTCATTCTGCATTTCTGGATCACGGAAATGTAAGTGCATTCAGCGCTAATCTTGTATTCGGCTAAGGTGGATGGTGGCCAGGCCACCCTGCGTGGCTCTCTGCGTGGCTCCCTGCGTGCAAACACGTAGAGCCTGGGGATCGTGAGCTGCCAGGGAAGAGCTTTGTTACCATCACGTTGTCGGACCACCGTGAGTCACAGCCCACAGTCACTGTTATTCTTGTGCTTAGCAGTGTCGGAGGGGGGGATGACTGAAGTGGAGGAAAAATTTGCTGCTTCAAACCACCACTCTCTTCTGGGAGGTTGGAATCCGGTGAAGGAAAGATGACCATTCCAGGTTCTTCTCAGAGGGTCTGCTCTTTGTGCAGAAGCCTGTGTGTGGGTACAAGTGCATGTGTCTGCGTGTATGTCTGTGCACAGCCACAGTGGGCTGGGGGCCGAGATACTGGGGGCTAACGTCGCTGGCACAGGCTGGGGTGGGGGTTCGGGGTCAGAGGGCCAGCTGGAGTGGGAGAGCCCAGGCCTGGCGTGGAAAAAAGGGGTGTCCAATCAGCACCCCCTCTTCGGATGTCCACACATTCACACATTCACAGGCTTCGGCCTTGTTGGCTTGGAGAGGCTGGGGCAGCTGGGGAAGGCGGGCTGGGATGGCAAGCAGAGGACAAGTGAGAGAAGCGTCTGCCGGGGCCTGGAGCACCGTGAGAATATAATCCATCTCTGCCACTCTCGGGCTCAGAGCTGCACAAATCTCAGGAGAGTTCCTAGACTTTCTGTTGCATGTGAAATATTATCCAGATCGTAAGGGGCATCTGGGTTACATCTGTTAGGTTTTAGTATTGTTTTGTTTAATTTTTAAATGTTGTTATCAAAGCAATGCATGCACATGGTTCCAAGGTCAAGTATTACCAAAAGATTTATAATAAGGAACAACGTTCTACTTCCCTACGTCCCAATCTTGCTCCCAGAGACAACGTTTTTACCTCTTACACCTGCTCCCCCCGTGTTTCCCTCCACGTTTCCAATCCGCAGTCACAATCCCGGCTCTGTCTTCATTCATGGGGTCTGTTGTTCCGTATTAACATCCCACCGTGTGAATGAGTTTCTAGCGTTCCTAGGGCCCCCCTCCCTGCTGTGTCTCCACCATCCTGGGTCCCTCTTCTGGTTAAGACTGCAGTCAGTATTTATGTTATTATGACTTTGCAAGTATTGCTTGTTGTTGAATCAAGAAGTATCGCCTCATCTCCTTTCTTGTCCAAACTTTGCGTTCCCTCTAGAGTTGGCAATTGCTTCACTTTTTCATTTGCCTGGTGTTCAGTACACCCATCATTATTTTTTTCCACATATTTTGAAATCCCTGCCACAAGCCTATGGAACATATTTTTTGATACACTTTAATATCACAATTCCCAATTTGCACCAAGGCACCCCAGGATGTTGTAGTGAATACACAGAAGCACCATGGGACGTTTTAAAGTTTTGAGGGCAACACAGTGGTACTGGGTATTTGTTAGATATCACAAACTACTAGCACAAAGTAGTTCACTGTTTCAGTGATAGTGTAAACTACATTCCTTTCAATCATGCCCCATGTTTGCAAAGCTGGGTTTTTGGTAATTACTATGATAGAAAGCAAGTATTGGGCAAATATGGATGCAAAACAGAAAATGAGGGTGGAGGTGTATACCTGAGTCAAAGGTTCGAGAAGCTGTGCAGTGTCCAACAGGGACACACATCCCATTAGGAAGTAACTGTAGTTATTAAATAATGGAATTCAAGTATTTTTCTTTCTTTTTTAAGTGTTTATTTATTTATTTTGAAAGAGAGAGAAGCAGAGAGGGGCAGAGAGAATCCCAAGCAGGCTCTGTGCTGACAGCAGACCAGGAAGGGGCAGGGCATGGATCTCACGTCCGGGAGGTCATCACCTGAGCCAAAATCAAGAGTCGGACGCTTAACTGACTGAGCCAGGCACCCTCGAATATTTTTCTTTCAATTAATGTGCATTAGGTTTTCAAATGGCTACTCAGTTGTTAGGACATAAATATTGATTATGTTGTTTGGGCCTAAGTATTTAATAAACAGAAATGTTAGGTGTGTCTTTTAGCCTAAGAGCACCAAGAAAAAAATGACCAAGACAAGGACACCACGAACCAAGAAAATCTGGGAGCCTCAGCTCTGACACATTCATTCTGTCTCATTCCTGAGGACTTCCCTTCTGGAACTTTCTGTCTCTTGCTGCGATCTGTGTGAAGCTGTTGCTTAGGAGCAGCCTTTAGTCTTCTCCTGTATGGATCCCCCATTCCCTTGATCCTGTGATGCCATTTTTGTTCTTTCTCATTTTGCTGGGACATGTTCTTCAGTGCCATGTTCTTTGGCTTCCTGAAGGGTATTTGGAAAATAATTTTAGTGTCTGAAGGTCTGAAAATGTCTTTATTCTGCTTTCATTCTTGATTGATAGTATGGCTGGGTATAGAATCTTAGATTGAAAAGAATTCTTTCTCAAAGTTTTAAAAACATTCTTCCATGGTGTTCTAGTTTTTACTATTATTATTGAAAAGTCTGATGCCATTCTCACTTCTGGTTCTTTGGATGACATCTGTTGCAGACATTGTTGAAAACATTGCCTTTCCTCCATTGAGTCATCTTGGCACCCTTGCTGAAAGTCAACTGGTCATGCCCTCAAGGTTGATTTCTGTGTTCTCTACTCTACTGCATTGGTCTTAATGTTTTTTCTTAAGGAGGTACCACACTCTTTTCATTCCTGTAGCTTTCTATTAAGTTTTCAATTCAGAAAGTGTGGGTCTTCCAGCTTCGGTTTTTTTCCCCAAGATTGTTTTAGCTTTTCAGGTCCCTTGAGATTCTATATGAACTTTAGAATGGCTTTTCATGTTTCTATAAAAAGTACAATTGGGATTTTCATAGGGATTACTTTGAATCTGTGGTTCACTTTGGGTAGTGTCATTTTAATAATATTATCCCAATCCATAAGCATATGATGTCTTTCTATTTACTAAGATCTCCTTTAATTTATTTTAACAATGTTTTATAGTTTTCAGTGTACAAATCTTATTCTTAAATATTCTTTTTGGTGTTATAGTAAATGGAGTTGTTTTCTTTTTTTTTAATTTTTTTTTAACGTTTATTTATTTTTGAGACAGAGAGAGACACAGCATGAACGGGGGAGGGGCAGAGAGAGAGGGAGACACAGAATTGGAAGCAGGCTCCAGGCTCTGAGCCATCAGCCCAGAGCCCGACGCGGGGCTCGAACTCGCGGACCGCGAGATCGTGACCTGAGCTGAAGTTGGACGCTCAACCGACTGAGCCACCCAGGCGCCCCTGGAGTTGTTTTCTTAATTTCATTTTTGAATTGTTCATTACAGGTATACAGACATACTTATTTTTTTCATGTTGATTTTAGATTCTGCCTCTTTTCCAAATTTGTATTAGGTCTAATTGCTTGTGTGTATTTTTAGAATTTCCTCCCTATCAGATCTTGTCATCTGTGTACAGAATTCATTTTACTTCTTCTTTTCCAATATGAATAGCTTTTATTTCTTTTTCTTGCATAATTGCTCTGGCGAGAACCTGCACTACAACTGAATAGAAGTTGTGAATAGCAATTCAATAGACATGGTAAAGCAGGTGTCTTTGTCTTCTTTCTGGTCTCAGGAGAAGAGTTTTCAGTATTTCACCACTGAATATAATGTTAGCTGTGGGTTTTTCTTACATAGCCTTTCGCATATTGGAGAACTTCTCTCCTATTCCTGGTTTATTGAGTGTTTTGATCGTGCTGAATCTTGTAAAATGCTTTTTCTGCATCAATTGAGATGTTCACATGTTTTTTTCCTTTATTCTATTAATATGGTGTATTCTACTGATTGATTTTCTTTCTTGTATGTTGAACCATCCTTACATTCTGGGAATAAATTTTACTTAGCCATGATGTATAAGCCTTTTAATATGCTGCTGAATTTAGTTTACCACTATTTTATTGAGAATTTGACATGATACTTATAAGAGTCTTTTTCTGACTTTGGTGTAAGTATAGTGTTGGCCTCCTAGAATGAGTTAGGCAGTATTCCCTCCTGTTCAATTTCTTGGAAGAGTTTAGGGAAAATTAGTGTTAATTCATTGAATGTTTGATAGAATTCACCAGTGAAGACATCTGGTCTTGGGATTTTCTTTGTTGGAGATTTTTGAATATTGATCCAATCTTACTAGTTATTGGTCTGTTGAGATTTCCTATTTCTTTCTGAGTGTGTTTTGGTAGATTGTGTGCCTCCAGAAATTTTTCCATTTTGTCTAGGTTCTCCAAATTGTTCGCATTGACAGTATTGTTTTAAAACACTTTTTCCTTCTATAAAATCTATAGAAATGTGTCCACTTTAAATTCTTATGTTAGAAATTTGAGTCTTCTCACTTTTTTTTCTTAGTTTAGATAAAGTTTTGTCACATTTATCTGCAATAATATAGACACCCAGCTCTCTTTCACTTATTATTTGCTGTAATATCTTTTCCCATCCTTTTACTTTCTATTTCTTTTGTCTTTGTATATACAGTGCATTTCTTGTAGACTGTATATTAATGGATCTTATTTTAGTTATTCAATTTTCCAACGCCTGTCTTTTGGTAAGAGAATTTGATCCATTTACATTTAATGATAGAGAAGGACTTCTACCATTTTCTGTATTTGTTTTCTATAATCTCTCCATTTCTGTAAATAGAAACAAATATGTGTCTATTTGTTCTTTATATGTCTGACATGTTTTTGTTCCTCAATTCTCCCATTACTGCCTTTTTAAAATTTAGTTTGATTTTTTTTGCATGTGTTCCATTTTGATTCTCTTTCTTGTATATTTTTTAGTTAGTCCCTTAGTTAGTCCCTATCAATTATAATCAATCAATTATAAACCTTGGGGATTATAATTAACACCTTAAATTTATAAGAATCTAAATAATAACAACTTAGTTTCAATAGTATGTAAACACTCTGTTCCTATACATCTCCATCCCTCTCCTTTACATTATTACTGCCACAGATCATATTTTTACACATTGTATGCCCATTAATATAGATTTACTATTAATAATTTATGCATTTCTTTTTAATCATATAAGAAAAAGGAAAAGTTACAACCCAAATCCAAACTATAATAATACTGGCTTTTATATTTATCTATGAATTACTGGTGTTATTTCTTCTTATGGCTTGTAGTTACTACCTAGTGTATTTTTATTTCAAACTGAAGGATTCCCTTTAGCATGTCTTATAGGGAAGGTCTGTTGGTAAAGATTTTCTCTAAGATTTTGTTTATTTATAAATGTCTTAATTTATCCCTCATGCTTGAAGAATAGTTTTACCAAGTATAGAAATCTTGATTGAGCTTTTCTTTTTTTTCTTTCGGGACTTTAAATATATCCCAGTGCCTCCTGGCCTCCACGATCTCTGATGATAAATCAGAGAACAACGCTTGTACATGACCATTTACTTCTCTCTTAGTCACTTCCAATTTGTTTTCTTTGTCTTTGGAATTTTGAATATAATATGTCTCGGCGTGCATCTCTTTGAGTTTATCCTGCTTGGAGTTTGTTGAACTTCTTGAGTGTTTATACCATGTCTTTCATCAGATTTAGGAAGTTTTCACCATTATTTCTTCAAATATTTTTTCTGCCCCTTTCTCTTCTGTGTTATATTGATGGTATCCCACAATTCCCTCAGGCCCTGTTCATTTTCCTTCATTCTTTTTACTTTCTGCTTTTCAGGCTGGATAATTTCAATGGTCTCATCTTGAAGTTCACCGAACCTTTCTTCTATTTATTCAAATCTGTTGTCAAACCCTCCTGCACGTTTTCATATCAATTATTGTATTTTTTAGCTTCAAAATTTCTGTTTGGTTCCTTTTTTATAATTTCTCTTTGTTGATAGTCTCAAGTTTTCTACATCATTTCCCTTGTTTTCTTTATTTCTTTTGCACATTTCATTTGGCTCATTGAATATATTAAAGACGGTCAATTTAATGCCTTTGATTAATAATTCCTATGCCTGGTCTTCCTGGAGATGGTTTCCATTAAATTATTTTTTTTCCCCTGTCAATAGGCCATACCTTCTCATTTCTTTGTATGTTTTGTAGTTTGTTGTTGTTGTTGTTGTTGTTGTTGTTTTTGAGAACTGGACATTTTGAATATCATGTTATAGTAATTCTGGAACTTTAATTCTCCCAATCCCCAGAGATCGTTGGAGTTTGCTTTTTGAGGGCTGGGAGCATCAATGTGTGAGTTTCCCAAACTATTTCTGCAAAGTGTGTATTCCTTATTGTGGATGGTCACTAAAGTTTCTATTCTGTTGTCTCTGTGGTCATTCAGTTAAATGGCTGGGGTGGAGTACTATCTCTTTAAATTCTCTCATGATGGGAAAACTGCTTCAGCCCACGGAGTTTCAAGCAATGACTTGCCAGTACCTCAGTGATCTAAAGCAGCAATCAGCAATCAAAATACACAACCTTGAGGGCTCCTGGGTGGCTCAGTTGGTTAAGTGTCTGACTTCAGCTCAGGTCATGATCTTGTGGTTCGTGAGTTCAAGCCCCACATTGCCCTCTGTGCTGACAGCTCAGAGTCTGGAGCCTGTTTGGGATTCTGTGTCTCCCTCTCTCTCTGCCTCTCCTCTGCTCACCCTCTGTCTCTCTCTGTCTCTCAAAAATGAATAAACATTAAAAAAAAATTTTAAACCCCACAACCCTGATGTTTAGGGGACAAGTTCCTTATTGTCCACCCTGGCACTTGTAAGCCACACCAGGAGCATAAATGTGGGCTGTTGTCTTCATGACAGCAGTTTCAGAGAGCTCCTGACAGCTCAATAGTTACTTGGATGAAGGGACAGCTTCCTACCCTGCCATCTTCTGTGATATTCCTCAATTGCCCTGTTTTTAATCCCCCCTACAGCTCTCTCCCATTCCCAGCTCCAGGAACACAGCTCCTCCACACCTGAGCGTGGGCATCCTGTGCTTTGTGGAGTCATGCTCACCAGTGTCCCCTCCAAGGTGCCTCCAGTGTTACTTTCTCTGCTCTGCTCTCTCAGATTTCACTCTTCCTGTTCTTTCTGCCTTGCAGAATTCACTGAAATCCCTCTCTGCTCTTGCTTCCTCATCTATGTTTGTCCTTGTTGGTTTTACCTTTTAAAATTTATTCACTTTCATTGTGGCTGGGTTGGGAGGGGGAGGAGGAAATGCCTGAGGTCAAGCCACTGTTTGTTTTGTTTTGCTTTTCATTGAAGAATAATTGGCATACCATATTGTATTAATTTCAGGTGCACAACATAGTGATGAGACATTTATACACATTATAAAATGGTCCTCTTACAATGTTAAGTTACCAACCATCACCATACAAAGTTGTTACAATGTTACTGACTCTGTTCCTTATACTGTACTTCCCCACATCTTATTTATTTGTGTATATCCCCACATCTTATCCCCACATATCCCCACATCTTTATCCCCATATCTTATCCCCACATATCCCCACATCTTTATCCCCACATATCCCCACATCTTTATCCCCACATCTTATCCCCACATATCCCCACATCTTATTTATTTGATTTTTATTCCTTTTAAGTTTTATTTATTTATTTTGAGAGAGGGGGAGAGAGAGAGAGAGAGAGAGAGAGAGAGAGAGAGCATGAGCAGGGGAGGGGCACACAGAGGGAGAGAGGGAATCTCAAGCAGGTTCTGTGCTGCCAGTGGCCCCTATGTTGGGCTTGAACTCACAAACCATGAGATCATGACCTGAGCTGAAATCAAGAGTCAGAAATTTAACTGACTGAGCCACCCAGGAGCTGCCCCCTCCCATCTTATTTATTTTATAGTTGGAAGATTTTACTTTTTAATCTCCTTCACCTTTTTCATGGAGACCTAGACATTCTGAGTATCATGTTGTGGTAACTCTGGAACTGTCATCCATCCCCCAACCAAGCCACCGATTTTTAACAGGAAATCCAGGTTTTGCTACTGTTAAACATCTTGTTTCAGTGCAAGGCAGCCTTGTTGCCAGTTGACTGTTAATTTTTCATCTATGTATTGGCTATTATGGTGGGGCAGAAAGTCTGCAAGTTTTTCTCCCATCAGTGTGACCAAGCAGCAGAAAGATGGCCAGCCCCAGGCTGCATTTTAGGGGAATATGGGTCAAAGTCGGATATCTGGGGGCTCTCGGGCACTTTACAAGAGGGGATATTGCATCCTGAGCAAGTCAGACCCAGCCCTTCTGAATTCCAAAACAGCCCACTATTGTGGCTTTGTTTTGAATATAATCCTCCTTGAACCGAGTGCTTGAATAACAGGCACTTTTGATGCTGAGGGGTGTCTAAACAATCAGGGTCCAAGAGGAGTGGTAGGCCTCTCCTCAGAGCAGGGCTCAGGCCCCCACATCCTTTCCCATATGTAACTGCAGATGAGAGTCAATAACTCCCCGCCACCCTCCCCAGGCCAAGAGAAGGCACCTCCTTTTCTGTTCTTTGGTGCTTAATATTGAGTTTCAGCCTGGCTCACCATCACAGCTGCTGTCAAAGGACCTACAGGAAAATCCGTTTTTATTGAAGCTGAAAAGGTCAGTTTCCTTGGACGTCTCCATGGTGAAAATAATAAATGCAGCACATTCATGCACTGTATGATATTTAGGCTCTCCAGCTGGAATGACCCTTGGGTAAAGGCACCTGAGATTTTAATTATGTTTCTCGTCCTTCTGGGAGACAGTTGCTGCGGAAGAGACTGGTGAGCAGGCCATTTCCCTCGCTGGGTCATGGGGTAGGTAGGTAGATCGTCAGGGACTTGGCAGCCCTGACTGGTGGCATCTGGGTTAGCCTGGGCACACTCTCAGTGGGCCCACTGACTTGGGGCAGCAGGTCACACATTTGGTCTACAATGTGGTCCAATAGTTCTGTGTCTTCTGCTGTTCTTTAAATCCAGATTTAAAGAAGAATGGGTCTCTCCCCTCTGACTACCCAGATCCTACTTGCAGATAGGGGTCCTGGTCTGGGAAAGCCTGACTGGCTGAGACTCTGCCTGTTGGGCACTGAGGACTCGTGTCCCACCTGGGGCCTCTGGGCAGCCCAGGGGCAGGGCCAGGAGAAGTGCAAGTACATTGCACTGGGATTAGTGATGATGGGTTGACAGCAGGGGCAGGGAGAGCCGAGAAAGAGAAGCCAAAAGGTCAGGGCAAGGCTCACTCCAAGGAAGACAAGAAGGTGGACAATGTGAGGCCAGTCTGGTATGTTTGTCACGGGAGGCCCTTATTCCACCTTAATCCAAGAGCTTAGATCCTTCCACCAGCCGTCCTTTGATGTTTATTTATTTTGTCTAGGTGTACAGGGAACCCTTTCAACACACGGGTCACATCTGTCTCGATTCAGCAAGTTTTCCTCTTTTGCATTTTTGAATGTTTTTCGTTTCTGCTAATTGTGCTCTATTCTTCATTGGCACTCCTCACCCTTATTGGATTCCCAATATCTTGCCTTCCATGGTGTCGTCCCTTCTCTGATTACCTCTCCCTCGTCTGGTCCTTTTTTGCTGCATTCCGAAAAATCCTCTCAAACTCACTCTCCGTGTCACTCGTCTGAGTCAACCATCCATGGGGCCTCTCCAGATATTTACTGTCACTGGAGTAAATATTTTTAAAGTTTGGTTTTTTCTTTCTCCTTCCTTGATATTAGCACAATATGGTTTTCTGTTCCATCCACCTTTTCTTCAGCTCTTGTGTGACGGAGTTCACCCTCACTCCCGGGTCTCTGCCTCCAAGTTGGGGTATGCTTCATCCCACTGCGTGAATGAGGTGCATCCGTCTTGTTCTGGAAAGGCGTTCTCCAGAACAGATAAGCCCACTGCAGTGGGGAAGGGGCAATTAAGATAAGAGCCCGGCTACAGAACTCAGCATGGTGTGGACACTCAGGCAGTCCAGGCCAGGCACAGCTGCCTCGTGGCTGGTGGTCCCTGGGACAAGAGGTGCTCCCTGAGTTAGAAAGTGCTGGAAGGAGTTCCTCCACACCAGTTAATGCCCAGGTCAGATAAACCACCCAGCACCCAGGGCTTTGTCCTGGTGCAGCCAGGGATGTGCTCATGGCCTTGTGGCTGGGGCCCCCGAGGGCCCTGGGGATGTAGCGGGTACTGGCCCCCACCTCCAGGTGACTGCGCTCACCACAAGCCTCACCCCGGAGAGCAGAAGACATGTATCATGTCCTCCAGCATCTGCTCACTTTCCCTGTCACCACCCTTCTCTTTCACTTCTTTCCACACCCAGGAAGGAGGACTCTGGGTCCACACCAAGCAACCACCGCATCTGGCTCAGCTGCCCAGCACCCGGCAGAAACTCCTCGGAAGTCTGCAAAACACGGCTGCGGCTTCTCTTGAACATCAGCAGGGCGTTCCAGTCTGCGTCTTTACATTTTTCTCATTTCGGGGAGGGATCTGAGGCCTCCTTCCACCACCATCTCCGCGCACACAGCCCACGCCTGGTAAGTAACGTGCTCCGTCAGCTAAGACCCTCTGAATACTTCTTCACCACACGCGTCGATGGCTAGGGTTTGAGGAGTCATTCCCCCCCAACCCCCTGTGAATGGTAACAAGGGGCAAACATATTTTTCTTATGATAAAGTCGATGGTATGTCTCTGGGAAATGTGGAGATAAAGAAGGCCCAGCTCCTTTGTCTGAAGACGGGAAAACTAACAGCCACTTCAGGTTCCATGGCTTGAATTCATTAAGACAATGAATATCCGCAAAGCCTTTCGATCAGTGCCGGAGGAGATCAGTGAGTGAGGCTTAGGCTTTCTTTATCAGAATAAAAGTTGTCACTCGTATTCCTGTTACAACCTGACGTCCCTGATTCAATCCTGTGTTATGGTGAAATCGCATTCTGTGTTTCCATATTTACAGTGAGGGATGCATGCAGCAAGTCTCGAAAATACAGAAAGCCTAAGGTTGGGATTATCTTTTTACCTCAAAGTCAAGCTTTTACTAGAGAACATTGGTGGATAAGCATATTCCTTCCAAGGGGAAAAAACCACCACTATGCTATTTAGGTTTATGCTGTAAAACTAATCTCGCCCCAAACTCATCTAGGAATAATAATTTATGTATATACACATATATATGCACACACATATATACGTATATACACGTAGATATATGCATACATGTATTTATATGCGTACACGAGGCTTGTGCACGCACGCGCGCGCGCGCACACACACACACACACACCGGGTAGTGACTTTAGAGGGACTAATTAACACCTAATATTTTATCCTTTCACAAAATTGAGTATAATTTGGGCTCCTTTTTGGGACCCAGAGTCAGTCTCTTCTTCCTGCAGAGCCTCTGAAATGCAGCCTCACAGCCCAGATCTCTACCCACCACTTCACTAATGCCTTTCCTTAAAATGCAAAGTAAGGCATTTCCCCCCCCCCCCCCCCCCTTAGAGCACAATTTGCAAATGAAGATCATTCAGCAAATGAGGATCTGCGGCTTGGGGCTGAGGTGAAAGGAAAACCTTGTGCATTTTCCAGCTCAAGGTCCTGTTGGCCCCCCTGGCTCTACTACCTGGCTGGAGTGACAAGAGAGGAGGGCTGCATGGAGGAGGCAGCACCGTGGGCTTAGGATCTCAGTGCAGACCAGAGCTCTGAGCAGGCGTGCTGAGTGGCCACAGGCCACTGTACAATGTCTCTGAGCTTCGGTTTCTTGCCTGTGAAATGAGCTCACGACACCGCTCCTGGGTGAAGACAGTCTGTGGTGAGAGGTGTTCCGTAGCTGGATCCGCTCTGTCCATCCGCCCACTGGGTTACCTCCCCTCTGCCTCTGGCCCTGCGGCTTGGCAAGTGGTCTACACTTTTGTCTCTGTCTAGTGCATCCCTGATACTCGGCCCACTCAGGCCGCCGTGTCACAACTGCGGCACGCTGCTGTCACCAAAATCAGCAAGTTCCACTCAGTCAGTCTCCCAATCCCTCAGCCACACCCTGGTTCCCAGCCCTTCGCCTGCCCCAGCCTTGAGGAGGGAAGAGGAAACAAAGCTTGCATGACTTGGCTGCCCAAGAAAGACTCCTCAAAGCCAATAATGACCCCGTCCCTGCGGGCTTTGTTGCCCGCTAACCTCCAACAAGCCAGTAGGAAGAGACCAGGCCTCCACTGCGGGCCGTGAATTCCCCTCCCACCGTGGCATGGTGCACAGGGCCGGGGGCTTGTCCCGATTTCACGGAGCAACCTCTCTGTTGCCTGGGCAGTTCTGACACTGGCGGGTCAGAGAGCTCTCCCCCTCCCCACGCCCCTCGGACGTGACTTTGAGTAAATCTGTGGTCAACGAAGATGGTTGTTTCTGGATTAGGGAACACAGGTCATGCGCACGCACACACCCACACCACACACACACACACACACACACACACCCTGCACGGATATGCACATGTACACCCTTTTTTAAAAATGCTTTATTTATTTATTTATTTATTTAGAGAGAGAGAGAGAGAAAGAGCGTGAGCAGGAAAGGGGCACAGAGAGAGGGAAAGAGAGAAAGAATCCCAAGCGGGCTCCTCACTGCCGGCACAGAGCCCAACGTGGGACTCAGACTCACGAACCGTGAGATCATGACCTGAGCTGAAAT
The DNA here is from genome assembly GCF_018350155.1 of Leopardus geoffroyi. Lineage (NCBI taxonomy): Eukaryota > Metazoa > Chordata > Mammalia > Carnivora > Felidae > Leopardus > Leopardus geoffroyi. The sequence goes on from NC_059335.1 coordinate 19,646,902, forward strand.
CAGGAGTCGCACAGTCAACCAACTGAAGCCACCCAGGCGCCCCTGTACACGTATACTCTTATGTATATGTGTGTGCACGCCCCACACACCCATGTGCACGTACACAGACACTTGGGCTTTGGGGCACCTATCCTGTCTTCAGGGGCCCTGAGGCTGAAGGCTGCGTGGGCCCGGGTGGGGGGACCTGGTCCGGCTCTCCTTAGATGCCCTCTCGCCCTTGCCTTCCCCCGAGCCTGGCGTGGGCTGTCCCAGGGGCAGCAGTGGTAGTTACGGGTTATTTGCTTCCCTCACCGAGGAGACTCCGGCAACCTGAGCTGCCCAAGGGAACGAGCTGTGTGCGTGGCTGCACCAGATTCATTTGAGAGGCTCCAAACACGGTGTCAGACCGAGTTGATCCCAGAGTGTCAGGCTTTATTAAAACAACGCAGCGTCTGCTCTAGACGTGGATCTTCTGGCGAGCGCGCACACACACACACACATCTCAGATGCACACGCGGGCACACATTGGCACAGCGTGCATGCTCACACACGAGAGACACACACACACTGACACCCGCACACACGCTCACACAGATGTGGGCACCCCGTACACTTTTTCACAGACATGCATACACACGCCACGCACCCACATACGCGTGTACGGTCGTGTGCACACATGGGAACACACACACAATACACACACGGACATGCACACAGGTGGACGCATGCACAGAAGCAAGACTGCAGGCGCACACGTTCCCAAGCTGGGTTGGGATTCCTGCCCCATTTTCTTCCGTTTCTCCGTGCCAGGATGGGGTCCTTGGCCGAGGGGACAGGAGACACCCTGCTTGGCTGACCTCTCGGGGAAAGGAAGCAGAAAACACTGACTCGACCTGCTCACTATTTTAAACGGGTCCGCCCGCTGGCCCGCCCCGTGCTCCAGGCTCCCTCCCTGCCCCCATCAGAGCCACCTCGGGGCCTCTCTGAACCCCAGCTCTGAGCTGCAAAGGTGCGCTCCAGGACAAGCCATGGTGCATTGCCCTGACACTCCACCTCGCCCCAAATCACCCCCCTCACAGACACCACCCTGTGCTCCTGGCCTAAAAGTCCCCTTCCCTTCCACAGCCCTGGAGACGGCGGGTGCCTGCAGCAAACTCTTAGGCTGGCTTGGATGACCCCTTCCCTGATGCCCCCTCCTCCCGCCAGGCAGAGCTGGGTCCTTCTCCTCTGCTGCCCCTGAGCTGGGCATCCATACCTCCATTATCGCCCCCTAATGGGGCTCGGCTTGTCTCTGCCATCCCCATTTGGCTGCTTCTGGAGGCTCAGGCTCTATCCTCCTCGTCTGGCCCCATGGTAAACCCCCAACAAACACACGCTGGCAGAATGAGTGAACAAAAGAATGTACCAGAGGCTGGTACAAAGAATGTACGTTTGTCAGCTCTGTTCCGTTTGGAGACGAGGACCCAGGCCAGCGGGAGCAGCTATAGTGCTGCTCAGCTGTGTCTGCAGAGCGAAGGATCTCCGTGGAAAACTTAGTGAGGGAAATGACAACTCCCAGGCCCATGAATCGGCGAATGCCCGCCTTCCCAGGGGAAGCTCCATGTTCGCGGGAGAGGGGAAGCCGGATCAGATGTTCTGTCTTCAGATCTCTGTGGATTTTAGATCACGTATCCACACTTTGTATTAGCATCCAGCTGTGGCTCAGAGGAGATGTCTGGTCACGCAGAGCGTGGGTGCATCACTCGGAAGGGACTGGCCCAACCACAGAGGAGAAATGGTCCGGCGGTCCAGGCAGTGGCGGCTTCAACAGGAGAAGCTCACGACTCCGGTTCAGTTCCACAGGCTGAACTTGTCCCCGGTGGCACCCACAGGTGGCTAGTCCCCCCCAGTGCCCACGGTTTGTAATTTATTCTTATCCCTCGTGCCCTGCTGAGGTCACCCTCCCCTTTCTCCAGCCCCCTCCCCTAAATTAGGTCAGCTCATCCCAATCTTAGCTGAGGTTTTTGCCTTTTAAAGACACTTCAGATATTTTGGTTCCTGAGTTTCCACATTTATCATTAAAGCAATTATCAGCTAAAAATGCTCCGCTCCCTAAAACAATGCAATCAGCCGAGCAGGAGCATATTTGAAGTTATAAATAACTTCCCTTCTCCTTGCTACTTGTTTGCGGTGCTATATAAATCTTTAGGTGTGTGAGTTTCATCATTACTAATGTTCTTTAAAGTGTAATGAAACTTTTCTCATTAAAAAAGCCAGCCAATCAAAATAAGCACCTCGCAGACCCTCAGACTTAGCGGCGTGGTATTTGCATTGCAGAACAACTTGTAATTTTATTCATGGGTTGGCATAGCCGCAGCCCATCAGTAATTAAACACGGAACAGCTGTCACTCTGCGGCATCCAAGGCAGACAGGATGGGATAATGAGCCCCTGTCCCTGGGCTCAGCGCAGGGGGCTGGCGCGGGGAGGGGCCGGTGCAGGCAGGGGGCAGGGGCTGGCTCGGGTGTGGGATCGCTGGGCCTGGCCTCAGGACTGTCCCTGGCTCACCCACTCCGGACTGTCTTCTTTGATGCTGCAGGAAGAAGAGCCTAAAGAGATAGAGAAGGGTTTGCTCGTTGTTTGCACAGAACACTTGGCACCTAGTGGAGACAGACCGGGGTGGGAGGCACTTACTTCCAGCTTCCACCTTGTATTTTCTGTGCTGTGTGAAATAGGTTAACGAGCCGGCAGGTATTACTTTTGTAATTGACAGAGCTAATTTGAAAAAATGATCCGGTGCTGACTGATGAGAGGGGAGGGGACTCTGGGCCTGTCAGAGCTCCTGCTGGGCTCCCCAAGACTCGGAGGGAGGGGTCTGAAGTCTCGGGATATCCAAGCCAGAAGGGGCATCTGCAACTTTCTGGCTCGACACCCCCATCCTGCAGATGGAGAGTGGAGGGATGGACGGGTGCCGTGGTGTGGGGCAGTCGCTGGCGAGAGCCCAGCACCGGACTAGGAGTCTAGAGGTCTGGGTTTTAGAACACCCACGGCCCACAGTGGAACCTGGAACAGCTCCGCCTGCCTCAGTTTCCTCCTCTGAACAAGGAGTGGGGGAGGGCGCCCGGGCCTCTCAGCCAGTTAAGCATCCGACTTTGGCTCAGGCCATGATCTCACGGTTCGTGAGTTCGAGCCCCGTGTCAGGCTCTGCACTGACAACTCAGAGCCTGGAGCCTGCTGCAGATTCTGTGGTCTCCTTCTCTCTCTGCCCCTTCCCCACTCATTCTCTCTCTCTGTCTCTCTCTGTCTCTCTCTCTCAAAAATAAATAGACATTAACAAAAATGAACAAGGAGTGGGGATGGGGTGGAGTGAGGTCTTTAGGGCTGTTCGCACAGATGTCTTAAGGTTGGTTTTTAGGGTGGACCTATCTGTCTCCTGTGGGACCCAGATGCTGTTTGTCTGTCCCTCTAGCAGCCCCACCTGGACTCCCCTTGCTCCTTGACAGCTCCCAGTCTGCCTGGCAGCTTCCCCAGATACCTCTGAGGGACTCTCAATCTCTCTTTCTCTCTCTCCCTCTCTCCCTCCCTTCCCTTCCCTCTCCCCCTCCTACTCTTTCTCTTCCTCCCTCCTTCCTCCTCTCTTCTACATCTTTCCAGGTTGTCTGTGCTACCCTTCTACCAGCAGGGAACGAGGATGGTGTCTCCCAAAGCCCCCTGAGGGGTGCACATTGGGAGCCCGAAGACGGGACCTCGGGGCTCCACATTCCTGCAGGCCCAGCCCCCTGCCCACTGCCTGAGGCTGCACATGCTCCAGGTTCTGGTTGACCATGACCCAGGTCTCCAGCTGGCCTGGAGGCCAAGGGAGGAGCCAGAGGGCTTCCTGCATGAAGGCTTCTTGGCTCATCTGGGCCCACAGGGCACTCCCGTCTTTCTCGATTCCTGCACAGCTAAGTCAGGGAAGAGCTGAGCAGGCCTGGCTGACTAGGCTATTGGCAGGAGACACAAGGGTCCCACTTGGTGGGGCTGCACTGGAAGGGCCTGGCTCCTTGACATTGGGCTGGAGAGGGGAGGTCTCTTGAGAACGGACTCTCAGGTGCCCCCTGTAGTGTCTAAGGTCAGGTAGACTCATGTTCTTCATGATCAGAGATGACACAGGGCACGGGAGCCCTACACTGTGGCTTGAGGAAGGCACTGCCTGTCCTGGGTGAGCAGATGCTTGTGGGAAGTTGTCCAGGAGTCCCCTTGTCTTGAGGACGGCTCTGTGGGAGCAGGTAGGTAGGAGTGGGGAATCCCTGAGGCCATCACTGGGAGAAAGGGGCTGCCACTGGTGGGGGAGAGAGGGGTATGTGCACTGCCAGGCTGTGCCCTCTAGGACTCAAAGAAGGGGAGACCTGTAACCCAGACCCAGAGGTGAGGGTGCCTCCATCACACACACGCACATACACGCACATGCACACACACTGAACTCCAGGGACTGGTTGTACCAAAGGTACCTTGGGTCTGCATGTCTCCCTGAGGCCGTGGGCCTGGATTCCTCTGCACCTTCACATTTGGGCCTGTGAGGGTAGCTGGATTTTCAAAGCCGTCTCTGGCACGTATGGGCTGACCACAGGAAGGAATGAAATCAGGGATCTCTGGCAAGGCTCCTGCAGCTGGAAAGAGAAAATGTCCCATGGAGAAGGTGGGCCCAACACTCACAAGGACCAAGGATGCTAGTAGCTACAACCTACCCATCAGGCTGGGGACCCCGAGGACAGGGAGGACAAGGACGTCCAGAAGCAGGTGGTCTCCTGGGCTTACATCACATAGAGCCCGGGACATGTGGGTGCTGTGGAGCTCCATAGAGGGGTGCCTGCCGAACTTTCTCTGCTCTGGTGTGGGCAGAACAAGCAAGAGTTTCAGGGCATGTGAGTGTGCATGGGTGTGCACACGTGAGTATGCACACGTGCAAGCGTGAGCGTCTCCACTGAACCATGTGGTCTGGGGGACTAGGGGTCCCCAGGGGTGTTCCAGCCCCAGCATGTCTCTTGGTCCTTCCCCAGGCAGTGGACCCACCAGAGAAGACCCGGGAGTAGAAGGTGTCGCCCCCACCAGGTAGACAGTGGGCTTTCTCCCTAAGATCAAGACGGTTTGAGTCCAGCAGACGGAAGGCTTTCTTGGGCAGGGTGGCAAGGCTCCCACCATCTGCCAGCAGCTTTGACAAATGTGGCTTCCTGGGGAGTCGGGGGGAGGGGGAGCGGCTGCTGTGGGAGAGAGAACCGGCTCCCAGCAGCTGGGAGTTTAGATTTGCTTCTGGTAGCGTTGTGGGGCTGGCAGGCACACGCACCAGACCCTGCTCGGCTCCAAATGCAGGGCCCAGAGGGCTTCGCGGCGCCCACTGGGAATGCTGAGGCGTCCATCAGTCAGCTCTGCTGAGAGCGGAGGGATTCTGAGGAGGAAAGGGGAGCAGCAGCCTAGTTGAGGGCCTCCGGTGACCCAGGGCCATGGCTGAGCACAATCGGCTGTGTTAGGCCCACGCAGGAGGGCCCCGAGGAAGAAAGCAAGGGGCACAGCCAAACCAGCAGGAAAACCCTTCCTGCCTCCCATGAACACGTGGGCCAGAACCTCCCAACAAGAGGCCCCTCTTGGGCTGCAGGGTGCCCTCCCAGCCCCTCCCTATCTCCTCGCACCAGTGACGAGTGCTCCATGATGCCCCTGACAACAGTTACAGCCACTGTTTATGGTGGCGCTGTGCCTGGCGCCGCACGTGACTCACCTCCACGCATCTTCGCATGGATGAAGGCTATTGCCCTCCCTTATGCAAATCACATCCTTGGAACTCCTCGGGTCATAGGGACAAAGGCCCAGCTCGAACATACTTAACCCAAAGTGGGATGCGCTGGCTCGTGTATGGGAGAAATCCGGGGATAGCCCTGGGGCTCCAGGTCTCTGAGTAGGTAACACGCTTAGCTAACACTGAACCGGTTGCCATGGTTGGGGAATACCACGCTCTGATTGGCCTGCTCCAGAGCTGGCGGGACAGTCAGCTTCTGCAGAAGCTGGAGGGCAAAGAGTGGGGGGGGGGTCCCCAGATGGGAATGGGGTGACCAGAAGGCAGATTACTCCTTGCGGAGCGGCAAAGCTGAGATGTCCACCCTGAAGGCGAGATTCGGGCCCAGGTCTGAGCGGGATCCAGAGAACCCCTCTTTCTGCTTTCCTGCAGCGCTCTGGGGTCACTGGGCTGGCATGCCCGCCCTCAAATCTTTACTGGCCGTCTTCTGGAGGGCCCCTGACTGTGCCGCAGGTCTTAGGGATGCATTTCCGTCAGTGACACGTCTGCTCTTGATTCTGGGGAGGTGTCGGGTGCTGGAGCCAGGACAGGGCTCCTCTGGCACAGAGCCTCCAAGCTGGGGCCCTGGGGTCCCCAGTCGGATTGTCACTGTGGTTACGTAACTTAAATCTATGGGATGTAATTATTTTTTAGAACATACCAATAAAATTGTCTCTGATTATTTTAGTCACAATACAAATAGCCTCAATTAGAGCAGAAATAGGGCGCGGGTTTATGGATCCCATGAATCTGAGAGTAACCTAAGTTCTGAGGCGGAACTTGCAGCCCCCGCCCAGCCCCATCATGCATCCTGCGGCAAAACGTCCCCAATTCCAGCATGGGGGCAGCAGGTCAGGGGAGAGAAAGAAAGGGCGCTCCCTGGGCCACCAGTGCAAGGCCCCAACTCCAACCGCAGTTCCCAGGCTTATCGGGAAAACGGGATCTTCCAGGCTTGCGGGAAGGCCGGATGTAGGGTTGAGGACACAGACCCACTCACCAGTCCACGCCCCCTCCCTACAGCCTGTTTGTCTGTCCGTCCCTCTGCAGAAGGATGAGTGGCCTGCTCTGGACCTCTCTCCCAGGCTGTCCCAGGCTTTCAGCTCTGGTCCGCCTCCCCCCCAACCCCCCAGCCAGCTGGACATCCGAATTTCCCTTTATCTGAAGGCAGTTTCCACCTGCCAAGAAAGGAGGCCCTGCTGGAGAGCCCCAGTCCCTGAGATGCAGCCGCCCGCCATATTACAGATGGGGAGACGGAGAAACATGAGGGGCAGAGTGGTCCAGGGTCACAGCTAAAGGAGTGGCAGACCAAGGGGATCCGATCTCTGCCTCCCAGTGTCAGGAAGCCGCAGAAGAGCATCAGGACAGAGGTGGAGTCCTCTGTGCCCTGACCTACTTGCTTCTTCCCTGCACGTCTGCACAGCGCTGGGAGCCCTGAGGGCCCAAAGAGACATCGTCACCAGGCAGCCATCCTCCCTGGTCTAGACTCCACCATGGAGTCCCCTCCCCTGGGCCCGCCACCCTTCCCCTCAGGAGATTGTCACCTACCCATCACAGATTCAGAACACACTGTAGGCAACCTTGTCTGTCCTCGGTCACCCACCCAGGGGACAGCACCAAGGCCAGAGATCATGGAGCCAGAACACCCCCGGTGCCACGGTGCCATGTGGTCGTGCAAGGAGCGCTGGCCGTGATGTCCCCGCGGGGGGGTTATGGCTGCTGATGAACTTGTGCATTTTCCTCTCAAACGCCAGCAAGTTTGTTTTGGGATTTTTTTTTTTTTTTTAAGTGGAATTGCAGTAAAAACACAGATAAATGTGGAGAGTGCTGGAATCTTTACAATAGTAGGTCTCCCCGTCCAAAAGAACCATTTCTCTCCAACCAGGCACATCCTGTTGTCCTTGTTAATGTTGTATGGTTTCTTCCTCTGGGTCCTGCATGGGTCATGTCAAGTTTACAGAATTTGTAGCTTCATCAATGTTGTGAACGAGGCCCCTTTTTCATTTCATTTTCCAGTCGGCCCTCCACTGGTATGTGGGAAGCTGTGGATTTTTCCCAATTTATCTTCCAGCAAACCACTCTCCCAGGCTCTCTCAGTGGCTCTAATTGTTGTGCAGTTAATGGGCATGGATTTTCTAGGTAAACATAAACATATTGTCTGCCAAGAATGATAATACTGTCTCTTCCTTTCTAATCTTTGTGCTGCTTTTCTCTTTCTTTATTTGTAGTCTTATTATGTTGGCCAAGAGCCCTCATTTAAACAAGTCTGTGGGTAGAGAGGTCACCTCCAGCTTCTCAGGGAGGCCCCGGAGATGGGTCCCTAAGAGCCCCCAGAGCATGCGCACCTGCCAAGGCTCGCTGCAGAGCCCCCCAGTGGCACCAATGCTCCTGTCTGTTTCCTGGGGGGGACCCAGGAATGGGGGGCTGGCAGGGGTGCTGCTAGGCTCAGGTAAGAGCAGTCTCTCTCACCTGGCTCTGTGGTGAGGGACAGGTAGGGGTTACCTGGTGGACAAGTCCAGAAGAACGTGCCAGGTGAAGGAACAGCAGCCCAGAGGTGTGAAAGGAGCACTGACCACCCAAATCTGGGGTCCAGCCAGGGCAGGATTTGAGGCTGGACTGGAGAGGACACAGGGCTGCGGGCAGATGGGGGCTTTGGAGGACCGAAGTAATGGGCTTGGACTTCATCTGGAGGGTCTCAGGCTGAGGGTGAGGGGCTCAGGCCTGTGCGTAAAATCGCTCCCATTGGGTGGGGCCGGGGTACTGAGGGCCTTCTGTGGGATTGCCCACTCCCCCTCGCTTAGCGGCATTCTGATCTGACCAGTTACAAATCCCGGGTAAATTCTGCCCCACCCGACGATGAGGGAGAAAATGGACAACCCACCCCCTTGTTGCTGCAGTGCCTTTGGCTAGCCCGAGCTCCAGGCCAGGGGAGGATGCACTCCAAGGGCACTTTTCCACTCGGATAATTCACCACCATGGAATTACAGCACAAGCTACAAGGAAAACCATGTAATTATTAATTTGGAAAACAAAGTTCAGGCGGGCCGGGTTGCAGCGGTGACAGCATCCTGCCGGCTCAAAGCCCTTTCCCCCTTCTCTGGGAAGACCCCAGCTGTCCCACGTTCTCAGCCTGCACGCTTTGTCACAGGATGGCATGTGACTCAGGGCCCAAACCCATCAGAACCCTGCTCTCCCGTGCCGCAGTGATTGGCTCTGGGGCGCACATGTGACTCTGGCCACACAGGTCCCACTAGAACTAACCCCAGGGCTTTTATCTGAGTAAGGGGGAGCACTGTCCACCATGTCCTAGTGGGCCTGCACCTGGACAGGTGTGAACACCTACCTTGCCACCACGTGGAGCCCAGGCATGCCACCAGGAGAGTCAACCAGAGCCCAGAGCCCAGAGGTAGTGGCTGAATCCAGCCCAGCCCGAGGCCTGCCTGCCTGGAAAGGGTGTCCTTGGCCCAGAGTGGGTTGGGTGTTCTGTGCTTGCCACCCCACGAGACCTTTCCCTGCCCAGCACCCTTGCAGTCAACCCACCCCTCTTTTCTGGCTTACGTGAGCCCACACTGGTTTCTGCGGCTGGGCAGAGCCAGTCCCAGAGGGCTGTATTGTTCAAGTGAACGAGAATGGGGAGCCTCAGCTCTAGAAAAGCCCAGGGTTCTGACCAGTACAGGGACAGATAACCCAGCACTGTCTTCTGAGGGTAGGGATGGCACGTGGGAGCTCCTGAGGTGCAGGGACATGCCTGGGGTACAGGATGCCCAGGGCCCAGGTGGCTTTGAGCTGGCATTTGGATGGGGGGTGGGGAGGGCATGCTAGTGTGAGAAACCCAGGGGCCAAAGGCCAGAGGTAGCACTAAGAGGAGGGGCCTGAGTCCTGGGGCCTGACTGGAGCAGAGGCAGGTGACTTCTGGCAAGCAGGCTGGGACGTATGGGTTTGACACCCAAAATATAGGACGCCACTGCAATATGATTTACTCTGGATGGGTGATCATTGATTTAGGACTCTTGACAGGTGTGCTAGTCTGAAACCTGACAGAGAGAAACATTCAGTCCAGGAGTCCCTGTTTTGCATTGAGCAATTGCGTTTCTCCGCGCCCGGCCAATTCTACAGCCAAAGCACTTCTATCCCCTGGAGGGAGTCAGGGTAGATTTGAATTAACCAGGAAGTTCTTTGATTGCTATTTTAAAACTTCTCCCTGCTACCTGGCCTGACATAATAATTACCTGCCTGTGATTTATCTCAGGCAGATTATGAGCGATGATAGGGTTTGGGGTAATAATTGAGTGTATCCAACACCTCACCTCCTCCCTCGTCATTCGAGCTGAAGCCGCCGTGGTTTTCCCTCTGGGCCGCTGGTGTTCCCCGCCACCTTGCCGAGAGTGGATTATGGCACAAGCTGAACATTTCACAGTGGGTCTGGTCAGCTCCACATCGCACCCTGCGTGGGCCAGCCGGACAGGGTCTGTCCAGTCGGGTCTTGGCCTAGCACCTTGGAAGTCATTCCTTAGATGGAGACTCATGGAGTCTCCATTAGATGGAGCTTAGCTCAAATGCTAACCTAGTCCTCTGCTCGCTTGTCTCTTTACCAGATGTTTACTGGGCTCCGACTCTGTGTCCAGCACTGTGCTGGGGACATGTCAGTGAGCCACACAGAAAGAGTCCTGCCCTCAGGAAGCAGGGAGGGAAAGTGGACAGGCAGAGCACCCACAGACACATAATGAAATAGACTTTCAGAGATAGTCATGAGCCGTGGAGGAAATGCAACAGGGCTCAGGAGGGCCCCTCTGAAAGAAAGCCCAAGGAGCCAGCCATGGAAAAGGCTGGAAGGAGCAGTCCAAGCAAAGGGGACACAGAGGGGTGGGAGAGGGTGGAAAGAAGGCCAGGGGTTGATGGGTAGGGAGTGAGGGGGAAGCAGAGGACTGGAGCTCAGAGAGGTTGACAGACAAGCGGGTAAAGGGTGATAGTCCTCCATCTGCCCCGTTAGACTCTCCTGCAGCTGTGGTTGCCCCATCTTCTCCCAGAGAAAGGCCCCTGGGAAGGCGCCATGGTGCTGTCAGTAGAGAGATCCAGTATAAGTTCAGATGGTGAGCACCAGCACCAACAGCGACCCCTGGAGGCAGGGCTACATTATTGCAGGGCCCAGTGCAAGAAAGAAAGAGAAAGCAAGCAAGCAAGCTGGCTCAAAGAGCAGGAAACATTTCCTCCTTTCTTGATGGGTTTTTGTTTGTTTGTTTGTTTTTATTATTTTGCTATTTAATGCCTCCCTCCCTTGGACATAGGCGATACTTGTGGGATGAATGCAGATCCTCAGAGGCCCCCAGGCCCCATCCTGCAGCCCAACACTGACTCCCAACCCCCGTTGACTCTGCTCAGGTCCCCAGGGAGTGGAAGGTGACAGCAGTTGCTGGGTGGGGCTGGGGAGTAGGCATCTGGGAACCCGTCCTGGGATATGGGGAGATGATAAAAGTGGGACACTCCAAGCCCTCAGCACATGTTCTATTGTCACATTTTAAAAAGAAGATATGCATGGTGAAATACTTAATTTGTTAAATTTTTATTTATTTTTATTTATTTATTTTAGAGAGAGAGGGAGAGTAGGTGTGCGAGTGGGGGAGAGAGGCAGAGAGAGAGGGAAAGAATCTTAAGCAGGTTCCATGTTCAGCACAGAGCCTGACATGCATCTCAATCCCACCACCCTGGGATCATGACCTGAGTTGAAATCAAGAGTTGGATGCTCAACCGACTGAGCCACCACTTGCCTGCCATTGTCTCTTTGGACTTGATTTACAAAATAAAACACCAGTTCAAGGATAAAAATTATTAGGAATTTCAAGACAGTGGCTGCAGAGATTCAGCCCCAAGCACGGGGCCCTCTTTGAGCATGGGGCTCTATGCCATTGTCCTGGTTGCATGCACATAAAAGCTAGCCTTCCTGGAGGGCTTCATAAATTCTTTTTTTTTTTTTTCAATGTTTATTTTTGAGAGAGACAGAGAGACAGAGCATGAGTGGGGGAGGGGCAGAGAGAGAGAGAGAGAGAGAGAGAGAGAGACAGAATCTGAAGCAGGTTCCAGGCTATGAGCTGTCAGCACAGAGCCCAATGTGGGACTCGAACTCATGAACTGCAAGATCATGACCTGAGATGAAGTCAGATGCTTAACCGGCTGAGCCACTCGGGCATCCTGGGCTTCATAAATTCCAAGGTCTAGGCCCCACTCCAGACCAATTTCAGGGGTGAGATCTTGACATTGCAATTTTGAAATGTGCAGCCAGGGTTGAGGACCTCATGGTCTGCTATCACTGTGAGTGCCAGAAGACCCACCAGAGGAGGGTGACCGGATGTAAAATGTAACCAGGCCCCTCCAGTTCCAGGGTGAAGAGCGGCTTCATAGGTTTCAAGCTGAAGCAGGCAGACCAGCAGTGGAGCCACTGAGAGAGGGGTAACCCCAGGGTATGCAGAACCACAGGGTTTGCTGGTCTGCTCCTCATTCCTTGAGATCAGGGGAGGGGAAGCTAAGTCGAGGGAGTAGTACTGACTTCTGAAGTTTTAGATTGAGCAATGGGGCTGAGGGTGGAACCATTTGCTGAAAGGGGGAATTGGGGGGCTGGAGAAAAAAGTCTGGGGTCGGAGAATGAACTTACGTGTGTCTGAGCTTCCCTTTAGAGGAGTCAGCTTTCCATCTGTGGGACACACGGGGATCAAAAGCTTTGCCTTCCCCAGTTCTTAAAACCCAAACCAGAAGCATTTCTGGACAATCATGGCAGCTGGCAACGGGGTAGGGTGAAAAGGCAGCCATAAAATCACCTCTCGTGTTGTGTCACAGGCAGTAGGGCAGGTGGGAGTGAGAAGACACCTCTGTGGGTGACAGGTAGATGGCTCAGAATGGCCCTGGGAAGAGTGGGGGAACACTATGGCTTTCTGATGAATCCCTGTTAGAACCGGAGCCTCCACATCCAAGTGGCTTCTCATTACACAGCAAGAGTTTTGTGATGTTCAGGAAGACTGAATTTCTGCCTGTTGTCCCTGCTCACATTTCCCAGGGACAGGAGCTTTGGGCAAGGCTTATCAGGGACCTGGGGCTTTTGACAGGCCATTGCCTCAGTTGGCTGCAGCAGTCATTCTTCCAGAGAATGAGAAGGGAATGTGTCCCGGAGTCCTGACCAATGGCAGAAAATGGCGTCTCACCAGCTAAGAGCCGGGCATAGCCTATGCTTGACAAGGGCATGGTCTGAGCCAGGCAGTCCCTCACTGGCCTGTCTCTGCCACCTGCCAGCTACACGTCTCTGGGAGTCACTCACCTCTCTTGGCACAGGCATCTGCATCTGCGAAATGGTCACAAGGCTGCCATGAAAGTCCTCCTGTCCCCTTCAGGGATTGTCATTGAGCTGCAAAGAACTTGCAAGCCACAGCCAGGCTCTTCCTGGGCAACCCTTGGCTGTGACCGAGCACAGCAGGGGTACTAGGACCTGGCTGTTTGGGTCCATGCAGGACTCCGCTAGTGGGCGGTGTTTGCTGTGCAGCTCCCTGTAAGGTTGGCTGAGATCTTGTCACATCTCCACTGGGATCTGAGGCTCTCCCTGCCCAATCACTTCATCTCCTGCTATCTCTCACAGACATTGCCCTCAATAAACCTGTTGCACCCCTAACTCCATCTCGGTTTCCACTTCCTGGAGGACCCGACTGGCCCAGATGACCAGGCTATCATGGGGCTTCAGGGAGGTTGGAATGAGATAATTTAATGTAATGATGTAATATGTAATAATGTAAATGAGAACGCCAGGCCAGGATGCACAATTCCCGGGGTCACCGTGCACAGGAACTGAGCGCAGCACTGCCCAGAGTTGCACCTCGCACCTGCCAGACACCTTGTGGGGCTCAGGTGATGTGAGCTGAGTTGGATTCTCTAAATCAAAGTACAGCCTTTCTTCTGTATCAGAGACTAAAATTCCCCCAAATCCAAGGAGCCCATGAGCAAAGGCATGTTTGTCTCCAGGAACAACTGGCCCTGTCTGGAGGCCTTCCTACCCTCCACCATGTGGGGTCCTGCTTTACTGAGAGCCTAGCCTGTGTGCAGACACATCTGGCAGCTTCCCGGGTGTCCAGAAGCCTGTTATGGTGATGGCTAGCCTCAGAACCCAAGCCCAGGAGCTCCTGAGGAAAGATGTGCTCAGTGCCAACCAGTGGTGGCCACCAGTCCCTCTCCACACAGGAACCTTGTCTCCTCCTATCCCACAGTGAGAGAACCCAGTGCTCCCAAGCCAGAGACCTTGGGCCATGGCCTGTTGGTACAGGTGGTCATTTGCAAACAGGGCCACGAGCCAAGGTGTGGTGCAGTAGGGGGTGTATTTCTCAACTCAGTCTTGGGAGACCTGGACTCTGCCTTGATTCTGCATATCCTTAGGAGAGGCATCATTAGCCCAGCCTGACCTTGGTGTATTTCTCCATAGAATGGGCATAATGACTTCTTTGTTCCTGGGCTGTGAAAGGCCTGGTCAAGCAGCTGCTGGGCCAAGGCTGGACTGCTGGGTGGCTGGGCCCATGTGGCCACATGTCTCAAGTTTCCGTAAGCCCACAGGAGAGGGAAAGAAAGAGCAAAGGATAATCTGAACTTTTCAGGCTCTAGGAACTGAATAGTTGGTAGTTGTACCATTTATCAGGATGGGGAAGTACAGGACAGAGGGGGAAAAATCTGGAGTCGGGGTTGGGGCATTGTAGGGCTTGGGGGTGGCCCCGACTCACCAAGCTTCCCTCCACATCTTCTAGTGCTAGAGCTTGTCCTCGCTAGGCAGAAGAGGCTCTGTGTCTCAGAGTGGTCTGCAGCTGACTCCTCCCCCTTACTTCAGGGGTGGGACATGACCCAGACCTGGCCAATGAGAGGACCTCATTCCCTTAGCCATCCTGGTTGGTTTCTTGATGTGCATGTGGCCCATGCCAGCTGACCAGAGTCCTCCCTAGGTCTTTGGAGGAATGAAGTACCCTCTTTCTATGGGATCACAAGCTGGTGTGTAGAAATAACTTTGGAAATTCTTGTGGTTGTCTTGGCTGCCATAAGGACTCAGCCTTCCTGAGAAAGGAGGCAAACAACACAAGAAAGCAGAACCAAGGATGGGAGGGTGGACACCTAACGATACTATTTGGATGCCTGGATCCAGCTGTACCTGAGGCAAGACATACCTTTGGACTTCTTGGTTGTGCAAGTCAATACATTATTATTTTTTTCATTCTACAAATAATGCTTGAGCACTTAGTAAATGCCCAGTGTAGCACTGGTCATTTGAAAACAATGAAAACTATGTGAATGAAACAGGCATAGTTGAGCTCTTCAGGAGTTTACAGGTTGATCAAGAGAGTGTTTCCTCCCACTATGAATTGGGGTTTGTCAACTGGATCTTTGCAAGGGATGTGAACAACACAGCAGATGGTGTCTGTGAGAGCAGTTTTATGGAAAATGCAGAGACTATCTACACGTTTGGATTGTGTCTATTTATCCTTAGCAGAAACTGAGGGCACAGCATTAAGTTGTGGGTTGGTAGAAACGGCTCTGTGTGAACGTGCAGAAAGGCAGTACTGGTGTGGAACCTTCTGGCGCTCTGAATTGAAATGGGGGAAATCGGGCTTGCAGAATCTGTGAATGGCCAGCTTGTCCCTGAGCACCCGCTTCTGAATGATAATTATCCTAGCTGTACTCTCGACAAGAGCAACTGGGGAGATAATTTTTCAATGTTTAGCTTTTTAAAGATAACATCAGCACATTAACAAACACTTGGAAAACAGAGAAGAATGTCCCTTACAGTCCCACAACCCTAATACAACCATTGTTGAAAATGTTATTTGGGGACCATCATGGCAGAGTCTTTGGTCTTGGCTGATAAGCCCACGTGATGTGTTCATTATGCCATTCATGGCTTGCCCTGGGCCTTGGCCGAGGTGGTAAAAAGCAACTTGGAAGCCAGACGAACCAGGTTGGAAGCCTGTCTTATTTGTTGAAGAGCTGTGTGATCCTAGGCTAGTTATTTAGACTCTCTGAGCCTTAGTGTATTCATCTATAAAATGGGAATACTAATGGTACTTATGTCATCAGTGCGTTATGAGACCGAAATGAGTTGGAACTGAATGAGTATCAGTCCTCTCCCTCCACCACCCCCCCCACCTCACTCCCACCACCCCCACCCCGGCTTAGCCCCTGCACAAACATAGCCACACACACCCTGGTCGTGGCTGCACTCCATGACCTGAATATTCCAACAAGAGAATGTGGATGGCCCAACTCTGGGCCCAATCCTGGGTATTGGCATCACCCCAGAACCGGAAAGGTCACATGTCTCAGTGTGGGGGTGAGGGTGGACAGGTATGTGCTCTTCCTCTGCACACCTTAGGACAGGTCTGAGGTCCATGCAAGTGTCGTGGGTACGGATCTCTTGTTTCCATCTGGGTCCTCTCTGCCCCATGGGCTCCTGTGCAGACGAGTCCCCTGATATCCTGTGTGGACATCAAACCCCACTGATGGATTTCCAGGACACCTTGCTGAGTGGGCTCACAACCCCACCCTTGTTCCCAGAGGACTCCCCATGGTGTCTGGCTTACTGCATCCTGCTCTGTGCTTGGCCACATGTGTCCTCCCCTGCTGTCTGCAGGGGACTCAATGGATGCTGGAAGAAGCCATCTGCACAAACCACGGTGGGGACATGACCATCTGGGAAGTTTAGGGCTCCCCAAATCATGCTGCATGACCAGTTCAGGCATATCCCACCCCCAGGCACACCCAGCCACTCTTTCTCCCCCTTCCCGGGCTGGGATGTGTGGGGGAGACCTGACTCTCTGAGATGTGAGAAGGACGTACTGTGGTTCACATTCACAGTCCTGGAGCCAAGCTGCAAGGGGCGGGGTGGGGGCTCATCTTGCCTGGAGAGCGGACCTGCTTGCCAGAGATCACAGTGAGTAGAGGGGCAGAGCCAGGCCTCAAACCCAGGTGTCCTGACTCTGTCTGAGCTGAGTACTCATCTGTGGGGAGGAGTTGACAGAGGACGGGAGGGTTTGTCTGCTGGAATGTGGGGTTCTCAGACCCTCTGTCTCAGGCCATCCCATACTCCTGAGACCTTCCCTGCCTGGCCCTCTCCCCCATGGATCTGTCTTATCACCCTGGTGATGCTGGTGTGAGTACCAGCAAGGAGGGTGGGGTGCCCACCATGCCCTAGGTCTAGTGAGTTGGATGGTGGTCCCCAAAAGGCATGCCCGCCCGGAACCTCAGAATGTGACCAGATTTGGAATAAGAGTCTTTGTGAAGGTTACTAAGTTAAGGATCTCAAGACGAGATCATCCTGAATCCAGACGGGCCCTAAATCCGATGACAAGTGTCCTTATAAGGGACAGGAAGAGAGAAGACACAGCCCAGGGGAGAAGGCCATGCTAGATGGGGGGCCGAGACTGGAGCCATGCCACCACAAACCAAGGAGGCCGAGGGCTTCCGCAAGCCACCAGAAGCTAGGGAAGAGGCATGGAACAATTCTCCTTCAGAGCCTCCAGAAGGAACCAACCCTACAGACAGCCCAATTTGCTGCTGACCTCCCAAACCATGAGAGAACAAATTCTGTTGTTTAGAGCCACCCCGTGTGTGGTGAATTGTTAGAGCAGCCCTTGGAGATCAATACCCTTGGGGTGCTCACTTAGGGGCAGGGGCACTCCCTCCTGAGTGGGCTTGGCCATGTGCAGAGTCTGGGGCCTCAGATCCTCATCAGAAACGTGGGAACCAGCCTGCTTACACCCTGCCTGCCTTTCTCTCAAGAAAAGGTAGCAGAATATGCACAAGAGAGACAGAGGGAGGCTAGGTGAAGGCAGTAAAGACCGATCTCCGTAGCCCCTAGAAAAGGAGAAAGAGCCACGGGTATAACTGAACTCAACTCCTCTGGGTGGAGGTGACTGGGTGTTTAAAGGGGGAGGCATGGGGAGGGCCAGCAAGCAGGGCTGGGGCAGTCAGGGAAGTGCAAAATGGCCTAAAGCAGGTGGTTGTTGCTAACTGGGGCTCACTGAAATAGGCTCCTATCCTCCCCCAGAAACTGGGAGAGGGGGCCCTACCCTCAGACATTGGCAGGAGCAAAGGGCACATTTCTAAGGCAGCCTTCAGCTTTCCCGGGCAGGAGCTTAAGGGAGGCTGGGCTGTGCAGGACTAGGGCGTTGAGCTGTCAGAAATCATGCCAGAGTGTGCTCAAGTCTCTCGGGAGGGGGGGTGGGGTTGGGATGGGGGGTGGTCTGCAGCCCTTACAGGCCAGGGTTGGGGCCTAGTCGAGAAGGGGGTCAGAGGAGCTGGAGTTTAGGCAAAGAGAGAGTCTCTGTCAAGGAGACGGAGGCAGACATGAGCAGTGCCCTCTTGGAGTGCGGTCCTAGTGGGGAAGACAGAGAGCAGGGCTCACGGGGAGGGATAAGGAGGAAAAGACCAGAGCAGGGGGTACACGGGGGAAGGACTCCTCAGTAAACAGGAGGAGGGAAAGGGTCCAGGTGGTCCCTGCAGGGGGTGGAGGGAAGACAAGCGTCCGAGGCTGGGGGAGCAGCGTACTTGGTGGGTGAGGGTTGGCACCATAAGAGTCAGGGTGCCAGGAATGTGGAATTAGGGAAGGGGGGCAGGGGGTGAGGTGGGCCCAGAGAAAGATGGGGCCGACAGCAGGAAGCAGGAGGAGTTGTACTAATGTTTGGGGCCCCAGACTGGGGTCAGTTGGGGTTTTGGGGTAAGGTGGGATACAACATTGTTAAAAGCTCTCCAGGCGATTCTAAAATGAAGCCCTGCCTGACACCTCCCTGCGTTAGCCTAAGGGTTGAAGTGCTGTGAGCAGCCGGGAGGGACAAGATTAGATCTCTTTTATTTAAAGGATTCCTGGGCAGATGCCGCAGGGAGAGCCTTGTTGAAGGTTCTAGCGATAACCCTGGTGAAGAGAGAGGGAGCTTGTTCCAGAGCAGTGGGTGTGGGAGGGGCGAGGATTCCAGAAATATTTAGGGGAGAGCTGGCTGCGTTTGGTGACAGATGGGATGTATCCATGAAGGTGAGGTGACACCAGATTTCTGTGTGGACAGCTGGCTGCACAGTCACTGAGGTGGGGAATAACAATGGAGGATAAGGAGTGACTGTTTGAGGCTGTTTGTCTTGCCCGATGATTCCCGAGAGGCCCCATGATTCCACTGGGCAACACAGAAATGGAACCAAGGGAAGAATCTAAACCAGAGATAAAGCTGTGGCCGCTAGCGTGCGGGCAGCAGTTATAAGGATGTATGGTCTGCAGCAGAACCCGGGGAGGGGGTGCCCTTGGTGTGAGGGCTGGGCTGAGTCTCCACAGAGGGAGGGCAGGCGGGAGACACAGCAGGGAGAGTTTCGAGGAGGAGAGAGTGGACCCCAGCACCCCATGGTGTCAAGAGGCTACGTAAGACAAGGTTGAAAGGCACCCGGGGGTGCCTTGCAGGGGGACAAGGATCGGGGGTTGGGTTGCTCTGGCTCTCCTCCAGTCCGTACCTCCCAGCACCTAGGTGGTAGGGTACAAGGTGGCTTTGGGGGCTCAGAGGGACAGATCCCCAGCAGGATGCAAATATTCCGCTGACTTTAAAATGCACCTGAAAGTTTAGGTTCCTTTTCTTTCCTGCCTTAGTAAGAGGGACTGCAGATACTTCCCCCATCTTCCCAGAGGGCATCCCCATCAATGACTGCAACGCTTTGTTTATGTTTAGCAAAAGTGTATACAAGTGTACCCCGGGCAAAGTGCATACATCCTACCTATACAGCCCATGCGTTTTCACAAACTGAATGCGCCCATGCGGCCGCCTGGAGGAGTTAAACCCAGTATCACCACCAGGGCCAAAGTTTCTCCCATGCCCCCTCCAGGCCCTGTGAGCCGTGGGTGGCCATTATTCGTATTTCCCACAGTTTAGATGAATTTTCTAGTGCTCTTTAAAAATGTTTTTTCATTGATCTTGTTTTTACCGTATTTTTTGTTTTAAGTAAACAGGCCATACATTGATTGACAAGTTCAAAAAACCAGTGAGGGGCATCTGGGTGGCTCAGTCAGTTAAGCATCAGACTCTTGACTTCGGCTCAGGTCACGATCTCATGGTTTGTGAGTTCGAGTCCCACATCAGGCTCCGTGCCGACAGTGTAGAGCCTGCTTGGACTTCTGTCTCTCCCTCCCTCTCTGCCTCTCCCCCAGTCGTGCTGTCTCTCTGTCTCTCTCTGTCTGTCTCAGAATAAATAAACTTAAAAAAAAAAAAAACAAAACCCAAAGTGATAGAAAAGAGGGTACACATTGAGAAGTCTTGCTTCCCTCCCTGTCTCTTTCCATTCTGCCTCCCATGTGGGTCAGGGGTTGGCAAATTTTTCTGTAAAGGGTCAAGTAATAAATATTTTAGGCTTGCAGGCCCTGCGGTCTCTGTGGCAGTTACTCGATACTGCGGAGAGCAAGGCAGCCATGGAATTATCCAGCATGTTCTCGTCTGTGTCTGGCTGATGTCACTCCTCACTGTGCTTCTGAGATTCCTCCTCTTCCTGGCGTGCATTCCTCTGTATGAGAACACGACTTTATTTATCCAACCTATCGTTGACAGGCCCCTGGGTCGCCCCAGTCCGCGGCTCTGTTCGGAGCAGCTCAGCCTCCAGCAGGCTGGCCAGTGCCTGCTGATAGACACACTCTCAGGCTTCCCCTTGGGCGCGATCCTGGGAGTGGGGTTGCCGGATCAGAGGTGAGCAGTGTGCCTTAAGGATTTGGGATTTCAGGGAAAGGAACAAGGAGGAGGAGGAGGAGGAGGCCGGGCCCGGGGGCAGCCTTCCAGAGGCTGGAGCAGAGTTGAGGGATGTGGACCCAGTGGGGATATGGCTGTGAAGTCGGTCAGGTAGGACCCTTACCCTACCGTCCCCATCAACAAATCTGGGGAAGACTCTGTTCCAAAGCTCTCTCAGTCCTGACTTTCAATAGCATCAACCAGGGAGTTTTCAAAAATCCCAGTGTGCTGTCTCCATTCTAGGAATTCTGATTCACTTGGTCTGGGGTGAAGCCAGGCACGAGCTTTTAAAGACTCTCTGGGAGATTTTTCTGGAAGCTGAGGCAGAACACGAAGAGGTCTTGATAGTGGCAGGTCCCTGATATCACAATGGATTCCCAAGCATCTACCTACCAGTGGAGACCACCCACCCACGGGCACACATGTCAGGCAGGGCTCTCAAAGGTGGACTTGGGCAAACAAAGGTGACAAGGACCTCACTGGAAGGGTGTGAGGCAGCTCTCAGAACTTGGGGCCAGGCTGGGGGAGGACCCAGGAAGGACAGCCTCTGCCTAGAGGCCCCACAGGGACTACTGGCTCCTTTTGTAGCCCACGCAGCTGCCTGCCCTGGCTCTGACTGCAGCGCTCCAGAAGCCCGCTGAAGCCTTTCTGGCTGAGCGGGGCACTGGCCCGGCCATGCTTGGGGTCTGCACAGTTGTGCTCAAGGGAGAAAGGATGTTGGGGTGCCGAGCAGCCACAGTCACAGCGCCCCATGGGCTCTGGCAGGATGGGAGTGGGGTGAAGAATGTTCTGGAAGGGACTAAACAGGGCACGATGGATACCCCCAGGTGAACGATGGTCAGTGATTCTCCATCATTAACCTTTTTTACCTTCTCTCCGGTGGTCCAGATTCTGCAGCTAGCCCCTAGAGCCCCAGGAACATGGAACCCAAGTGAGCTCTCTGCTACCCTGGGTCCCGCGGAACAGAGACTGACCCAGGGATGTCCTTGTCCACTTCCCTAAAACCTCCGGCTCTTCTCACTAATAGTGTGATCCTTACCAGCCAGTGTGGACACTGTCCCCTCTTGCTGTGGCCACAGTTGGCATTTTCTTATTGGGAGTGACAGCCCCTCAGTGAGCTGGCTTTGAAGTCATTCAAGGTAGGGTGTGTTTCCTGGAATGCCCTGGGCCTTCCAGAATGAGGAGGAGACAGGCCCGCTGGGAGCCCAGGTGTCCCTCCAACCTCTGGGTTCTCTGGGAGGAGGGTCAGGCAGGTGGGCCTGAGGGGGGACTGCCGCTGAGCAACTTCCCCTGCCCTCCCCTGGCTGTCTGGGCTGCTCCATCACTCCTCCCCCTCCCTCTGGGCTCAGGTGCTGGGAGCAATCTTGGAATCCATGGAAACCACAGAGAAAGCTGGAAATCAGAAGGGAGGAGGGGGCTGAGCTCTGTCTTGCAAATCCTGGGGAGGGGGAGGAGGACTCCCTTTCTTGATGAGTAAATGCCTAAAACACTGTTTCTCTTTCACTGGCAGCCATTGCACCAGAGGACTGGCCACCAGTTTCACTCAAGGTCTGCAAAACAAGGGCGGGAAGATTCTCTCTTTGGGAGCAGTTTGCAGGCCCTGGGTTGGGGGGCAAGGGTCAGGATAGGGAGAGAGGAGAGGGGAAACGGGGGTTGGGGGACTGAGGATCAGGTAGCCATTGGTGCAGTGGAGGTGGGGGTAAAGTTCAGGGGTCAGTGGCGGTGAAGTGTTGAGGGTAGGGAATCTGGGGCGGAGGTGGAAACTGGGAGATGGCATGAGGAGGGAGGAGGTGGAGATTGGCAGGAGGGTGGGGTGGGGAGTCATGGTGGGGGACAGGGGTGGCACATGGGGTGTGGGCTCTCATGAGCCAGAGTAGTCCCCCCACCCAACAGCCCCAACTACCCAACTGAAGTAGGGAAGCTTTCGAGGGATTCCAGTTTAGAAAGGCCCCATCTCTGCTGTTTTTCAGTTAGGTCCCATTTACTCGTGTCCCATATCATGCCTCTGAATAAGCGAGAGAAGCTATGTTCCCGCTTCAGGGTGGAAAGCAAGAAAATTAATCATTCTCTGAGTTTTATCCTAGGCCCCAAACACCTGGTAACACCTAAGAAGAGTCAGATCCCAAACATGTGCCAGGACATCATGGAACCTCGGCTGACACCCGCATCAATACACCTGCCTTCAGTGCTTTACGGAGTAATGTCGCTTGTTCACCTGACGCTCGCCTTTGACCAGACCCTACCCCGGATTCCTGGAGGAACACGTACCCTAGACCTTCCTCTGATATAAACCCCCAGCCCCAAACAACGATGAGACTCTTTTTCCTCTCCTCTCCAAGTCTCTCAAGATGCGCCGTGTGCTATTCTCCACCTGTCACTTACGCTCTTCAATAAATTCTGTTTTCACTTCCTCTGGCTCGTGTTTGATATCTACCCTGCGTCAAGCCAAGGACGCTCTTGGCTGGTCCTGTGGGAGCCTCCCCTGGGTTCTCAGACCCAGCCGGCCAGCATCACAACTATTCTCTGGGCACTGCCCTGGAACGCTCTGCATATGAGCCTCGTAAATGATAACCAGGCCTTTTCCGTCAAAACACAAACCAACCTGCCTCCTTTTCCTGGTAGAGTCTGACCGTGATTTCAGAGCCAGGAGCGGGGTGTGGGGAGGGAAGCACAGTGGTGGGGATGGGCCAGAGTGGGGGGTGCCGGTGCTAGCTGGGAGCCTCCAACAGATTCTGGATTAAAACAAGCTCCTCAGTTTGCAAGGGACCCCTACAGGTTGCGGTGCTTCCTTGAGATAGACATTTTCTTCCTTTTAAAAAATTTTTTTAAAAAATGTTTTTATTTATTTTTGAGACAGAGAGAGAGCATGAGCAGGGGAGGGGCAGAGAGAGAGGGAGACACAGAACCCAAAGCAGGCTCCAGGGTCTGAGCTGTCAGCACAGAGCCTGACGCGGGGCTCGAACCCACAGAGTGTGAGATCATGACCTGAGCTGAAGTCGGACGCCCAACCGACTGAGCCACCCAGGTGCCCCAGAGATAGGCATTTTCTTTTTTAAAGTAGTTTTATTTATTTTTGACAACACGAACGCATGATTATGTTCTCCTTTTTACGAAATTAGACCACTAAATAAAGTTGCATTCCCTTTCGATTTCTCTCGCAGCACCCTCCCCCACTCCCTGAAGACAACCTTTGGTTTTTATCTTCCTCCGGACCTTGTAAGTGCTTTTACAACATAAACGTGTGCCCACAGAGAATTCATAGAACAGTCCATTGTTTTATGGGTTTGTAAACATTAACGACATAACAAGGTATGCTCTATGCCTTCGCTTTTCACTCCACAAAGTGCTGTTGAGATTTCTCCACATGGATACCTGTAGATCTAGAACATTCCCTCTAACTGCTCTCACAGCACGCGAGCTGGAGAGAGTTATGAACTCAGATTGCTTTCAATTTTTCGCTATCACAGATAATCCTGCAGTGAGGGCTCTGGCTTCTATCTCCCGCTCATGTGGAGGGGGAGCCTTAGGGTAGATCATGAGAGTTGCAATTATGGGTCAGAAAGCTTCGTTTTAATTTTTTTGGTTTTAATAGATATTTCTAAAGTGCTCTCCAAAGTGGCCATTTCAATTTATTTCTCCACAGCCTCTTAACATTTGTCTCAGCAAGCTTTACCTCATGGCAGTCTTGGAGGGGAGTGATGGGCTAGCGGGCTCTCGGGCCAGCAGGCTGGGGCCCCCTGTGGGTGCCACAGGTGCCTTGGCCAGGCCAGTGAACTTTCTTGACTAGGCCATGGGAAGGGCAGGAATGGGCCTCCCAGGGAAGCGGGACTTGAGTGAGACTTGGGCAAGAAGGGCCCTCACTGTGGGGAAGGAAGGGGATAAGCGTGTGGGTGCTGGAGGCCGATGAACTCAGGATTGATGACCAGTGCCTACGCCTCATCCCTGGAGGGGCAGCCGGCAGGGCCCCCCTCAGCCCAGCCAGGGTGGCCTGAATATTACCCGCCTCTGCAACCCCACCCCCCAAAACCACACAGAAGGAGCTTGGAGCTTGTCCAAGTCCCCAGAGGATGTGAACCCAGAAGAAAAGGCCCATAATTTTCACATAACCAGTGTCCCCTAGTGACAGAAGTGACAAAGTCTGCCCCTGGTGCCAGATCCAAAGTGAAAACTGGTTTTCGGTGCAGCCGGTTCTGCAGACCAGAGTTTGGGGAACAGCCACAAAGATTTCAGGAGCTCTTCTCAAGCTCGGTTTGGGCCTCTTTGTCCCTCAAACAGAGGTGGTGCCTGATGCAAGTTTTCAGTCCCTTCACCTCCCAGAGTTCTGTGAAGAAAGGCCCGGCTGCCGTCCCCCAACCGGCACTGGTGCTGAGGCTCTGGCAGCCCACCCGGGAGGGAGGAGGCTGGGAGACCCCCTGGTAGCTTGGTCCTACAGGTGAATTCATGGTCTGGGAACTGAGACAAGACGCCTGTTCGGGGAAGCCGCATGGACGGAAGCTCCTGCCTCTGCTGTTTCCACTGCGAGATGATTTCCAGTAAATTCTCCCTCAAGCCCTAAATATTGATCTCTGAGATCTGGAAATAAAATTGTGATTTTCCCAAAGCCTGTTTGAATGGAATGATCAGAAAAAAAAATGGGGAGGGGAGCGAGACCCCGGCTGGCTCATCAGACCACTGGTGAACTTGACGTCTGATGCAGAGACCATGCTACTGTCTGGACTGAGCACAGTAGTGGCACCTTCTGGAGTGTCTATTAATCTCTGTCAAAGAGGCTCAGAATATAACGGCCAGCGCTCAGAGGTGAAGGAGGGCGCTCAGCTTGGACAGTCTCAGCCTTAGACTTGGGCAGGTGTCTCTGCGGCAGGACCTTTGTTTTCATATGCTTGGCACCCATGAGGTTTGAGTCTGTCTGAGCAAGGCTAACCTAGGGGTGAACTCCCTGCTGACTGTCACTTCTCAGGCACGCATCCAGGCCACCCGGTACAATCCCATGTTGTGGGTGCCCCATGCCAGCCTTGCTCTGGGATGTGACAGCGCAGGCCAAGCCCCCAGGCCAGGCTCACTGATTGGTTTTTGGTGCACACATTGTTCCATCGACAGAATCATTTCGATTTAATTGGCTCCAGCCCCATCTCTATTCCATGGACCTGCCAGTCTCCTTGAAAATCTGTTCCAGGTGTCCCCAGGGGTCCCCAGAAGGATTCTTACAGAAGCTCACAGCGTTCTCCCACTTCCTGTGCTTCAAGCCTGCTGCCCACTTCTCTACACTACCACTGCCCAGCCGCCTGCAGAAAAGCAGCTTTGGGAAATGGTGCCTTTTGGGGCCCCCACGGTAGTGCAACCACAGAGTGCTGGGGCAGAATCAGCGTCCCCGCAACCTTCTCCAAGCCGAAGCTAGGCTGTGCTCCAGGCAGGGGTGAGGTGAACGTCACACTTTCTCCTCAGGGCCCCACCGCAGTGTTGCTTGGACCTGCATCCCCCAGAGCTCCTTGTGAAAACAGCCCCTGAAAACAGCATCTGTCCGCGGCCCCGGCTGTAGGGAGAGCCCCAGGATCTCCTCCCTCTGCCCTGTGTCTGTTCTGATAAACTGGTACAACAGGTCACTCCACATAACGGTTCAAAACAGTCATTTGTATAGCTCAGGATTCCAGGGGTCAGCTCAACTGGTCTCTGCTGGACTCATTCGTGCACTCATTCGTGCGATGGCACTCAGCCATCGGGTTGGCTGGAGGCTGATAATCTAGGCCAACGTAGCCTGTATGTCTGCTGTATGCAGGCTGTCCAACAGGCATCTTATGCTCCTTCAGAGTAGCTAGCGCGTCTTTACAAGGTGGCAGGGCATCCGAGCTGCAAGAGGGTGAGCCCCAGTAGGCGAGCACCTTCGAAGGCCTCTGCTTTTGCTAACGTCCTATTATCCAAGATAAGTCAAGTGGCCACCCCGGATTCAAGGGCTGGTGAAATAGACCCCACTTCCAGGTGGGAGGGGCCACAGCATCACTAAGCACGGGGGTGGACGCAGCAAGAATTTGAGGCCAATTTTGCAATCTATTATACGTCCTTAGCCCCTCTCACAAACCTCCCATCAGACCCTCTTCCCTACACATGCAAATCCGTGCCTCCTAGCGGAGCCCTGCAGACTGAAGCTCCAGGCTGGGTCAGAGGTCCGGGGTGCAGCCAGGAACACCCTCCCTGCAGTTTTCCCCATTCACTCAGTTTCCCTGCAAGATGCTCTTCCATATCGCTGGGTTTGGCTGGACTGCCAGCCCACACACAGGGAGCCCAGGGCTGGTTCAAGGTGGCCAGGCAGCCCCAGCACTCAGCCAGCCAGTCCTCCCGAAGGGAGTGAGCCCTGGCCATCTGGCCTTGGGGTTATGGATTCACTTATTTGTGTAAAAGTGTTCTGTAGGTGGACGGGGCCGAGAGTGACCTCACGGGGCATGGGATAAGGGTCCTAGTCCTTTCCTGATGTTCCTACTTCTTGCCTGATCATTGAAATAAGGATAGTGGCCATCATGAGCCAGGGGCTGTGCTGTGGTTCATAGGACCACCCTTTCTCATCTCCTCAATAATCCTCCAGGCTGAGACCCATCACCCCCACTTGACCAACAAGGAAGCTGAGGCTCAGAGAGGTCGAGTAACTTTCCTAATGCCACACAGTGAGTAAACGGCAAAGCCAGGAACTGGACCTGGTATTGTACATTCCTAACCACCGTGTGTAAATGTTCTCTAATAAGAAGTATCATAATAACGCAAGCGACTACTGCCACATTTGTATAAACTGTCTCCCAAGTCCTCATTTGACCCCTGGAATTGCCCCATATGGAGGCAAAGGCATCTTGGGTCCAATTCCAAATGGAAAGAGTGAGGACCAGAGAAGGAAGTCAGAGGACCAACCTTCTGACTCTGAAGGCCACGCGCTTCTTTCCACACGAAGTGATTTCTAATGGGCCACTATGCATGTGGGGATCTTTGTTTGTCAGTGAGACAGAGGCAGGGCTTCCAGGAAAGATCTTTAGAGCCGAAGAAGTGAAGATTGTACACCTTCCCATGTAATCTGAAAATAAAAACCATGGAACAAGAAATTCACACTTGTGCTGTGTCACAGACTCTGAGTCTAAAGTTCTCTCTTGTCAAGCTAAAGAGCGGGATGCAGGATTAAAGTGAGAGATGACTAATGTCCCGGAAAAGACAAGCGCCCCAAACAAGGGTCCTTGCTCCGTATTTATTAAGATCAGAAGGCTTACAAACGTAATGGGTGTGCACAAAGAGACAATCGGTGAACATTAACTCATGGGCATGAGGGAAAAGGGGGTTTGAAGATATACGGTGTTGGGGTTTGGGTCAATATAAAACAAAATCCTGGCGCCGGGCAGATGGGCAGATGGTTGTTAATGGCAGACAGGAGGCGCCGCGTCTGTTTATCTTAGCTAGCCTAGGGGATAAGACAGATAGGGCAAATAACCTCAGGGTCATCAAGGCACCTTCTCCTTTGTTAATCAGCTCCGCTCTGGGCAGCATCGCCCACAGCAGCAGCGGTCTATAGTCCTATTTACCAGCTTACCTAATTTGGTCCTTCCTTCCTGTGAAAGCAGCTTTCTGCTATAGTACTAAATTGGGGGGCGTTTTCGCCCTGAATTGCCTAATCTTGCTTTGGCATATTACCTTTGTGGCATATTCTGGGGCCTTTGCCCCCCCCCACTTCATTCTGGGGGTCTTATCTTGTTCACTCAAGCTTGGGTGAGAACACCCTATGGCTTTGTAATTCTTTATGCCTTGTTAACCCATTGGTGTAAGCCCAGGGAGTTTCTAAGCTTATTCCCCACAGCGCTGAAATGGAAATAATTGCATTCTAGGCTTTTGGCTCACAATACTCAGGACTAGTCTGTCCAAGTTGTGGACTTCTCAAGGTTTCATTGAGGAGGAGTTGCTAGTCCTCAAGCTGAGCCATCACTGTATGTCATAAGGCTTTGTGTATACATAGCAGGATCTAACCCCCGCCTGTTTGGTGAATGGGCCTCGGTGAGATGCTAGGTAGCCAATACTCCCCTTCTGCCTCCTGCCCTGAAGCCGAAAGGGATGAGATAACCAGAGTGGGCACAAGGCTTGGACTTGGTAATGGGCTGAACTGCCCGTCAAGGGCTTTGGCCATGGGGGGCACGGAAGCCAGGATACTGTGTCAGTCCAAGTTTATGTCCAAGGGCAGAGGTAATGGCAAGGGTCCTGGGCAGCAGCATGTGGTGTGGCCTGGTCTGGCTACCAACCGCCCAGCTCCTGCCTGTTTTCTGAGCCTTCCTCTCCTTCAAATGTGCTGCCTGACATCCTTCCATCCCTCTTCTGCTTGAGATAGACAGACTCAGGGGCTGTTTGCTACCAAGAATCCTGATGAGCATGGGGGCTCTGAATGGGGAGAGACTGAAGGCAGGCAGGCAGCCGGGGAGCCTTGGCAGTCACATGGGGGTGTGGTGACAAAGGCCCTCAGGAAGGAAGAGGCATGGGAGGGACAAGGCACTGAAGAGGAAGGGGTGATAGGCATGAGGTCAGGAAAAGGCAGAGCCACAGGCGACCCCAGCCTTAACAGTGGCATGGATAGGTTAATGGCCGCTGGGGACACAGTCTGGGGGTGATTTCATGAAGGGCCAAACGTGCCCTCCTTAAAATGCCACACCGACCGGAATATGGGAGAGGGCCATTGTGAATGTCAGCAGAACAAGTTCAGTACTTGGAGCTGGACAGCTGGAGAGCCGTCCCCCGCCAGGGAGATTTCTCTGCAGGACACAGGCCACCTAAGCAAATCCCCTTGCTCTGGGACCCCACACTCCTACTTTTGAAATTAGGACTCTCATTCATTTTTATCAAGATTTTGAAAGCGGTAATAAGGTTACACCAATGAAGAGCCCAGCACAACACGGGAAATGTAATAAAGGTGAAAGCAATAAAAGGTGCAGAGACCAGCCACTCTGCGCGGATGCAACTCACAAGAAATAAAAGTCATTATCACCTGCGCAACCTGGCCGGCCCACTCCGCATGTACGGAAGAAAACCATTCCAGAACTTTATTTCCTATATTGAATGTCGATAATTGGATGTATTTATAAGTCTCTCTGGAAGAAAACAGATTTCAAGATGAGAAAACAGTCTTCCAAACAGTGAAAAACAATATATTCCCCATTTTCACACACACACAAAGAGCTTGTTTCCGTCGATGTTTTTAAGGTGCTGTTGGAATGATTTGCCTTTCCGAAGCCACCATTCCATTTCTCATCTTGAATTGCCTCGTAGACCCTGGCAAAGCACTCAGCAGGGACCACTTCATCTGACGTGGTGACGGGCTTCCTAGGGAGGGCCCCTCAGTCGCTGCCGCCTCTTTTCTGCAGGAAGACGGATACGCAGGCAGGCAGGTGGGGAGGAAGGGCAGGCGGAGTGTGCCGTGATGTGGGGGCTCCTGTGGGGGGCTGGCGGATGGGGGTGATAGCCCTGGCGTGGGCCTGGAGGAAGGAGCTGGCCACGCGGGCCTCGGGGGGTGGGGTGGGTGGGAGGCCTGCGGCTGCTACCCCTGCTGACTTTGCAGAGGCTGAAGGCTGGGACCTGCCAGCGCGGTGATGGAGAGGCAGCCTCCCGGCATTTCATTTCCATCTTTCCTCCCTGGCGGAGAGGTCGGGTAGCAACGTGCCATTCCCGCCCCCTCTACTCCTTCTGTTCAGTCTATTTGGTGCTGGTTTTCTGAGCCCCGTCTTCCGTTCTCGGCAGAAGCGAAGCGATCAAGGATACCCCAAATGACACCCCATGTCACATGCCACACCCTGAGGCTGGTGTTCCCATGTGGTTGGCACAGGGTCTCTTGCTGGCTTCTTTCTGGGTCCATCCTGTGACCCTCCTGAGCTCGAGCCCTACACATGAGCTTGGCCCCCCTGCTTTCCTGCCCAGAATCAGGAACCCCCCCTCTGATTGCAGGAGGAAACAGCAGCTTTCCCAATGGTGGGCTCCTCTTCTTCCTCTGTCCTGGGACATCCAGGGCAGGGTCTGGGCCTTGACCCCTCATAGTGTGACCAGTCACAGAGTGGCACCAAGGGGGACAGCTTGGTAGCCAGGGTCAGAGCCAGCATCCAGGCCACCTCCAGCATGGTCCCACAGAGCCTTCCAGAAGACCAGTGTCCTCAGTATGCAGCCGAAGATGGACGGGGCCCAAGTCCCAGCTCTGCCAGGGGACACCCCTTCAAGGCCCCAAGGGTGGCTCACATGTCCATCTGGCTGGCCAACGCTGCTGGGGCTGCCATCGCCTGGCAGCCAACCGTCATCACTGTCTATGGGGCTGCAAGAACATGTGGCTAGGTTGAGAGGGGTGGGTGGAGCAGGGAAACCTGGAAGGACACAGTGTCTTAGGGACAAAAGGAGCCACAGAAGCTCCCAGGAGGAGCCTTCCTGGGACCAGGTTTCTGGTGAGTGTCTGGCTGGGGCAGGGCACTTCTGGAGAGTTATGATGCTCTGGCTGCTGAGATGGCCGAGCACAAACACCACCCCCCCCCCCCCCCCCCCACACACACACCATAGGTCACAACTATGGGAGACTGTTTCAGCCAAGGGCCTGTGACCTCGGACATGACATCGCTTAAGGCCTGAGTGTGCTGCCTAGTGTTCTCCCTTGCTGATTTACACACTCCTGCTCCAACTCCCTAAAATCAATCTTTCTCCAATTGCCTCCTGGCTCCCAACAGCGTCCGGATCTGCCCTGCATGAGTAACTATGCAATCTTCTCCCACTCCGAGGGCTGCATCTCCTGGAGCCCCGGCTCCTGATGGGGAAGGGTGGGGGTGGGGACCAGCCCTGCCGGAGCTCAGATGGTGGGGGGGTGCAGGTGGGGTGGGGAATAGCCCTCCCAGAGCCTCTGATGGGGAGGGAGGGGTGAGTGGTGACGGGTAGTCCCCTAGGCCAGGCTCCTGTGACACTGGCAGGGGAGGCCTCGGTCCAGACGGGCCTGGGTGTACAGGAGTCACTGGCAGGTCCCTCCTATTACTGCCCACACACCAGGGAGCTTCACTGAGTTGATAGGTGCCCTCCCTCTATTATTGTGTGGATGTTTAGGATAATTGCTTCTTTTTCATATTAATAAACACTCTGAGCTGACAGTTGGCTTAATTTTGACATAGTTTACGTCAAAAGAAATGGTGGAGGGGTTGTAATTAGCTCAGGGGCAGGTGTTCCTTCTACAAAGGAACATGAAAAGCTCATTCTGCTCACCCTTTGTTAATTTTAATGAGTGTCTCTTTTTAGGGAACTGAGTTTCCTTGGCTGAAGGTGGAGGAACTGCTGAAGGAGGGGTTTAAGATTTCGGGGGCCCAGGGCCAGGTGGTAAGCTATAGAGCCTGGTACCTCTGCTCTTCTCCCTGGAAACTCACAAGGGGGCTGATAGACCCTCTCTGGGGGAGTCCTACCTGGGGGACAGAGACCCCTGAGAACTGTTATATATGTACTAGGAAGGGGGAGGGAGGATGGGGGCCCCTCTTCCTTCAATTCTCCTCTTTCTTAACTGGGTCAGGGAGGTGTGAAGAGCTGTTTGGAGGTGACGCCTTCCTCCTCACGGCTTTGACCTCTTCGGCTGTGCCACAGGCTAACAATGCCTGGAGGTTTGCTTATGAAACCCTACAACAGCCCTGCAAGGTGGTACCATTAGATCTCACCTGACAGATGAGGCAACCGGGGGTGGTGATGGGATCCAAAGTGGCCATGCTGTGTCACCCACTCTGCTTATGGTCTGGCTTGGTTCTTCCCCCTCTTCTCTTCCCAGCTTTGTGGAAACACATAGTAGCTCTCTCTCCCTCTCCATCTCATAGCCTCTGGGGCCCCCCAGCCTGGCCACAGTGACCCACATCCTTGTCAAAGAAACAAGAGGTACCCCAAACCCAAGCCTTTCAACCAGAAGCTACTTCCAGCTTTGAGACAGTTGGGGGCTCGGGTCAGGATCCCTGTGGGCCTGTGCTGGGCTCTACTTCCTGACCTCACACATATGCACACCCTCACGTGGCCCAGGATCCCAGGGGCACCCCACCCCAGCCCTGGGCCCCTTTCCTTGACAGAGACAGCATGGGTAACTAGTCAGTGGTGTGGCTGCATAAACTCGCCTCCTGCGTGAGTTCAAGTGAGTTGCTTGCCTCTCCAGGCCTCAGTTTCCTCATCTGTTAAAACGCATTAAGAACAGAGACTGCTGCGCAGAGCTCTTGTGAGGACTCAGTGAGCTAACTCTGCAAAGCATTGGGTAACAGTAAGTGCTCTGTACCTGTTGGCAGTAGTTGTTATCATTACTGTTATTCCAGAACACCTGCAGCTTAGGTTGCTCCCTTAGAACATCTGCTTCCCATCTCCCTCCTTGGCACCCCTTCCTCCAACTCTTTGGGGGACCCTGCACCCAACAGCAGTGCCCAGCAGAGCAAAGGGAGATACCTTCTGGTAGATTCTCCCTCCTGAACTGTGCCCTCCTTGTGTCCACTTCTCCCCAGCCCTCCTCACTGGCTTCCCTGCCTCTGGGCCCTTCTCCATCCTGCAGTTGAGGGAGCTTGAAAAGGTCCTACCAGACCTAACTTCCCAGCCCCATCTCCAAGGCCCTACAGGATCTGACCCTTGCTTACCTCTGAGGTCTTACCTCTCACTCCCACATCCCCTCTCCTGGACACTGAACTTTTTGGTTACTCCGGTAGTCCTGGCCTCTGCTCAGGTCATTTCCCTTCTTAAGCTACAGTTATCACCTCTTCCCTGTCCCTAGATTGGGTCAAGGTCTCTCTCTCTCCCAGGGTGTCCTCCCCGGGGTGGGCGCTGAGACGCCCGGTGGGGGGTTGAATCAATGTATCCGTTGCCTGGGGACATTCCCTCCTACCCTGGGAAGACCCCTGCCCCCTACTCCGGCCCTGCCCCTCGAGTACAGCGGGTTGCCGGTGAGTAGAAGGATCCTCCTCTCTGGCAGGCTCAGTTCCTCTGGGTCTCCAGGAGCTAGACGCTGGAGGGGGCGGGGCGTGGACAACCGGCCCCGCCCCGCCCCCGCCCCGGCCCCGCCCCGGTCCTGCCTCCGGCGGTGGGACCTGGCCGGGCTCAGCTGATGCCTCACTTCACGTGACGCTGGTGCCGAGCGAACATGGCGGCGGCCACCGGGTGAGTGCTGCTCCTGTCCCTGGCCGTTGGCAGGCGGCGCGGAGAGGGGGCCTGGGTCTCCCGGTCAATAGCCCCCGCCGCCGGGCGGCGGCCCCGCTGGTTGAGTTGTGTGGCCGTGGACAGCGTGCTTCGTCGCGCGGGGGGCTGGCTGCGCGCTCCGAGTCAGGGGCAGCTGAGCTCCCCTGCCCGCTGCAGGGTGGTCCTCGGGATCACCCTGGCGCTCAGACACACCCGCGCGCGTGGCGGCCCGGCTGTGTGGCCGAGGCAGGGGCTCGCGTCTGCAGGCGCGTTCACTGCCACGACCCTCAGATGGGAAGGCGGCGTTGCCCCGGCGTCCGGGACGCAGTGCTCCCGGGAGGAGGCGGTGTTTGAAAAGGGCTTGGAATTCCCTC
Organism: Leopardus geoffroyi; assembly: GCF_018350155.1. Lineage (NCBI taxonomy): Eukaryota > Metazoa > Chordata > Mammalia > Carnivora > Felidae > Leopardus > Leopardus geoffroyi. The sequence continues at coordinate 19,680,944 of NC_059335.1, forward strand.
CCGAGAGGGCCACTTTCCCGCTTCCTTCGGGGCCCAAACGTCACCTCGGAGACGCTTTCCCTTAGCACTTATCTTACTTCTGCAGCCCTTATCAGCTCCTGATAAACTATATAGTACATTTATTTTACTTGTTTCTCGTCTTCTCATTTGAAAGTAAGGTCAGGGCCTCTCGCTGGTTCACTCCTGGATCTCACTAGTAAGTGCCTTGCACGCAGTAGGTGCTTCCTAAATTCTGCTGCAGGAAAAAATGGGTGAGTGGTCCTGCTGGGAGGAAGCGTGGACAGATGGGTTCATTGCAGCGTTGGGAGGAGTGTACCAGAGGAGGGAACAGCTGAACAAAGGGCGAGTGACAAAGGTTGAGAGTTAAGACTGCTGGGGACAGGGGAGAGTGGGGTGCATCCTTGTGCTGGAGGGCGTGGTGTCCCAGTTGGCTTCTCCAGACTTTGTCCCGAGGGGCTGGAGCTTTCCAAGTGTTTAATCTAATCATATGTGCTCTTTAGACGATTGCTACCCTGGACTGTGTGTGAGTTCAAGGGGAGGCCCAGTAATGGGTAGGGCAAATGGGCCCGGTGGTGCTGGGGGCTAGGAGAGGAAGTCATAGCTAGGGGGCACTGCCCCAAATGCCCTGCTAGGAACTGAGATCAGAGTGGGGACTGACTGCATTTCTCTTTTTGGAAGGCGGGGAGAATGGCAACAGAAAATGGCCCCCTCAAGTAGCCCCCACGGTTGAGAGACATACAGATCAAACATTTATTGGGCACTTGCTGTATTCTGGGGACAGTACTGGGCCGACCTTTAATGGATGACGTGTGTACCAGTCTCTGGGTGCCCCTCAGGCAGAGAACTGTGCATGCACAATCCCAGATGAGTGTTAAAAAACCCAGGGTCAGATCCTTGAACCCAGCCTATGACCCTGTCTGAAGGAGCAGAGTGAGCAAGTGTAGGCCAGTGTCCAGATGTGGGTCTGTTTTTATATCTGGGCTAGTTAGGTGGCCACAGCGAGTTCCAGGGGCTGCATTTGGGTTCAGAGCAAGCCAGAGGTACAGAGAAGCCAGACTCCTTGATTGGATGGGCGTGAGCCTGGAGCTGGCCGAATCCTGGAAGGAGGGCTCTTACAGCAAAGCTGATCCTCTGGGCCTTGGTGGGGGGGGGGGGGGGGGGGGGGGGTTGGGCTGGATGGTGAGGGAGGTGACACAAAGTGACAGGGTTCTTGCAGAGGTGCACCACTGGAAGTGCAGGGAGCTTCCGGAGCTTGACAGGGCCTCCTTGGCAGGAGCCATCCCAGGCCGTGGTGTGGGACTATCCTGCCGGACACTTTGAATCTGAGGTCAAACCCTAGCAACTTCTTTAAGGAGGGGTAGGTTCTGAGTGTGTTTCCAGCAAAATTCTGCCCATCTGCACACACAGGACAGATCAGGGTGTCAGACGTAATGAGGCACTATGCCATCAAGTCATGGTCATGGGCTCCTCGGGGGGTTGGATTTGGTTGCCTGCAGGGTCCTCCAGAGCCTGGGCCAGGGGAGGCTGTGAGAGTCTCAGGGACTGGAGTGTGCTGCGTGTGATTTGGGGAGCACTGGAAGCCCTAAAATAGCATCTCAGATTCAACTAGAAGACCAGGTGCAATAAGAAACTCCCCTGGGGAGTGTTTCAGGGCTGACCCTGCTCTGTCCTACCAGCTTGGGCAGGGACGTCATGTATGAGATGGAGGGTCCCATAGCCCCCAGAGGGTCTGCTCTGAAGCCCTCCCTCACCGCTCGACCCCTCATCCCATAGCACTTGGTGCCCCCTCTTTGAGCCATGCCTGAGCCTTCCGTGGTCAGAGATGAGACTTGGCTGCAGCCAGAGCTGCCTGCCTCTCCTCCCTCACCTGGCTTTTTCCTTTGTCTTCTTGGCTGTGCCCACTCACCTGCTGGCCCTGGAGTGCCCTTGGCCTCCGATGGAACTATTCACATACGTGCAGGCCCAGCTTAGATGATGATTCCTCCTCCTAGAAACCTTTCCTGACTGCCCTCCCTCCTGACCTCTGATACAAGCTTCCTGCTCAGAACTCCAGAGACTCCCAGTTTTCTCCACTAGTAGGATGCTTTTCTGTGTCAGCACACCTGCCAGTTGTGGTTGAGATGTTGCTTCCCTTTATGCCTCTTCTGGCATCCTTGGATCCCAGGGATCAGGTCATTTTGTACCTTCAGGGCCATTTGGCCACCCTGTGATTGGTGCTGGGTGACGTGATGCCTAATGAATAAAAGGGGAACTTTAAATTAATGCATTGTGCTGTCCTGCTTTGCAAGGAGGCTCTCAGTGATTGAGGAAAGGAAATGTGGCGGGGGGACAGAATTCCAAGTAAGATGAAGAAATACCTTAAAAAAAAATTTTTTAACGTTTATTCATTTTTGAAAGACAGAGACAGAGCACAAGAAGGAGTGGGGCGGAGAGAGAGGGGGACACAGAATCCGAAGCGGGTTCCAGGCTCCAAGCTGTCAGCACAGAGCCCAACGCGGGGCTCGAACTCCCAGCCAGCCAGATCCTGACCTGAGCCGAAGTCGGACACTTAGTCAACTGAGCTACCCCAGGCACCCCAAGAAATACCTTTAATTCTTTAACCGAGTGGCTCCCAGGGAGCTGCTTCCCAGGGAGCCTTTGCCAGTGAGGAAAAGCAGATGAGCTGCCCTCGGTGTGTACCTGTTGGGTCATAGGTCATGCCGGAGTCAGCATTTTTAGGGAGAGAAAGTAACTGGAGGAGTCAGGTTCTGGATCAAAGCCTGTCCCCACCCTGATACGAACCTTTTGCTCCTGGAGAAGAGGTGTCAGGCTGACGCTGGTGGGTGGGTAGGGGTGGGTCTGTGGGAGGCAGGCTGGCCTTTGAGTGCTCCTTTGCCCTCCTCTGGCCCTTTTCCAGGCCTGGTCCTGACTCCATAGCTCTCTCTCTCTCTTGGTCTCTGTGTATGCTTAGACCCCCCTGACCCTTCCCGGGAAAGAGGGAGGCAGGGTGAGGGAGTGTTGGTCAGCTGCCTCTAGGCCCCTCCAGCCAGGGTGAGTGGGTTGCCCTCGCTGACAGCCAGCCAGTGGGCTTGGGGCCCAGCCCAAGCCGAAGGCTGAGGGTGAGGAAGCAGAGGCCCATGGCTAGTCTTTCTTGCTGGGAACTTAGCAGTGTGGGCCCCATCTAGAAGTGGCATTACATTCTAGTGCGGGGATCTTGTTCTTGTCTGTGCCGTGGACCCCATGCCCATTGGTGAGGCCTGTGCACCCTTCTCAACATGTTTTTAAATGCATGAAATAGGGGCTCCTGGGTGGCTCAGTCGGTTAAGTGTCCTACTTCGGCTCAGGCCGTGATCCCACAGTTTGTGGTTTCGAGCCCCGAGTCGGGCTCTGTGCTGACAGCTTAGAGCCTGGAGCCTGCTTCAGATCCTGTGTCTCACTGTCTCTCTGCCCCCCTCCCCCCCACCCCCGCCCATGCCCGCTTGTTCTCTTTCTCTGTCTCTCAAAAATAAATAAACATGAAAAAAATTTTTTAAATGTATAAAATAAAATACAGAGAATTACAAGGAAAACTAATTACATTGAAATACAATTATCAAAATGTTAATAAATTTGCTGTATAGTAATACATGCTTCTTTATTAACACATTAAGTCATAAAAACAGCAGGCCTAATGACCACCCTAATTATGAAGTAGCGATGAACAAGAGTGATATTTTGAGATCCCGTGACATCGGTAATATGATAGGAAAACACATATGATTGTTGCTGGTGACAGATTCATACACTGCTGATGCTGCCGTGGTTAGTTCCTTACATTAATAATAACTGAAGAAAACGTACAGTTGAATGAGAGGTTAAAGGCAAGAAAGATATACTTTTTCCCCACCCAAGAAGATGGAGTCCCTAAGTTCTGTGCGTGAATCCTCATGGGTGAATCCCCCGTGGGTGAGAACCCCGCAGGTGGCCACTGAGGCAAAGGAGGGGGTGGCTCAGTATGGTTTGGGGGGATAGGAATGGGTTGCAGGGACAGCAGCGTCACACTCTCCCCGAGGCTGGCCCCGCTCCTGGTCACTGGCTGCTTCCTGGGCCCTGGCGGTTGGTAGGGGTGGGCTGGCCTGTGGGGACCGGAGTTTGTTCTCTGGGTCTCTCCGGTGCCCCAGAGCTGGTGTGCCAGCCTCTGCTGGCTTATTTACGCTGGCACTTGGGGATGACCTGGCTTTTGCCTTTTCAATCCTGGGGATCTGTGAAAGCGCCAGTGGAAACTAGGTGGGGGCGTTTTATTGGTGCTGCTTTTGCTGAGCTTGCGGGAAGTCACCTGCACTGGCTCTGGGCCCCATGTTCTGTTGGGGATGGGGGGAGAGGGTTGGTTTACGTCAGGAGAAATTAAAGGGCGCGTCTCTATAAACCTTGATTCTGGGGGTGCCCTGCAGTAATGCAGCTCCTGGGCTGGCCTGGGCTGCCCTTCTCCGTTCGGGCTGAGACCCATGGAGACTTAGGGAGTATTGCACGTTTTCTTCACAATAACAGCTGACGCTCCTAGAGAGGATTCTTAACAAGTTACCTGTCTTGTTCTGGGCTGCTTGGCCCTTGGGCCAGAAGGTCCCAGTCCAGATGCTCTGAAACATGTAGGCCTCTCAGAAGGTTCTGGACAAGAGGAAGCCCAGCTCTTCTTCTGAGAGCCTTCCTGGTGGGGGCATGGTGGCAGGCCAGGTGGACCTAGTGTCTGGTGTGTTTAAGGAGAGAGGGTCAGGGAGAGGGGTGAGGAGTGGTGGGGGATGAGGTGGGCTGGGCGAGGGGATGGGTGCTGGCTGCAACTGGGCATTTTCAGCCAGTTGTGCTATGGAGTCTTCGTGCATCCGGGCAACTTTGGCCAAGGCCACCTGCAGCAGTGTCTTAGTGATGCTCCCGCTGGGCCACTGGGGAGTCTGTAGAGATGAGGTTCTTCCCTGTGCCATCCCCTCCCTGGGATTTGCTGAGTGAGGGGAAAGAGTGTGGGGGGCCGTGCGGGTGCTGGTGGCTGCACTTTCGGTTCCTGACTGCATGGCCAGCTGGGATGCAGGCATGTTCACGAGCTGTCACCTCTGCCCTTTGATCCTTGTGGCTGAGCACAGCAGAAAAGCAGCCCAGCTCAGAGGAAGTCCTGGCCCCTGTACAACCCTTCTGTAAGGGCGAGGCCCAGGGACTGGGGTGGGGAGCTCTAGCCCTGTCGACACGTGTGGGGTGTGCGTGACCCTTCCTCCCTTTCTGGGCCAGGGTGGGCCCAAGGGTCCTGCTTCCTGCCCCACTGGAGCCGACGTGGCAACTTCTGATCTGCACAACTGTGTGGGTGGCCCCACATTGTGACCGTTGTTTACTCAGCAGATATTTATTGAGTACTTGCTGTGTGCCAAGCGGAGTGCTAGGCACTGGGGTGGCAGCGACCAGAGCAGGCCCAGATCTGTCTCCATGGGATTACTTTCTTGTGCGTGGAGGCGGACCTCCCCAGTGAGCACCAGTACATACAGATTGCCTATGTGTCAGAAGGTGGATGTGTGGGGGCACCTGGGTGGCTCAGTTGGTTAAGCACCTGATTTCGGCTCAGGTCATGATCTCGTGGTTCACAGGTTCAATCCCTGCGTTGGGCTCTGCTGACAGCTCAGAGCCTAGAACCTGCTTCGGATTCTGTCTCTCTGTCTCTCTCTGCCTCTCCCCTGCTCGCTCTCTCTCTCTCTCTCTCTCTCTCTCACACACACACACACACACACACACACTCTGTCTCTCTCTCTCTCAAAAATAAATACACATTAAAAAATTAAAATAAAATAAAAAAGAAGGTAGATGTGTCATTTCAGCCAGGGACCTGGCAGGGCCTCACTCAAAAGGGTGATGAAGAGAGTTTCATGCAGGGTCAGTTTACAGAGCTGTGGGCAGGTTAAGGGGATCTGGGAGAGAAGAGGAGGGAAGCTGGTCAGGAGCCAGGGAAGCCAAGCTGTGGTCTTGCGGGGCGGGACAACCAGCCATCAGGTTCCAGCTCACCAGGGAGAGCAGGGAATGGATTCTGTGTCCTCCCTCCACCCTTTAGTCTCCTGCCCTGCCTCCCAGCGGCTAAATCCACCTGGAGCCTTACTGAAGTGCTAGGGGGACCTGGGCGGGGCAGGGAAAGTGGATCTGGAGGGTGCTAAGTGGGGGGAGAGAGGAGAGAGCTGTACGTGTAAAGAGGAAAGCCGGGGAAGACCAGAATGCGGTGGCTTTTAAGCCATGATGTGCATGGGGGTGTCACCTGCTCATATGTCCCCGTCTCCGAGGGGCCCATGGCCAGGTGAGTGCGGTGCCTGGCTCTCATTGTGGTCCCTGGAAGAGCCTTCTTTCTCAACCAGCTCTGGGCTGTTTCTGCCCTCTTGGGCCTGCGTGCTCACCTGCTGCCCCCTTCCCTGGGGCACACACCACATGCACTTGCCTGACTCTCCTGCCGCCCCCTGGGCCTGGCCCGGCAGCCTTCCTAGCCCCCAGCACACTTGCTAGGATGTTACCTCTGTCTTCCGTCCCCTGTCCTCCATTTGGTCATTCTTTCGGAAAGAAGGTGAGGTTCCTGCCCTCCTAGAGCTTACGTTTTACCTGGGGAGACCATGAGCAAGTAAATAAATGATGTCAGCCAGTGCCCTGTGCTCTAGAGAGGAGTGAGGAGAGTAGGGGATAAGTCTTGGACAGAGCATTGGAAAGCTTCTGGAAAGTGTGGCCGTTTCTGCAGAGGCCCGGATACAGTGAGAACGGGAGCCATCCAGGCCCCTGGGGAGTGTTCTTGTTGTTTGGGGAAGAACTGGAGTGCCAGTGCAGGCAGAGTGGGGCTGCATCCCCTCAGTGCCTGGTAGCTCTGGGCCAAGTACACTAGGTAGCAGAGGGGGTGGGCAGGGGAGGGCCTGCTCCGATTTGCATTGTAAAGTGTCCCTCTGGTTGGGGGAAGCTGGGACTGAGAGAGCCTGGAGAGTTCCCTGTGGTTGTCCAGGCAGGAGAGGGGTTCCTCCAGCTGGAGGTGGCGCTGAGGGGGGAGCGAGCCTGAGCCTGGTGGGGGGCTGTGGAAAGAGTGGCCCCCAGGTGCCTAGGAACCCAGAAGCTAGGCGAGGACTGGGAAGCCACATGAGGATTTTGGGTGCAGGTTCAGGAGCAGGGGTCACTGTGACCCGGCCAAGGCCAGGGAGGGGATCGAGGAGAGCATGGGCAGTAGAACAGTGGACTTGAGTGACTGCAGAGGATATTTCCTGCAAAGGGGACAGAGACATCAACTGCTGGAGGGGCGTTGCGGTCAAGGGAAGTAAGTGTTTTTCCTTATTTATTTTTTACAAGGGTGAGGTTCCTGTACACTGGTTACAAAGAGCGATCCTGAGAGGGAAAACTTGATGCTGGAGCAACCGGGGAATAGACATGGGATGCAGGGTCTGGAGGCAGGTGGGCTTTGGGGGGTAGGTGCTGGGAGGGTGAGCTGTTTTCTCAGTGCAGAGGGGATTGGGGTGGGGGTGGGGAGAGACATCCACCTGCTCTCCTGTGATGTGGGTCCTTCAGGAGAGCACCCTGAGGGCTGCCACTGCCCAGTCCATCTCACCATGATCCCCTCGGCACAGACTCACTTCAGGCCCTGGTGCTGGGTGTCCTGTGTGTGTGTGTGCTGGGGCCAGGTGGGTGTCCCGGCCCAGGATGCTGGGTCTGTGACTTGAGAAGACAGCATTATGAAGGCACTGGGCAGGGATCCAGTGTTGTCTGGGCCAGATTACAGCTCTTTCTTGCATGGATAGTAGGATCCTTGAGGGCAGAAGTTGAGTGCGTCTCCAAGCCATTGTAGGCTTCCCTCCATGGGCCTCACCTGCCAGCTGGTTAAACAGATGCTGTTTTCCCTCATCTGCTCTCAGGGCCCGGCGCTAGGGGACAGCAGGGGAGGGTGCGGCCGAGGGGGCCCTGTGGTCTCCGGCAGCCCAGCGAGGGGCTGTCTCTAGGTCAAGCAGATTGAGGTTAGACCAGCTTGCCCCATGCTAATGGGGGTCCCACAGCAGGCTCGGCCCTCCAGTCACCTGAGGCCACGGGTGGCGGATGTGCTTGGTGGCGCTAACAGAGCCTATGTGGCAATGTGTGTTCGTGTCTTGCAGACCTTCGTTTTGGCTGGGGAATGAAACCTTGAAGGTGCCGTTGGCACTCTTTGCCCTGAACAGGCGGCGCCTGTGTGAGCGGCTGCGGAAGAACCCGGCTGTGCAGGCGGGCTCTGTGGTGCTGCTGCAGGGCGGGGAGGATACACAGCGCTACTGCACCGACACCGGGGTCCTCTTCCGCCAGGTGAGCCCGCCCTGGTAGCTTCCTGTAAGCGTGCACCCAGGCCTTCTGTGGGCTGCCCACCCTCCTCCACCATCGGGCCTGGTAGGCCCTGGGCAGCTTTACCCCCAAGGGGACCCTGCAGAGGCTCTCTGAGGGCAGGTCGAGGCGTGGGCACCCAGGAAGCCCATACCCAATAGTCTGGAGGGGCAGATCCCTCCTAGCTGTGGTTGAAGGCAGAGCTGATGCCAGCCAGTCTCAGCTCTTAGGTCAGAATACAGAAAGATGACATTTTTGGGGGAGCAAGTAGGCAAGAAGGCCTCACGGAAGAGGCAGTATTCGGTGTGGGCCCTTGAAGGCCAGGGTGAATTCTGACAAGTGTAGTTGGGTGTGGGTGTTCCAGGCTGGGGAGGAGGGTAGTGTCCACAGGGGTGGGTGGTAAGAGGGTGGGCTGGGCAGAGGTGCAGATGGGGAGGTCTGACTTCCTGGGGCCAGATTCTTCCTGTGCTAGGGAAGACGGGGGCTGCAGGGGGCTGCAGACGTCCGGGAAGGGGCGTGTGAACAGGGTGCTGAGCAGGAGTAGGAGGCCCAGGCATTCGTCATGGTTTGGCCATTGCTGACTCACTGACCCTCACCGGGCTTCAGTTTCCTGACCTGGGAAGTAGACTAGGGACTCCTTAAGGATCTGGAACCCTGTGCGGGGGAGGGTAGTAGGGGTAGCCTAGCTGCAGCCTGGATGTGGCGGCCTTGGCTGGGAATCGCTAGCATCACTCAGTTCCCAGGAACAGGAGCAAAGGCACTGAGCAGAGAGGCTCACCCAGAAAGCCGGAGACGCCCTGAGCCAGCCCCACTCATCGATCTTAGCATTGCACTTACTCTATAGATGATGCAACCGAGGCTCCGAGAGGAAATGACTTGCCAGAGGGGGAGCTGGGACTAATTAGAGTCGCATCTCTGGACTCCAAGTATAGGGCTCTCTTCTCCTCCCTGCCACTTGCAGATCTGGGGCCTGGCACCCTGGGAACTCCGGAACCTCCCTGGGGACATGGCTATCCAGCATCCAGGCCAGGAGGAGTCAGGGAAATGTGAAGGGGACCTGAGTGTGGAGGGGCGGCAAGTGGTGGCCTCCCCAGCTGGGCTGTGTCCCCTGCACAGGACACAGATGGGCTGTCGGCTGCTGAGAGCCATTGTGGTGTTTTTATGCCGCAAGTGGCTCCCGCTGCACATTTCCCATGCCACATTGTTCTTGCAGCTGCAAGCCTGCAGTCCCCTGGTTGCTAGAGACGTGGAGGTCTCAGTAAGGCTTTTCTGCCTAGTCTTGATGCTTCCTGAGGTTTACGTATTTTGTGGTTTAAAAATCGATCTCCTAAATTCAGCCTTTGGCTCCCTGACTGCTGTTATGCAAGGTTAATTTTAGAAGAGATCCTCCTCCACTTCATACCTTTCGAACATTATTTTAGCTCAATGTTTATTGCTAAACACTGAAGTCATCAGCTGCCCCGGGGGTGGGAGAAGGAAGTAAGAAGTCCTAAATGGAGGACTCCTTTCCGTGCAGATGTCTGGCCTCGGTGTCTAAGTCAGAGTGGCATCTTGCCCACCTTCGGGCATGGGGGCAGCAGAGAGGCGCGGGCAGGGCTGAGCCGGACCCGTGGTGCTCATGGGCACCCGTGTCCTGGCGTGCCCTAGGGTGCCCTGCCGGGGGCATGAGGGTGTTGCCGGGGAGGGGTGCAGGTGGGGCTGGGGCATGTCGTGAAATGTGCATCATCAGAGAAAGCTGAAAGCAGGGTGGGAGGAGCCAGCCGGGCTGCCCCATGCCAAATCCCGGAAGTGGGAGACAGCCCGCAGCTGTCAGGGGACAGAGTGGATAGATGGACAACTGTGTGGGGCTGGGGGGCCCCGAGCTGACTTTCCAGGGTGCTCGGTGCTCGCTCCGACACCCCACACCTCTCCCTGTGCCTCATGTTTTTGTCCTGCTGACCGGGTAACCAGGGTCCTTGTTCTCACCACAGGAGTCCTTCTTTCACTGGGCGTTTGGCGTCACGGATCCAGGCTGCTACGGCACAATTGATGTCGGCACCGGGAAGTCAACCCTATTTGTGCCCAGGCTTCCTGCCAGCTATGCCACCTGGATGGGAAAGTAAGGAGCAGTCTGGGCCTGCTGACCACCGCTGGGGTTGGGGCAGGGGGAAGGGTCTGGCCTGTGGTGACAAGGAGGGAAAGAGTAGCCGGGGATGGGGGGCGGGGTTCAGTGGTCAGGCCCATTGACTGTCTGCTCGGGGCCAGAGCCTGCGGCCTTGGTTGGGAAGGGGTGTCAGAGCCACAGACTGTGGTCATGTTTGTTTGGAGGTACTATTTATTAATCTTGAAATTCTGGATTCTCAGCTTTGTTAAAATGTCAGAGGCTGTGGCCCCAGTGAACCATCACTCCTGCATGGCATCAGTGGGAGGCGGCCCCACCTTGGGTGTCGTGGGGGTTGGCTCGGGTCAGAGAGGGCAGCCTGGGACCATTCTCTGAGGCCCATCGCTAATGTGGCATTGCGGGATGCCTGTCATGTGCCCGTCTCTGGCTCAGATGGAGGCCCTGCCTCAGTTGGCTCACCCATGAGACAGGTCAGTGGCTCTAGGCTTGTGCTGTGTGAGGAGTGTGGGACCAGGGCTGAGCTGTGCTCAGAGGCCTCCTCCCCATCATCCACGGCCTCTACCAGCTCCAGGGCCCTTGGCCATGTCCACCCACCTTGGGAGCCATCCTGCCTGCACAGAGGTGCTGAGTCAGACGCTGTACTTCACCATGGGTGCTTGAGGTGCTCAGGGGATCCCGGAAAATGCTCATCACCTTCAGCATGCCGTTCCTGCCTGGAGGGTGGTCATTCTGGGCAAACATCTGAATTGCAGCCCTCGCTGCCTAGTGTCCTCGATCACTCATTACCAGGTGGGCTGGCGGGCCTGTGGCTGCTACAGGGAGCTGCTCTGTGCAGACCCCAGGACAGGGCCTCTGTGTGCCTCATGCAGCACCCTTCCCCACCAGCCCTTCAGTGCAGACTCCATAGCTTCTTTGGTTGGCCTGAGAGATCCCTCTTCTGTCATCTTGGGGCAAGGGATCCAGGCTCACAGGTTGGTAACGTTTCTCCTTTGGGGCTTCCTGGCCCCAGGCCTTCAGCTTTGCCGTAAAGACAGCTTTAGGCAGCACTCACGGCAGAAGAGAAGTGGGCTGTGCTTCCCTGGAGGACATTCTCCTGCTTGCCTCTGGGGGAGGAGGGTGGGAAGTGGCCATGCCTGATCCACTTGGCCTCTGGAGTGCGTGACTGAGCAGCCACGTAGGTTCTGGCCCTCTCAGAGGCCTCAGGGCAGATGGCGTAAATGTGTCCCTGCTGTAACGTGCAGGTTCCCACTGGCCTCCATACCCGGGTCAGGGTGGACACGGAAGATTGTACTGTCTTCTTCCCAGAGGGATGGGGCGGCACCTTGGTCAAGGTGAGCCAGGCCCAGTGAGAGCCCCCAGAGGCTCTACACTGCCCAGGCCTGGGTGGGGGTATGTGGGGGAGTGCAGAGGTAGATGTCTGCTCTGTCCTCTGGACCTCCCTGCCTGCCTTGCCACAGTGTCTTGTACCTGCAGAGAAACTGGCCTCGGGTTTGGCCTGGGGCAGGCCTTCCTCAGTCCATTCTTCCTGGACGCCTCCTCCTGTTAGATCAGCATATCCGGGCCTGGAGACATGGGTACTCCTGGGAGGGTGGGTTCCACCTCTCCATCCTGTTGTAGCCTTTATAGTCAGTCTTCATCAAATTCCTGGTTGAATCCGTACAACTGCCCTGCTTTGAAAGGAAACAGCAGTGTGGTGGTGTGGCCTGTGCAGGTCCTGTGGGCCCGTCTTGCTGGAAGCTTGCCGGACGGCTCAGCACGGCCCCTTTGTGGAGCAGGTCTCGCCACTGCTGGGGCCTCTGATTCCTTATCTGGGGAACAGTGACAGTGCTGCTCGTGAGGCACCGCCAGGGCTGTCGTCAGAGTGATGGTCACTGTGGGGACGGTTATGTTTGTGACACTGAAGTGAGGTGGTAGATGGCAGGGACAGGCAGCTTGTAATGTCCAAAAATGACCACAGCAATATTTGTGGCCATTCCCTATGCAGAGGTGGAATCTGTCCCCTCCTGCTTGACTCGGGTCAGGACCTGGTGACTGCCTCGATGTGTGAGTGTGGCAGGGTCATCTTGTAGACAGACGATAAAGTGCACTGTGGTTCTGCTCAGGGACACTGGCCCTTGAACCCGGCTGCCATGCCGTGAGGGGGCCCATGTAGGCGGGACCTCATGGAGAGGAGCGGAGGCCCAGCTGACAGCCAGACCACCCATCAGAACAGGTGACTCCCAAGTCCCAGCCCTTGGGTCCTGCTGCTGAGGTCCCAGACCTTGTGGAGCAGAGATAAGCTGTCCACTCTGGGCTCTGTCGCAAGCCCAGACCTTCAGGGTCCGTGAAAGTGAAGAGTGTCAGTATGGTTTGCTACAAAACCCTGGTGACTGGTTCAGCTGTGGTGAGAAGGTTCCTGGTGAGAGTGTAGGTCTGGTCTTGGTAAGAAGATTCCTTCCAGACCCTTCCTGCACTCTAGGTGGTCACTTAGCTGCCAGTGGCATACCCCACAAAGAGCCGGGGCCCCTCTGCAGCACCCGGGGTTGTGAGCTGGCTGGCTGTAATCCTCCCTGTGGCTCCCTACTGGCTCCAGGAGTGCCGGTCCTGCAGTCGGAGACGTGGGCCTGGGGGGGGGCGGGGGGCTAGGGGAGGGTGTGAGCAGGGCCTCACTGGAGTTTCTGTCTGGAAATGTAGGGGAGCCTCTGAGTGCATTTTCTCTTCTGTCTGCTTGCTTTTTATGTAGGGCTGACTCTTGTGTGAAACTGGGGAGTGCCTGTCCTGGAGGGTGGATGTCTTTTGGGGCAGTGGGAGGAAAGGCCTGTCCCTGCCTTAGGGACTCTACCATCCAGTGGGAAAATCTGAGCAAATCTCACTATGTTTCCCCACAGCCACCATCTGGGGAGCCACATGGCACTTGACTGGAGGGTTTAAAACCCAGGACCTGATTGGTCAGGGAACAGCTGTTAGCAGTTGGCTATTCTGAAGCATAATCTTCAATAATACAGGAATAATATTCTGTGCTTCGGTCATGGCTGACTTTCAGGACCACTGTTAAAAGTTCTCCTTCAGTCTGTCCCTGCTTTGCCAAGCCAGCTGATTGTCTGGTGCAGACACAGCTGCTTGTGCAGCCTTTGAGTATAGAAATGGGTCTGCAGTGTGGGTCTCCCAGTAGGAAAGGCTCCATGCTGGGTGGGCCGGAATGAGCAGGTTGGTCCCCAGGGGCCTTCTGGCTCCACAGCAGAGAGCTCGACCCTGGTTTCCTATAAACCTGGCTCCCCACTGTGGCCACCTGGGCAGGCCTTTCCCTTCCTCTGTTCTGGCGTGCCCCTTTCCCGGTCCCCATGTCCCCAGCCTTTGGGAGAGAAGGCTCAGTTATAGTGGGGCAGTGGTAAATGAGTTGGTTGTTTGGGGCTGGAGCTGGGGAATGGCCGGATCTGATTGCATGTGGCTATTTCCAGACACTCATAATCAATAGGGCTCAGGAGCGAGGCTGCGGGATTACCTGGCCTTTGCAATCAAAACCCACCAGCCTGAACATTTGACCTTCAGCTCCTCAGCTTCCTTTTCAGTCTCTGATGGCTTTTGAAAATCCGTCTGGCAGATCCTGCAATCCACAGTCGTCCAGGGAAACACCACCCCCATCTGCGGATCTGCCACTTCCTGCACAGAGGGCCTGTCCCGTTGTCAGGGCAGCAGACGCCGAGGGGTCTGCCTGCTGCCCGGCCTGTTCCTCACCCTGGGCCTTTTGGGTACAGGGGTAGGGTAGCTTCTCATTTGTTTTCATTTGGAATCTTTGCTGACAAAAGTCCGGGGCCTTTGGATGTGAGAGTGTTTCCCATCATGTCTTGTGAGAATCAGGCTTAGCTGGTGGCAGCTTTGGCTGCCGGGGTGTCTGGGGTCCTCTAAAATTGTCTCCGTAACTCAATACCGGGCAGCCTCAGCGCCCAGAGAGGGTGAGTGACTTTGGGCCTGCGGGGTCTGGGGGTCCCTACTAGAACCTTTGCAGCTTGACCGTGTTCTGCTCATGTTGTCTCCTGGCTGAGACTGTGGCTTGGTATGGGAGACAGTGGGCCTGGTGTGGGGTTTTCAGGGAGGAGGGTGCTTATCCTACTGAGGGCCCTGCCCAGGAGTGGTGAGGGGGAGTTTCGCCCCGGGCTCAGGGCCTCAGGGCCTGAGCCTTGCTCTTTCTGGTATGGGAGCTGATGCGCATGTGCTGTGATGTGTGTGTGGGTGCCAGGGGAGTGGTTGTGGGTGGGTGTGGTTTGGGTGTATGCGGTATGCGGTGTGTATGTGCACGTGTGGGATGGGGTGTGCGGGGGGGTGTGGTAGGGTGTGATGTGGTATGTGTGCATATTGCGGGTTGTGTATGTTGTGAGCGGTTTCTCACAGCTACCGTTCCACACCCTGTACACACACCTGGGTCAGGAGGACTGAGGCCACCTCAGCCCACCTGGTGGCCTCACCCTGTCCCTCCGTCTTCAGGGAGGGGCACTGACAGAGGTGCAGGCCTTCCCGAGGAGGCTGAGGGAGCCCCTTTGGCTCTTACCCCAGGCAGTCCGGGGTTGGGGGAGCCTGATCTCAGGCAGCCCGAGGCCTGGCTAAGCGTTTGCCAGAACCCTTGGGCACCTTTCCCGGGGCTCTGGCTCTGCTGATCACGGGCCTCCTTTTGATCACCTCCGGAGCCCTGGCTCCCCTGATGCCCAGCACTGCCTCACGGCTGTGATCCCCAGGATCAGGAACCTGCACTGCTTTGGAGAGACCTGTTCTCTGACGAGCCACTGGAATGTTGCAGTGGTTGCCGACCCACGTTGGGAGCGAGTGCCAGCGCTGTGCTGTGAGCAGGATGAGAGGCAGCAGCGTTGCGTGTAGCTGAAGGCAGACTCTGGCCGCTGAAATTGATGGCGACTGCTGTAATTTGGTCCTGTTATTTATTCATTAACCGCACACAGGTGGGCAGCTAGCTGGCAAGACCTGTGCTTGGAAATTTCATATTCTGAAGGGTTCCATTGTGTCTACACCACAGGCATTCACTTAATGTCTCCTTCCCACAGGAGGCCCTGCACGGGGCGTGGGTACTCACAGTGTCAACCCTGACCTTGAGTTCTGGGAAAGGCCACCTCTAACTCATGCTGGCCCCGGCTGCTGGTGGTGAAGTCACAAACCGCTTTGAGTGGGGCGCTCTCTCTTCTCTCCTGCCAAAGCCGTCCCTTCCCTTTGAAGGGACAGTTTCTAGGGTGAGGTCAGCTTCTCTGCTGACCCACTCTCCCCTGGTCCAGTGGTTTTTTTTTCTGGATCTGCCATGTGATGGGATCTGGCATGAGCTGCCCCGCTGGACCCCGAACCCCAGACAGGGCAGAGTGCAGGCCCTCCGTGTGGCTGCCGCCAGCCTGGCCCCCAGTGGGTCCTGTAGCTGCCTGCTGACCTCTCTTGCCTGTCCAGCGGGGCTCTTGGAGCAGCCGCTCCTTCCCTGGTCGACCCCACCAAGTCATCACGGCTGAATCTCTGGTGGCTGGCTTGATGCGATGGCCTGGCACACGTCTCCCTTAGGGTGACATTTAAATTATTTTTACTATAATTAGCCTCAAAACATGAAAAACAAGTAGTATTCAAACTTAATTATCTGTGCCCTTTAGGAAAGAATGGCAGGCGAAGTGCCAGAAAAGATGCTTTTCACATTGTATCTGTGAAGTGATCGTTCCTGTTACGAACCAGGCCTGTGGCTCGTCAGTGATTTTGACCCTTGAGGCCCAGTGGGTGCTCAGGACTGTGTCATTCGACTTCTTTGAGGAGGGCAAGGGGCACGTGGTGGGACTGACTCCTGCCCTGCCTTCCTCCCAGATAATCAGGGTGGCGGCAGCAGGCTCTCGTGTGGGCTGGCTGGCCCTGGCTGCTCCTCAGCCCCTGTGGCAAGTGGAGCGGCTTATGGCTGGTAGGCGAGGGGTGGACAGGTGAGCGCACAGCCCTGGGGCCACCCACAGGTCACAGCTACCTCGTGTTTGCCTCGCCATTACGCCTCCTCCTCCCATCTCCCCTGGTTCCGTATCGCGAAGACCTTGACCTCAGGCTGAGTGTGTGGAGATGTTCTCAGGTCTCCAGTCTAGGTCTGTGCTAAAGCCTGACCACCGAGACTCCCAGGCAGGGCAGGCAGGCAGGCACACATTCCCTGGGGTAATGGCTGAGATGCCCACCTGTAGGGAGCATCCCCTGAAAGCAGGCCCTTTGCACTTCCCAAATCTGCTGGGAGTTGGCGTTGGGTCCCTGCCACAGCTGCAAGCGATGAAGTGGCTGGGGACCAGAGGTGGACTGGGGACCTGCTGAGGATGCAGGGCATCCGTCCTGGAGCTGAGACCGAAGCTGGTGCAGTCGCGGGTGGACGTGGTGATGACACTGACGGCCCCACCCCTCCCTTCTGGCATGTGCTTTTGCGCACGGCTGAGAGTGTCACCGCTTCGTAGCCGAGGGTCAGTGAGCTGTCCGCAGTAAGCGGAGAACCGGGGCCTCCCGCATCCAGGTGCCTGTCATCTGTTCCTGCCCCGTAGCTCCTTCAGGTGGTACTGCTGGTGGTGCCAGACTTTGGCCATTTGACGTTTGAGTCCTGACTCAGGCGTGGAAGCTAATGTGACTGGATTGTGCAAATTTAATTAACAGCAAGAGCTTGACACCCAGTGCCCACTTCAGAGAAGCCAAAAGAGAGATAAAGCAAAGAGCATTCTGGGGCACTGAGCGGCTCGCTGCAGTGAGACCGTCATCTCTTCAGTCCTGCTCGCCGTGTGGGGCTGTGAGCTCCTTGCTGATCCCTGAGGCCCACCCATCTGCCCCCCAGGTCCATGCTCTCTGCTTCCTGGCCATGATCTGTCTGGCGCATGCTTGAGTGGAGAGGGAAGCCGTGCAGGGCTCAGGGAGGGTAGTGGGCTTCTGTTTCCCGGGCAGTGACCCTGGTCACTGATGTCTTAAAGGCACATGGAGCTTGCTCTTGGAGGTGGTCATCTCCAAGTCTGGAAGTGTGCTCCCTCCCCTGCCCCCTCTGGGCGTCCCCAGGCACACTGCCCTTGGCACCCTCACCCCCCTGTCATCTGCTCACCCTTGCGAGTCCAGGAAGCACAGTCTGAAAACCATCTGCTGTTTTCTCCCGAGGCCGCTTTCGGATCTAACACTCGATGACTAGAATACCATGTGATCACAGGCAGGCTGGGGGGGTATATCCCCTGTGCTGATGTGGTGCCCAGGCGTGGGATGGCGCAGGATGGCGTGTGTGCGTCAATAGACTTGGCTTGTGACACCCTCCCCTCGTGTGGCTAGTGCTCCACTTCATGTGAGTTCTGTCACCAGCAGTGACATCAACTCACCCACCTGCCGGGAGGCGGGGGGATGGGGGGGTGCTGGCTGGACCATTGACTGTGACCGTGACCATGACTGGGAGCCCTCCGGGAGATGGCCCAACCTCCTCCTTCCTTTGTCTGTCTTCTCATGGCTGATTTTTCAGAGATGATGAGTAAGCTTGAATGTTCTCATCACAATGAGTAATACTGATATTGACTTCTTTAAAATGTTAATTTTAAAACTTTCCTTTAAAGAGGCTCCATGGGGGGCAGCTCCTGGGAGGCAGCTTATTTCATGCCCCAAAGGGTATGCTGGCTGGCTGCCTGGTGGGCTCTTGCTGGTGGTGGAGGGTGAAGTTTGGTCTGCAGATGCTTGCTGCGGGTGGCCAGGGTCACGGGCTCCAAGGACGAGTGGAGGTCAGCTGGGGAGGTCAGGAGAGGCAGACGGTTCAGCATTAAATCTGTGGCCCAGTGCCCCTTGCCATCCGAGTCTGTGCCTGCTCTGTGTCCGGGCGGGAATGGGCCCCGGGGCTTTATGGTCTGGGCTTGAGAGCGGGAAGGCAGCCCGTGCCGAGTGTGGCCAAACCCTGACCCTGGTGTTCTTTGTGCTTCCCTTTGAGGATCCACTCCAAGGAGTATTTCAAGGAGAAGTATGCCGTGGATGACGTCCAGTATGCAGACGAGGTCAGTAGCAGCCGGCTCCTCTCTGTGCAGGTCAGGGCTTCCGTCACCCCTCCGTTCCGGCATCCCCTTCCTCTCGCTGCCATAGCCTGGCTGTGTGTTGTGGGATGCCACCGCCCGGCTGCCAGCCACCTCGGCAGTGCCCACGTTTGCAGAGAGCAGATGGGAAGTGTGTACCTCAGACCTCCCTGAAGGGGAGGTGCCTGGGCGGTGCCCTGACTCGGCAGCTGGAGGCCTCTGTACCTGGGTTGTGGCTGCTGAGCTTCCCAGTGGGAGGACAGCTCTGGGAGGTCTGATCTAAGCGCCCCTCGGGCTCAGCCCGGGGCCTTCACGTGTGGGGAGGTGCTTCCCCACAGACCATTGCCGGCTGCAGATGCTGCTGTCAGAAAAACCCCAGACTTTGAGAGACCTGTGGGTGGGGTGCAGTTGGAGGCCCCCGGATTTAATCTACTTCCCAACGTGGGTGCCCAGGGGTGTCATGTGGCCTGGGTAGGTGAATGACTGTCCTTCTGGGACTCTGCATCTGTCCCGAATCCAGACAGTCACAAGGGGCTGCCCCTGACTTTCATTGCTGATGGGGCAGGACTGGGGCAGAGGTGAGCGCACAGCCGTGCGCCCCCATGGTCTCCTTGGGGGACCAAGGCCTCCAACACTGCAGCCACTGCCAGGTACACAGGGAGGCCTGTATTACAGGCCCCGTGGCCCAAGCACGTCAGTGCCTGCTGCTCCAGGCCTACCGCCAGCCTGGCAGGATTGGCGGGATGGGGCCCTCGCATGCCGATTTCCCCAGACCAAGGTGGCACGTGGACATACATTAAGTGCTGGGGGTCATTGTGGAAGCAGCAGAGGAGCCAGCCAGCCAGCTTGAGTAAATGTTCCAGGGGTGTGTGGGCATCAGAGCTTGCTGGGACCCAGGGCTGAACTCCGTAGCCAGGACACGGTCTGGTGCAGAGGGTGACTGTGGCCCTCGGTGCCTGGTCAGGGGGGCCTTGGTGAAGGAGTGCGGCTTGCACCCATGCGCCCAGGGCCACGGGCACCTGTTTCTGCAGCACCTTCTGCCTGGTTGGGTTGTGGAGAGAGGGTGGCTTTTGATCTTTCTTTTTGTCCTTGGATTTCAATACTGAGTTACTGGGGGGCAACTCATAGCATGTAAAGAGTCGGTTAATACACTTGTGACCTGTTGTATTGATTTCTTTGGGTATAGGATCTCAAATAGCCTGAACATTTACTCACGTGCTCCTAATGAGGTCATTTGCTACTTACCTTGCATCTCTAAGTACCAGGGAGCGAGGGACCCACTCATCCTTCGTTCTGATTTTGTTCCTGACCCTCTCCTTGGCAAGTGCATCCTTCCTGCCTCTATAAACTGCATTTTAACATTATCGTCCTTGGGGACCTTGACCTTTCCAGAAATTTGGAGGGGGCAGCCTGGGACTCACCAAGTCAGAGCATCTCTTCACTGCAGCCTCCCCAGCTGCATTCTGACATTTTTGCTTTTATGGCTGGGGGAAACTCAACTCCGTTTGTACTGTGATCTGGGGGGAGAAGAGTAGAACTGACCTCCAAATGCAGTGAAACAGAGTCTGGAGTGGCGGGACAGGAGAGCCGGTAGTGATAGTGTAGAATTACAGCCCCAGAGAGCAGCTCACTCTGAGTCTGTATGTACAAAGCAGAATATTAAATGAGGTCTTCAGAGGAGTTCAGAGGACAGGATCTCAGGTCCAGGAGCTTTTTCTGTGTCCCATCATCGCTGCTGTCATCGTTAATCAGTACTCTCATCATCACTGTTGCCACTGTGGTTCTTACTGGACACGAGGCTCACTGTTAACAGCTCATCAAATGCTTCACTCTGGGGTGGCACCTGCTGATTCCAGCAACATCCCTTGTGCCCTATCCCATGCAGGCCACAGCCCCTGCCCCATTGCAGAGGAAGCCAAGGCCAAGGTGAAAGGCCCTAACTGTGGGCCCTTAGCCGGGGAAGCAGCAGAGTTAGAGGGCAACCCCAGGACCTTTGGACCCCAGAGACCCTCCACTTCTGCATTTGCCCTGTCAGACAAAGGGGATGACATAGGCTCCCAAGTGACTTCGATTTTCTGTGGCTCGAAATGGAGCCTGACAATATAGACTACTGGATTAAGACACCTGTGCTGGGGGGCCCTTGAGGTGCTTGGGACCTGCTCCATCATAGACGGTGACAGGAAGCCCCTTGGATCAGGAAAGGACTCCTCAGGCCACTTCTATGGTGCCGAGCCCCAACTGGCTTTGGGCAGCCTTGGTTATTTGTGACAAATCACAGATGGGAAGCAGCTCACTTGTCTTTTCTGAAAGAAGGCAGGAAGGCTCGCACCCCAGGCTGTGGCTGGTCACTTGACGTCATGTATAAAATGCAGGCGTCTGATATAGGAAACATGGCTGCCTGGTTCCTTTCATCCCCACAGATGACCTGATGTGAATTATTAGGAAGGTAGAGCAAATGGTGCCTCCCTGAGAACGGGGTGCTCAGGAGAACCTTGGCAAGTGCTTCAAGACATCTCACTCAAGTGCGGTGCAGAGGCTGGCATTCCTCATGGGAGGGCAGCTGCAGGGTGGAGGGCACGTTTCGTGCCCTTGCTCTCCTTTGTGGTGCCGGGCATGTGTTGGGAGGTGCCAGGGTCACTGGCTCAGATGCAGGCCGGATGGATGAAAGAGATACCATTGTGGTGGCACAGAGACAGATGCTGCCTGCCTCTCGGCCTCGGTGTGGAGAGGCATCAGGGAATGGCGGGGTCTGAGGGCAGGGGTGTGGGGGCCCTGTGGGGATGGCTGCTACATCTGGACTGCTGGTCCAGAGTTGCTGGAAACTTCATTTTGTCAGGAGTGGCTGCAAATCCATGTGGTTTGTGATCTTTCCTGATACCTAAATTTTTGAAACAAGTTCATGTTTTTAAATGCATTCCCAGCCACCAAGTTGCACCCCTGTTTTTGACTGCCATGGAAAAGAGTTCATTTTTAAAAGCTCAGATGCTTGCAAGGTCCAGCTCCCTAGAGCAGCGCAGGCTTTCTTACCAGCACCATTTAAGGACTGTCCTGCCCCTTTCTCTGGATCATCACCCATGAAGAGTAGCCTTCAGGCCTGGTTGGGGCCCTGGACATGAAGGCGCATAAGATGTCCTCGGGAAGCCTCTGATTGTCCCCAAGGTGGGGAGGGTCCCTGTGCACAAGGCCCTGCTAAATTCTGTGTGTGCCATCTACCTCGACCTGCCAGAGAGGCCCGGCTGCCCGGGAAATCGATGCTGGCCGTGGTACGAAGCAAGTCAGGGGCATTTAATGGCACTGGTTTGTGAGAGCTGATGGGTCCCCAGTGACCACCGCTCCGTGGAAATGAGGCCCTGTGCTGACAGAGCCGTGCCGTCCCGTGTGCCGGAGCTGCATTTTGAGCTGGCGACACACAGGCGCGTCCTGTCTCCTTCATCGCCAGGCCTGGAATCAGGGTCTGCTGATGAGAATGTACTGCTAATGGGTGTCCATGGGGAAGGGCGGGTGGACCTGCCAGGCTGGGGGAGGTTTTGCAACTGCAAAGGTAACCAGGGCCCGCTCAAGCAGCCGTGGTCGATGAAAGACGCTGCCCTGCCAGAAGTAGCAGACGCCCAGCCTGCTCGGTGTCGGGGCTCGACCCGCCTGCACATCAGGCAGTGCAGAGAGGACTGCTTTCTGCATTATTCCTAACTGGCACGTCCTGAGCCGTTGCCAAGAGAAAAACCGTCAGACCACACATTTGTTATGTGGCTCCCCTCTCCCAAGGACAGTAGCACATACAATCCCCAAGTGCCTGCTTGCTCTCCGGTGCTGCTGCCGTAATTGACGGAATCATTCTGTGCTGATGAATGTAGACCCTTCACATCGACGTGACAACACACCCAGGGGCCTGACATGCACAGCTCTTGTTCTTTTAATGAGTACCCCCCCCCCGCCCCCCACTCCTCCAGGAGGGCCTGCGGGAGTGGCGGGGATTCAGCCAAGCCGTTGGTTTGTGCAGCACAGAGGTGGGCGATTCAGTGTTCAGAGCGGTTCCGAGTCAGAGGGGAGGGTCCGGGTGGGGAGGGAGCCTTGTGCACCGTGGTGGGAAGACGGTTGGTGCACATGTGGAGAGTAACCCGGCCAGTGGCATCAAAAAGGTCAACGTATATGGCGTATATGGCGTTTCACCTAGCAGTCTCACTGGGTCTAATTTTGTTTTTAAGGAAATAAATTTTTAAAGGAATTTATGTTAAGGAAATAAACACGTGTAGAAGAATGTTCCTCAGGCATTACTTATACTGGTTAACCATGAGAAATTGCTTAAGTGTCCAGTGGAGGAATGAGTAAGTAAATCGTGTGCCGTATCTATTGAGAGAGGGCCATGCAGCCGTATGTTCAGCTCCGAGGCTTGCTCTTTTTTAACTGTGAACCTCAACAAATGAGCGAACCCATAGTCTTTCTCATATGTGAAATCTGGACATTTGTAGCACCAGCTTCACGGGTGGCGAAATGAGATGATGTCTGGAGGACTGGCGCAGGCCGTGATCAGGGGCTCATTGGCTGTTTACCATCCCCGGCCGTAGTGACTGGTGGGAGTCACGTGGCTGAAGAGTACTTAATCTCAGGAAATAAGTGAAGTGTGTAACTCCTTATGATCCAAATGTCATTACAGATCTCTGTTTTTATGTGCAGAGGTAAAAAAAAAAAAAAGTCTCTGGGGATGGGATTGTAGGTGTATTTTATCTTCTTATACTTTTCAGTATATTCCAGGTTTTCTCTGGGAGCCTCTCAGTATTAAAAAATCACGTATAGATATACATATGTCAAAACTTATCAAAATGTGCACTTTAAATATGTGCATTATAGAGTATGTCAGTGGTAGCTCAGTAAGGCTGTTTAAGACACAAATCTTCCTCACTCTCGCCCTGTGTCGGGGTGTGAAGGAGTTTAGGGTGGGGGGGGGGTGGCTCAAATGCAGTAGGAGCTACAGTAGCCAAGATGCAGGGCAGACTGAGGAGTGGGGGCCAGGAGAGGGAGAAAGTGCTCCCACTGGGGTGGTTGGCGTTCTTGGGGTACAGATGTCATGGCTAATGCAGGGTGGTAGGTGCTTTGCTGAAGGAATGGGGCAGAAGAGGAGAGAATGAGCGAGCCTGTCTTGGGGGGCCGGAGGGCCTCGGTTCTCAGTACGCACTGATGAGGTGGGGAGGAGGCGCGCCCGGCAGAGGTGAGAGCCCAGGCAAAGGCGTGGAGAGATGGGGTTGCAGGACACGCTCCTTCATGGCGTCGGGGTGCAAAGCAACCAACATGCAGGGGCAAGAGGCCTGCATGGGTCAAGGGGGAGCAGGGATGGAGAGTAGGGATGTAGGATGGGGGACAGAGGGTAGACAGGGTCTAGGAGATGAATAGGGGACAGGGAGGAAAGTGTCTGCCCTGGGGACAGGAGGCTGTTGGGATCAGTGCCTAAGAGCTCTTACGAACAGGTCTTTTAGGCGGGACTGGCAGATGGACAGAGGTGCTGGCCTCGCAGGGTGGGCAGGTCTGGCGGTTTGGAGCCTGGGATGTGTGTGGGGCCTGGAGGTGGGGCAGCATGTGGGAATGTGTGCCATGTTTGGGTTTGAATCCCTGCCAGTTGATAGCCGTGTGGCTTTCAGAAGTCCCTTGGCCTCTGTGAGCTTCAGAGTCCTCAGCGGCAGGATGGGGACAGCAACGTCACTGCCCGTTTTAACACTGTGCTCCATAAATGTGAGCCGCCATGATTAAGTAATGGTGGTGTATCATCTCCATCGAACGTCTTCACGGTTGCTCAAAAGTGGATTTTTCTTTCTGACCTTTCAGATTGCCAGTGTCCTGACATCACAAGGCCCCTCTGTGCTCCTCACTTTGGTAAGTGGCTGGTATCCAGGGACCGGACACCACGGGGAAGGGTTTCGGGGAGCTGCCTGTCCCAGCAGAGGCATAGGGGAGGATTGAGAACCTAGAGGAATGGTCATCGGTGACACAGAGCGACACCTTCTCATCCGGGGTGGCTGAACGTGTCCAGGGTCACAACCTCAATTCTCCCGTGTCCCTGGGATGTGCTGTGTTCTGGCAGAAGGCCGCTGTGACAAGATACCTACTCTAAGGGTTAAAATAAAACCCAGCCGGAGAATGTATTTGTGTCAGGCTGAGCTCCTGGAATCCGTGGATGTAGAATATCAATGTGCTTCCACCCTGTGTCTCCTCCATTGTTAATAGGATTTTAAAGATGCACCTGTGGCATCTGCCCACGAGGTTGCTGGGCTTGTGGCATCAGATTTAGAATCGGGTACACTGAATGACCAAGGGCCTGCCACAGCCTGAGGGTGGGGTGGGGTGCATGGCTGGCCCCTGGTACCACATGGGGTGGGGTGGGGTAGGGAGCATGGTGGGTCCTTAGTACCACGTGGGGCAGGGTGTGTGGTGGGTCCCTGGTGCCACCTGGGGCTGGGTGGGGTGCGCGATGGGCCTGTGGTGCCTTAAATAGGGCTGTGGGGGCACTGGGGCTGCGGAGTGGCTCAGAGAAGAAGACTGCTGTCTTGCGCTTTTTTGACCTTGGGGAGTTTCAAATATGGAGAGTGTACAACCCTTCTTCCCTCCCAAAGTGACCTTTCTCTCCCTTGTTAATCGGTCCTTCTTCAGAAATGGTTCTTCTTGCTTATTTATTTATTTATTTACTTGAGCCCTTCACATGTTCTCTTTGTTCCGCTCTGCTCTTTTGATGGCCAAGAAGGAAGATTCCGTGAGATGGTTGTGGTCAGAGACGGTCCGGTGTGTTTTCTCTGGGGGCCGTTATTAAACATCGGCCTGCGGTTCCTGGGGGCAGAGGGTGGGTCAGAAGGCCTTGTCTCTGTGGGGATGGCACACTCTTCTCTGAGTCCCTTGGTCTGTCTCCTGTCCTTTCCACCTGGAGTCTCCTTACAGCTAGAGAAAGAAGAGATGTAGTGCAGCTTCCTCGTGTCACCGGGGAGGGCCTGTCATGCCTGAGTTGGGTCCTACCTGCATCTCGGGAGGGCTGGATCTGACAGTGCTGTTTGGACCCCGTTAGCGGGGAGCGTGTGTACACATATGTGTGTGAGGGAGATGAGGCCGGCCCGGGAGAGCAGATCGGTGGTGGAGCCTGGTCCTGTCGCCCCCATCTGTGCCTGCACAGCCTGAGCTGGTTTCGGCAAAGTGATCTGATAAAGGAGGCTCCTGTGCCCCGGGGACACTGTTTGTGTGGCCCCTTCCTCCTTTTTCAAGCTGCGGCAGAGAAAGGAACTGCCTGCCTTTGTGGGGAGGGGGAGGTTGGCTGGGAGCTACCTGACAGGCAGGAAGGGATGGATATGTTTGCCGGGCAGGGGTGGGGGCTCTAGGTTCTTCCCCAGTCCTAAGGCTGGATGGAGGAGGCAGGCACTCCCACGCAGGCTGTGGGGACCTGCGCCGTGGCCTCGTGTGACGAGTCTACCCTTAACGCTCCCTCTGTCTCTGCAGCGTGGTGTCAACACCGACAGCGGCAGTGTCTGCAGGGAGGCCTCCTTCGAGGGCATCAGCAGGTGAGTCCTGGGGCCCCCAGAATGGTGTCCGTCCTGCCCCCCTCACATCTCACCAGCAGGCCTTGCCCTGTCTACAAACTAGACATAAAGTACGTGAACAGGAAGAGGCTAAGGAGTTAGTTGGGCATTTTGAGGAAATGTTTAGAAAATAATCTGCCGAAAATCACTTCAACTTCTTCTCTGTTGAGCTCCATAATGCAAGTGCAGACCTGCCCAGGCTTGGGGAGCACACACAGGCGGGGGCCTGCTCTCCCTCTGGACACCTGCTCTGAGCTCTGTGGTCTTTGCTCTTCTCAGCCCCTTCTTATTCTTGGCTGCTAACCTCTCCCAGACTGAGTCCCCTGCTGCCCCAGTCTCAGGGACCCCCTTACCTGCCCTTACTCCCCCATTTAGCTCCAGGAAGAGTCTTCAATCCCTGCTTCCCCTCCTGGACCTCTCCGGGCAGGAAGGCAGATGTGGGGCCCAGAGAGAGCACTTTGCCCTCCTTGTCCCCTTCACGCCAAGGCCCCTGGAGAGTGCCACCTGCTAGCTGTGCTGTGTCCCTGGGCCGGCTCGTGCCTGGCCCTGGGGCGTCTGTGGGGCCCCAGGCTGCAGCAGAGGAGCCCTTGAATGGAGGCACCTGTTCCTACAGGCTGCTGAGTGTGGACAGCTCCCAGCCTTGCTCCTGGGCCTCCATTCCTAGCTCCTCCCCCACTGGAGCCTAACTCTGCACCACTGCCACCGCGTCCTGTCGTCCTTTGGTGGACTGAGGCGGTGACAGAGGAAGTGCCTTATAATTATGTATGAGCCTGAGCCACAGGGAGTTTGTGTGGCTGTGTGATATAGGGGTGATTAGGAAGGATTATGAGCTCATAAATATGTATCACTCCCCCAATGATCAGAGCAATGGGACGGGGGCGGGTATCAGGTTTGCTTCTCATTGCTCAAATCCCTGCGTCCTCCTGGGAGTTTCCTCAGAACGGCCACGCCACGCGCTCGCTCTCTGAAATGCTGGCTGTGGAGCTGCCATTTCTCCCCAGGCCCCGGAGGGGGAGGTGTGGGGCCCAGCCCACCGTGGCCTATCCTGGGCCCAGCCTCCCCCGGTCCCCCAGCACTGTGGACGTGCCGCTGCCCTGCTCACCCATCTTGACCAACACCAACGTCTGTGTTCCCGTGGGCTGGCCCCTCCAGCTTCTCATCGGTCTCTGCCTGGTGGGGAAGGCCCTGAGTGGGAGCAGGGAGCCCTGGTGATCACCTCACTGACTGGTGCTATGAACTAAACAGAGCTTGCCCTCTGAGCCTCAGCTCCCCCACGTGTAGCGTGGTGTTGCCTGGGCTTGCCCTGGGGGTGAAACGGGATCCTGCTCCCCCAGAGCCTGGCACGGAGCTGGCGCTCAGTAAACAGTTGTTCACAAGCACACCCCCATCAAGTCCCCCCCCCCCCCCCCGTTGCCTCCTGAGCCTTGGTCTCCCCATCTATGTAGTGAGCCAGGTGGACTTCAGGATCACTGATTATAAGGTTCCCAGTACCAGTGAGCTGTGGGTTCTTTGCCCCCTCCAGAGTTTCTGATGCCGAGAACCTCCTTAGCACCCCAGGAACAGGTCTGGCAGGTGCTGTGGCAGGTGTGGTTCCTGGGAGGCAGCTCACGATGTGGCCCCTGAGAGCAGAGCTCTGCTGGCTGTTCCCCAAGTTTTCCCAGAGAAGAGGCATGGGGAGATTCCAGGGACCTCACAGTCAGGGGGCAGTGGAAGCCGAGACCTTTTCCCCTTCCCTGCTAGGAGTCCTGCTGCGAACATGACCTCCCTTCAGTAGGCAGACCTCAGCCTCTGTCCCCTTTTGCTCCCTGGGACTCCTTAGCCCCTGCCAAGAGCCCAGAGGAGCCTCTGCTCTGCCAAACCCCCACCCCACCTGGTCAGCATCTGGAAGCTTTTTTGGAGAGCCAGGACTGCCTTAATGTTGCATGTTCTCCCCAGGCACTGGACTGGGCCCCCTCTAATCTGTAGTCCAGTCCAGGCGGGGCTGACTCTGGGATACTGCCAGGCCCCTCACTACTGGGCTGAGAGCCTGCTCCTGCTTGCCGGTGCTGAGGGATTGGCTTCTGTACCCGTGTGCCTTGGCTGATGCACTGCTGGTGAGAGGCCTCCCCTGGGCTTCTCTGCCTTGGAGTCCCCTGGCCTGCCCGTGGTACTCCCTCCCTTCCCTCTGGGCCTCTCATCCCACTGGGGCACCCTTTGAGCAGCTCCACCCTCAGGGGTTCTGTTGGGGAGGAGCCTGTGGTAGGTGCCCCCACCCCACACGCCACGGGTATGACCTTGGGCCCCAGTCTCTGCCTCCAGCTGCCCGCCAGTGGCTTCCGTACAGAAAGTCATGTCTGTATTCCTGGGCTCTGGGTGCAGCTCAGACCCCTGCCTCCCACCATCCTGGCTGCCAGCGCCTTGACTCTACCTCCTCCTGACTTCTGCCATTGTCCTTGAGGGCTGCTGCGGCTCAGCCACTATGTTCACCTGCCTGCCTTGTCTCCAGCTGTTTGCTGGGGCTAATAATAGCCTGTTTCCTAAGCAAGGTGAATCTTGCTATTGTCCTACTTTCCATCAGCTTCTATCATCGGTTATAATAAAGCACCTTATTCCCGGAGGTTTTGGTTTTGACCCTTTTGAACTTCTCTGAAACACCTCGCGTCTTGGATTTTTGATTGACCTGCTGTGGCAGAAGTTCCGGTTTCGCTTCTTGGTTTATGCTGATGGGCCATCCCAGGCCATCTTTATCCCTTGGCCTGAGGGGAGGAAGGAGCTTATAGTAGAATGGTGGCCTCAACATGTCCACCCAGTCCAGACCCCCTGGGCACTGGTCCAGGTGGACAGTTGGCCTGCGACCTTCTCTCCAAGTATGGCTCCTCGGGGCTGGCTGCCTCTGGGTCTGTGACCTTGGTGGGGCTGTGGGTTTGGTTCTGGGAGACCTCAGACCTGTCTCAGCCTTCTCAGATCAGGGTCAGGCTGCTTGCTACCCACGTCGGGGAATGTGGCTGGTCTCGCAGTGGTGGTGATGGTAGAGAACAGGAGCAGAGGGAACAGGAAGACAAGGGTGAGGTGGGAAGGGTAGACATGCACCGGGGCCTCCTGATGGCCTGGAGCCCCTGGGGTCACCGAGAAGTGTGTCTATTCTCTCTGGGATGACGGGAACAGGTGGGGAGAGTCTGCTGGGCTTTGTGCTGAGTTTGGGCTCTGGTGCAGGCCACGGCTCCACGTGTGGCCACACTGGTGCAGGGATAAGTCCCACAGAAGATGTGGAAGGATCAGACACCCCATGGACTCTGGCTGGAGAGTGGGGTCGGGTACTTCTTGCCAGGTCCTGGGGAGGGCATGGCCAGGACTGTTCTGTGGCTGGGGTGAGCCAGAGCTGAGGTGAAGAGGTTGGTTGTGCAGGAGTGGGGGGATGTGAGGTCTCCCCGTGGGCTCCCTCCCACAGCTGCCTGGAGAGGTTGGTTCCTGTAGCCTGGGAGCAGAGGCAGGCGTGATAAATCTTTGTTAGCATCCGAGGAGGTAGATTTTAGAGCAGGTTTTCCTGAGAGAGAAAGAGACTGACCATGAAGGAGAAGATGATCTGTGGGGGCCAAGTGGCCCATGGGGGTGCCTTCTTGGCATAAAATAGTTCCCTTCAAAGTAGGCAGACTGCCCAGGAGCCCTAGGCCAGGGCAGTGAGTTACTGAGGGCTCAGTGTCATGCCATTGTCTGAGAGAGAAATATGGTCGATATTTCACATCAGCTGGTTATTCAGGACAAGCATATCTCTTATCTTCTGGCATTTACTTAAATTGCCTTGCATATTTGAAGACAATTGGTTACAAATGAATTCCATTTAAATAAGCAGTTAAATACGAAATTGCTGAATTTGGGGGTTGCTAATGTAGGAGTATTAATATTCAAAGATGTGAATTTTTAAACCCAGGAAATAGAGGGACTTTATTTAAAACCTGATGATCGCAACAAAATGCTGGTCTGTGGCTTGGGGACTTGGCATTGTGGTTACTGTTAACTTGTGTATCATTGTGAGGTGTGGGCTTCTCATTATGGCCCATGGAGTCTCCATGAGGAGATAGGAACCAACCCCAGCCCCTAGCAAGGGTGGGCAGTGGGGGGCCCTTCTAGGGCCTGTTCTCCGGCAAGCCTTGCCTCCCTCCTTGGGTTAGAAACTGCAGGGAGGAGGACAGGGACAGGGACAGGGACGGTTGGGCCCATACTGCTCACCCTTTGTCACCCGTCTCTCAGGCAGAGCCCATCAGGGAATTACCCTCTGCTTCTAGGATACGCGCTCCCCACCCTCATAGGCACTGATGGGTTTGTTGTTGTTTTTACCCAGTTGATACATGCTCATCATAGAAAATGCTGACTACACAGAGGTAATACCCAAATTTCATCACCCCAAGTTAAACCCCGCCAATGCTGCGGTGAATGTCTTTTGGACTCTTCTGTGTGTGTCTTGAGTGTTTTTGGTTTTTGTGGGGTTTTTTTTATTTTAATTTTAATTTTTTTTACTGTTTATTTTTGAGGAGAGAGACACACACACAAAGCGTGAGTGGGGGAGGGGCAGAGAGGGAGGGAGAGACAGAATCCAAAGCAGACTCCAGGCTCTGAGCTGTCAGCACAGAGCCCAATGTGGGGCTCGAACCCACAAACCATGAGATCATGACCTGAGCCGAAGTCAGACGCTTAACCGACTGAACCACTCAGGTGCCCCTGTATTGAGTGTTTTTGTATCTGAGTGTGCATTTATGTGCATCTGTGGGTTTATGTGTGTATATTTAGGGGTGGATCTTTGTGTATTAGTCTGGGTGCATCTACATGCCTGTGTGTGTGTGTGTGTGTGTGTGTGTGTGTGTGTGTGTTGCATACACATCTGTGTGTGTCTACGTGCATCTCTTCCTAAGCGCATGCCTGCCTGTGTGTGTGTTCATCTTACCTGTCTCTTTATATCCATGTTACCTGTGCGCTGGGTCACTCTGCTGCTTGTGTGTGCACGGGTGCACGTGTGCATACGTATGTACATTTTATAAAGTGAGATTTTACTGCTGTGTTTGCCTGCTGAGTAGATAGGCCATTGCTTTTCCTAATGTCAAAGTGACATTTGGGGAAATGGGAGGCAGAGCCTGGGTTGTCGTCTTGATTTATGTCATTTGCTGCTCTGCTCTTGACTCCAAACCATGTTGGCTGCCTGAGGTCTCTTTGATATTTCACAAGTAGGGCTTTGATTCTACAGCATTTCAGGTGACTTTGAATTAGTCAGGTGACTTTGAATTTGTGTAGCTAGGATTCCCAACAGCTTTGGAGAGCTAGAATCCTCCCGGCCTGCTAATGCCCCCTTCTCCCTTCTCTCCTCTGTCCCTCCTTCTTCGATGGGCTCAGCCAGCAGTGGGGGTACCAGCTGCACAACCATGGCATTAGATAGGTGTTTTTCAAACCCTGGTAATGGGGCCATGGAGAGTCCTTGCCTGGTCACAAGCCAGCATGCCCTGTGTGTAATATCCTGACCTGAGATGGAGCAGGGCTCAGAATCCAAAGGGTTGAAGGCTTGCTGGAGCTTCTCTGCTGAGGCCTGTGCTTTGTGCTGGGCCATGCCAGGCTTCCCCAGCTTTCCCACTGACAGCTTGGGCTCTGGGTCACACATGATGTACCCCGACCTGATCTTTTTGTCTTCTGGGGTCCCCTTGTCAGTTATGTTTATCTTATCAAAGAACACATTTTGACTTTGTAGATTTTTCTTTATTTTTATGTCTGCCTTTTATTTCATTGATTTCTGTACATTTTCATTTCCTTTTAATTTCTTCAGGTTTGTTTGTTCTTTCTCTAGCTTCTTGAGAGAGAAGAAAGGGACATTCTTGGGATGGGAGCTTAGATCATTGTTTTCAGTGTTCTTTTCCACTAAGTACGTTTTGGAGCTATTAGTTTTCCTCTGGGTGCTGTTTTAGCTGCATTTCACCAGTTCTGATTTTTCATGCTTTTAGTTTCTAATTTTGTTATTTCTTTTTTGAACAGTGGGTCTTTAGAAGTTTGTTGCTTAACTTCCAAACAATTTGGGATTTTATAGTTTTCTTTCTGTTACTGATTTCTAGTTTAATTCTACTGTAATCAGTGTATATTTTCTGTATCTCAGTGCTTTGAAATTTCTTGAGACTTCCAGTGTATGATCACTGTGACAGATGTTTCTTGCGTACAATATTGAAGAGAAGTGGAGAGAAAGGAAATCCTTGCCTTGCTTCTCATCTTAGGGGAAAGCTTTTCCTCTTTGACCACTAACTATGATGTAGGCTGTGGGTTTCTTGTAGATATCTTTATCAGGTTGAGGCAGTTTCCTTCTCTGCCTAGTTTACTGAGTTTTTTTTTTTATCACGAAAGGTTGTTGGATTTTGTAAGATCCTTTTTCTGTATCTATGTGGTTTTGTTCTGTATTCTGTTGATATAAATTATTAATATAATTAATACATTAGAGCATATTACACTGATTATTTTTGTCTGTCAGAGTAACCTTATATTCCTGAGCTAAATTGGACTTGGTCATGGTGTGTATCCTTTTTATATGCTGATGAGCTCAGTTCGTTAAGCTATTTTTTTTTTTTAATTTTGAAAGAGAGAGAGTGCGCGCGTGAGCGAGCAAGTTGGGGAGGGGCAGAGACAGAGGGAGACAGAGAATCAAATCAGGCTCTGCACTGACAGCACAGAGCCTGATGTGGGACTTGAACTCATGAACTATGAGATCATGACCTGATCCCAATTTGGAGGCTTAACCAACTGAGCCACCCAGGTGCCCTTGTTTTAATTATATTTTTAGTTGTTACCTGGGGGATTACAAATGACCTCTTAAACTGATAACAGTCTAGTTTGCATTAATGTCAATTTCAGTAGTCTACAACAAATTTGCTTCTATGTAGCTTTGTTTTGTCCCCTCCTTTGTGCTGTTGTTGCATACAGATTGCATCTTCGTATGTTGTGTTGGTCCACACAGATTTATGATTGTTGCTTTTTGCAGTTGTCTTTTAAGTCAGAGAGGAGAAAAAAGGAGTTACACAAAATACATTTACACTGTCTCTGTACTTGCCTATGTAATTACTTTTTTCAATGCCTTCATTTTCTTCACGTGGATTTGAGTGAGTCTAGGGTTCTTTCACTATAGTCTGAAAGATTCCCTTTAGTATTTCTGGTAGGATAGGTCTTCTAGCGATGAATTCTCTCAGGTTGTTTATCTGGGACTGTTTTAATTTTTCTTTCATCTTTGAAACACAGCTTTGCTGGATATAGAATGTTGGTTGACACTTTTTTTTCTTTCATCCCACTGTCTTCTGGCCTTTATAGTTTCTGATGAGAAATCAGCCATTAATCTTATTGAGGGTTCCTTGTATGTCATGCTTTTTTTTTTTTTTTTTTTTTTTTCTCTTCCCCTCTTACTGCTTTCAGGATTTTCTCTTTGTCCTTTGAAAGTTTGATTATAATATGTCTGAGTGTGGATCTCTTGGGACTTATCCTGTTTGGAGTTTATTGGGCCTTATGGATGTGTAGATTAATGTTTTTCATTAAATCGATGACATTTTGGGCTATTATTTTTTCAAATATTCTTCTCCTTCATCTCTCCTTTTCTTCTGGGACTCCTGTTGTAAGTGTGTTGGTACACTTGACAGAGGAGGCTAGGTCTGCCTGGCAAGAGTGGAGGGTAGTTTCGCAGCCGAGCAGCTTGCTCTCCCAAGTGACAGCACTTAGGGGGCTCGGTGCGGCCGCATGTCTGCTGCAAGCAGCGGGCGGCAGGTCTTCTGTGGGCCGGAGGGTCTTGGAGTTATAGTTTGCGGCCCTCTTTGGGTCATGTCCTCTCTTGGTATGTCTTGAAAGAGGTATCTCTTGCTGGGAGATGATGGGCCATTGAACTAATAGGCTTGCTTTGTGTTTCCTCTGCAGGTTTAATGTCAACAACACCATTCTTCATCCAGAGATCGTGGAGTGGTGAGTATTGCCTGTGGCTGCTTTGGCTGTTGGTTGTGCTTCCGCTCAGGAAGCTCAGAGACCCGGCTGTCGCCACCTGCTCCATCTCAGAGAGCCCCTCAGACAAGACAGTCCCCAGAACAGCTCTCTTCTCTGGTTGTGTGTGTGTGTGTGTGTGTGTGTGTGTGTGTGTGCGCGCGCGCGCCAGTTGGTCTGTTTTTCTGAAAGGGCATAAATCACTTGAATGTCAATTAAATTTATGTTTTCCTTTGTTAAGCAGTCTTTTAAAAACTCCTACCCTAAGCGAGCCACACTTACATAGCTCACTTAAAGTAGATAATGAAAAGAGAAAAACAGACATCATCCATAATGCTATTACCAGAAAGGTAAACGTGTTTTCCTCCTGTGGCATCTGTGTCCTGACAAGTTGCCATCCTTTTGTATGTGTTCTTGTGTTGCCTAGTTTCCTCCCTTGCTGATACTGGCAGCCCGGTCCTGCAGCACGACTGGTTTCTGTTAGGTCACAGCAAGGCCAACCTTCTCGGGTTGGGCATCGCCTCCGTGGGCCCTGGAAGTGGCCCTCCGGCTCTGACGTGCCGCCAGTTTTCTTCCTAAGCCATCGAGTTGCTCAGCAATAACACGTGTTTTATTGGTTCTAAGGCTGCACTTACTCTGAATGTAGAAGAGCGGCGAGGTGGGGCCTTTGGCACCTCATCACCTGACAGCGGGGAGGTGCGCGGACCTTTCGTGTCTGATGCTATGACCTTGTGGTCGTGTTTCCCCATCTGGTTGGGAGGTCTTGCTCACCTAGTCTTGGAGTTTGGGCACCTTCCGACTAGGGGAAGCTCCATCAGGAAGAAGGAGAAGATGATGCAGGTCCAGGGGCCGCGTGTTCCGAGGCCTTGAGGGCAGTCAGAGAGATGGGCAGGGGGCTAAGTTGGCTACGGTGTCCTCTTGGACTTGATCTTGAGAGAAACGGGAACCGTGGGAAACCTTTGACGAATTTAAGCAGGAGAATGGTAGGATTGTGTTTGTGTTTTAAACAATCGCTTTGGCCTCAGTCTGGAGACTCAATTCTAGGGCAAGAGAGGGCACAGGCTGCCAGCTGGGAGGCTGCTGCAGGGCCCAGGTGGCAGGGGAAAGGCGGTGTGACAGAGCTGAGAGTGGCGTGGCAGTCCAGGGGAACGCCCCTGGGAGGAGCCGGCTGTGACACGACTGAAGGATGGAGTTGAAGGTGACTCCGTTTTTTTGTCCTAAACAGCTGGGTGGTGTGTCACTGAGATGAGGATGGCTGGGAAGAGCAGGTGCCGTGACAGATCGGGGACTTGTTTGGGGCATGTTGAGTTTGAAGCAGGTTCCGGTGGGAGAGAGGCTGGGCCAGAGGTGGAAATCCGAGGGCCATCGGGACTGGCATCGGGACTGACCCCTTGGGAGCGCTCACCGGAGGGCAGGCTGGCCAGCCCAGCTCTGTCGGCAGCCGCGCGCCCTCAGAGGATGGGACCTGGGTCCTATTCGTTCACAGCCTCCTTTTCTTGTTTTTGTAAAGTAACAGACGCCTGGCCCATCTGTAGCTCCCAGTGGACAGAAGACTAAATCCTGGATACCCAGGACCCACTTACACCCCGCAGATGACATTCCCTCACGGCTGCTAACAGTTCGGGTGCTTTGGAGACCGGGCTGGGTTATCCGCTCTGGCATCTCCTGAGGGATCAGCCATTAGCTCGTTACTTTGGAACAAGCACACTTTAATTCTAGTGACACTTCCAAGGCTCTGAGGTGGATTCTGCATTCATAAGAATACTTCCCAACTTTATCAAAGCCAGCAGCAGAAAGGACTTATTTGGCATTTGATGGCAGTAGAACTATTTTAGAAATGTCACACTGTCCTTCCTGCTTCAAGGGTGTGTTTTAATAGCATGGGTTCTGGCCTCTGTAGTGACTGCAGTCATTCTCGGGTGAGATCCATGGTGGTCTTGATCACTGCCCTCTTCAAGTAAGCGAAGGAAGGATTCTGGGTGCAATGGCAGGCTGGTCCCTCATTTATAGGAGAGGGTTTTCTGTGATGTTAAATTATGACTCACTGGTACATCTTTGGGCCCCTGCATCCTGAATGCTTTCATCACCCCCTCTGTCTAGGCCTCATGGAGAGGGACTGCCTGGGGTGACAGAAAAACCCTCCACGCAAGCAAATCCAAACTCTCACCCCAGCTTGCACCCCTTGGGAAGTCACTTAACTTTTCTGAGCCTCAGCTACATCTGTCAGTGAGCTTGTAGTAATACCTCACTTGTGAAGATTCACCAAGTGTCTTAGATTATGCAGGCTGCCATAGCATTTACCATCATGAGTGGCTTATAAACAACAGAAATGTATTTCTCACAGTTCTAGAACCTTGGAAATCCAAGTGCTAGCACACTCCGTGTCTGGTGGGAACAGACTTTCTGGTCCCGAGGTGGCCATTTTCTTGCAGTGCCCTCACATGGCAGGAGAGACAGGGAGCTCTCTGGGGTCTCTTTTATCAGAGCACCAATCCCAATCACAAGAGCTCTGCCCTCATGGCCTCATCACCTCCCAAAGGCCCCACCTCTGCATGCCGACACGTTGGAGATTAGGTTTCAACATACCAGTTTTGTGGGGGGAGACAGATATTCAGCCTATAGCATGGAGCCTCAGTTTCCTCACCTGCAAAACAGAAGTGGTCTCCCTTGGTGGATGATGGCTCAAGGCTTGAATGAGAGTAGAAGTCAAGTGCTAACTCAGCTTAATAAAATGTCACCTTTTGAGATTTCTTGTGTGCAAGGCACTGTGCTAAGCACTTGACATATGTCACCTCATTCAAAGAGATATTTATGCTTTAAGCTAGGTGCTCTGATTATCCCCATTCTACAGATAAGGAAACTGAGGCACAGGGAGATGATTTGCCTGAGGAAAAGCCAGGGGCTGAGCCCAGGTCGGTAGTTCCCGGATCTTGTGCTGCCCCTTGTATATCTGAGGGGCACCCTGGAGGAGTGGGGGGGGAGGGGAGGGGTGCCTGAGTTTCAGCCATTTCGAAGTCCCCTCTAGGCCACTGCAGATGCAGGGGTGCTCAGAGGCCCCGGCATGGGTCTTGTGTGAGGTCAGCGTGTGCAGGTAGGTGCACAGGGCTGTGTGGCTAAGCCTCCTTCAGCACCATGCCCCCTGCCACTCATGCACCCCGGCTCCTGGTTAGCTGCTGGGCTGGGGATCTGGGATTCCTCCCAGAGCCTGTCTGATAGGCAAGGAGCAGCCTCTGCTAGCACAGAGGACGCTTCCTTCCTAGTGTTTGTTTGGGCGTCATTCATTTCCTTTCTGTGACTGCTTTATTGTTTTCCATTCTCTCAAGCAGTGCCTTTTTGATTTCCTGTAAATTCCTCTATCATCATACTCTTCCCCAGAAACATAAGATCATAACTGATAATTTCTTTTCTTGTGCTGGGTATTGCAGTTTGGATGTGGAGGTCAAAAGTTGAAACTTAAGAGCAGGCGTCTCACTTCCATAATTTAGGCTGTGGTTCTCCTTTCCTGTTCTGCAGATGATTAAATTGATCTGAAGGCAGGTTAGGAAATAAAAGGAGATACTTTTGTGCAGTCTTAATAGCTCGGCGCCTTGGATTTCAGTTAAGTACCACTGGGAGCGTCACAGAAGAGCAAGCATGTCAGCAATTGCCGTGTGCCTTCTTGGGTTTTAAGAGAGACTGTGTTAAATTGAGTCACACGCCGATTTTAGAACTGTTAATTACACAGAGTGAAGGTGTCCTGCATGTATCAATCCGGCAGTGGAATAACATACCTGTTTCTCCTTCCCCTGGCTTTCTGTGCGCAGGAGATGGTGAGGTGTGGATGGCACAGCAGGACCCTGCATCCTGGTAACACGTCCCGAATTAGAAAAGATACGTAGATGATGACCTAGATTCTTGGTGTGTACGTGAAAAGTCTTCCAGTAGGGTTGCTGCCTTTGTCTCCTGAGGAAGAGGCATTTAACCCTACGTTAACAGGAAAGCCAAGTGGACAGTAGGGATCCTAGGGCAGAGTGACTGTGCTCCAGAAGGCAGCAGATGGGGTGTGGGCACATCAGGCAGAGGGGAAGGCGTGGCCGGGCCCCAGTCAGCAAACGCAGAGGTGGACCCTCCCATGCCTCCCCTGCACGCGGCCCACGCCACGTCTCAAGCACACTCAGCTCACTGCTGAGCGAAACCGCTATTTTCTTCATGGCTCTGATTTCTTTGAGAGGGCTTATTGATTGAGCCTCCTGAAGACATGTAATTCCAACTAGCTCTTTCCTTTCTGTCCCTCCTGTTGTTCTGGGATTTTATCCTTTGCAACACCAGGTCATGGGGTATAGAGGGAATGGATGTGGGGTCCTGTGGCATTGAACTCTGCCCGCCT
The DNA here is from genome assembly GCF_018350155.1 of Leopardus geoffroyi. NCBI lineage: Eukaryota > Metazoa > Chordata > Mammalia > Carnivora > Felidae > Leopardus > Leopardus geoffroyi. Next base: position 19,719,206 of record NC_059335.1, read on the forward strand.
GCTCCCACAGACCCATCCCCTGCACATTCATCTCCAGGAGGGATGGAATACTTGTCCCTTCAGATGGGTTTTGTTCAACACGGTGGCACTTTGACACTTAGACACTGATTTTGGAAATACTTCATTCTGTCTTGCTACTATTTGAATTAGTGGAGCATTCAAACCTCAGTTCATTAATGCCTTAATCCTGGGTTTAATGCCCAGAGGCAGTTTTGTGACCTATGCATATTTAAGGGGAAAAAAAACAGATTGCACAAAAAAAAAATCTCAACCTAGTCCGGTTTTTGTCATTTCTGGCCTGTTGCAGGGGACTCTGGGCCTGGCGTAGTGAAGGGACTTTCTCCCCACTCCTGCTCCCCTGCCCATAGCGCTGCCTTCCCCCTGAGTGGCCCGCTGGCTGTGATGATGCTCACGGGTGTGGCCGCAGGCCTGGGGACTCTGCACGAGTGCCGCATCGCCTGTACACATCAGCCACCTCCTCTTGCTAGTCGAGGAGCCTGAGCTGTTTCCAGCGCAGACTTGTTAACTGCATCTTGTCCTGTCCTAAGCCTGGGTCCTCTGATGCCTCGTGGAGGAGGCAGCCTCGGTCCCTTCTTGGGGATAGAAAACTTGCAGATTATATTGCTTGTTGCCACCCCACACATCCCGGGGCCAAACAAGGCTGGGGCCGAGTGTGACACTAGGCATCCCTCACCCCGGAGGCCGCTGGGACAACAGAGGCGGGGCCGTGGTGGAATCCCTTTTTCCTTATCTTTTCCTGCCCACGAGTAATGGAAATAGCCTCCTCAGGCTCAGGGTAGTCAGTCCTTCCCGAAGATAGCGAGAAATTGCCAGATGCTGGAAAGTCTTGTTATTTTTTTACAGTAATCTTAAAAACCGTTTCTGGTGCTTGTGTCCTGGAGATAAGGGGGCCAGGCTGAACGCCCGGCACCTGGACAAGACTTAGGCCCAGAGTGCCCTGTGGATAATCAGGTGAGCCAGCATACAGGCATCTGTTCTCGGGGTCTTTAAAGCTTGGATTCATTTGGGCCAGGCCGGTTTCGTTGGAGAACTGCCTTTGTGGCATAGTTTGTCCTGATTCAGTTTGACTTCTTTCTTTTTTCTTTTCTTTTCTCTTTCTTTTCCTCCTTTCTTTCCTTCCTTCCTTCCTTCCTTCCTTCCTTCCTTCCTTCCGTCCTTCTAATGTTTGTTTTTGAGAAGGAGACAGAGTGCAAGCAGGGGAGGGGCAGAGAGAGAGGGAGACACCCAAAGCAGGCTCCAGGCTCCAAGGTGTCAGCCCAGAGCCTGACGCAGGGCTTGAACCGTGAGATCATGACCTGAACCGAAGTCAGATGCTCAACCAGCTGAGCCACTCAGAAAGCCCCCTTTTTTTAAAACATGACTTACAAGTAAGTCCTGAGTAAAGCAGCTAGAAGCCTCATGTGTCATCTTCCACAAACTCAAATTGGGCCAGAAAACAGGACGTGGCCTCCATGGCTGGAAGTGCTTGCGTCTCTGATGAGAAGAGAATGTGGTTCCGGTCCAGGTCCCCTTGGAGGAGAAGCCAATGGCCACCAAAGCTTTTAAGCAAGGAAAAGCACGATCACATTTGCGTTTACCAAAGATCCGCAGCCGCTGTCCCTGAGCACATGGGCCTGGAGGCACGAAGAGGCCAGAGAGGTTGTCCAGGCCGGAGGCAGTGGGGTCTGGATGGAGAGAAACAGAGGGTCTGAGAGAGGGTATAGAGGTGGAATTGCAGCCCTTGGTCATCACTTGGATGGGGGAGCAATGGATAGGGGACAGAAAGGGATCTGGGATGGCACGCAGGTCTCTGTTGTAAGTGGCGGGGGGCGCTGCAGCTGTGGGGTGAGGTGAGGGAGTTGGCGTCCCGCCGAGCTGGAGGTGCCTGGGGGACCTGCGGGTGGAGGAGCGGCTGAGAGGCCTGTGCCACAGACAGCCATTCGGGAGCAGGTGCAGAGGCAGAGTGGAGAGGGGGAGGGAGGGAGGCCTTATCGGGAGATGGGAGCAGCCCAGCGGTGCCAGGGGAGGCGGGGGTCACTGTGCTGCTTCCTCTCCGCACTCAGGGAAGGCCTCTGAATTTGGCAGCCTGGGGTCCTCCCACACATTGTGAGAGGGGGGCTGGCAGGGGGTAGGGGTGGGCTGAAGGGAGAAGAGGAGAGGGGAGAGAGGAGGGAAGGGGATGGGGGAGAGCTCTGAGATCAAACACGAAAGCTCCTCTTGCTCCCCGCCTAAAGCAAGGACAGTTGTGGTTTCCCTTCCAGAAACGTGGCAGAGTAGCAGAGGATAGAGCTTGGCTGGAGGAGGAAGACGGGGGGGGGGGGGGTGTGAGGAGGAAAGTGGATGGTCGTAGAGCTCCCAGTAATGGGGGCCACGTGGGCTCCGAACCCAGGTGTGTGTTGGGGTGCTGAGCCTGATCCACCCCTTCCCTTGTAAGTGGGTGGGGAGGAGGACGTGAGTGGGGAGGGGAAGGCTTGAGAATTTGGAGAGGAGGAGAGAGAGAGGAGTGCATTTATGCACTGAGCAGGGGAGGGGGCCCAAGGAGGGGAAGGGAGAGATCTTGGGGAGATAAAGTTAAGAGGAGCCCTCCCGCCCTGCATGCCCCCGTGCAACTCACAGAACTGGGGCCGTGGTGAGACTGGTGGGGCTGGTGACTGGGAGCTTTTGCTGTGCCATCCACCCGGCCGCGGTTTCCCAAGGCCTTCATGGCCCTGGAACATGGGGGCAGCAGGCACGGGCTCTGGCTCATCCCTCGTGAGGGTTTGGTCAAGGCCACGCGGATGGGTGGGCACAGGGCCTGGGGGTCTGGAATTTTGGCAGGAGTGGTAGCTGGCAGGTTGGACCAGAGGTCTAAGCCCAACAGAGGGTCAGAGGGCTGGAGGCAGGCACAGCCTGGGCCTGGTTCCCACCTGTGTTGTTACTCTGGTCATCACCGCATTTGAGAACAGAGAGGCCCGCTCCTTGCTTACCAGTCGCTCAGGCTGGAACCGAGCAGGCGGCAGTGGGGAGCAAAGCATCAGGCTGCTAGGTTATCCTGTGAGTGGATTTGGGCCTGAGGAGCCTGAGCCACTCACCTGAGTCCTGCTCTGGCTTTGGGCCCTCACCTCCAGGGCACAGGAAGCAGCTTTCTGGTCCCCAGGTGGGCTGCTCCCAGTGTCCTGGTGGAGAATCAGAGACACCTTATGATGATAAAGAGCCAAATGTCAGCCTTCAGGGACTCCTTCTCAAGAAAGAAAGGATGTTCATTTGGGAAAAGTCTCACTGGGCTTAGGGGTTTATATTTTCCACACCCCCCAGAAAGCTTTACGGTCTTAGGAGGGCATCTCGGTGCTGCAGGATACCTTTGTCACTTCCCCGTGGCAGATGGCTGGCTGTCCCAGCTGGATGGCACCATGCAGACGGCATGAGTCAGTGGCTGACTGCGGCTACTTCTGGGCAGTCTCCAGAGGTTTGCTGCCCCTGATGGAGGTGGGGGCACCTTCGCTGCCATCCTTGGCCCGGGTCGGGCTTCAGGGCACAGATGGCGGCCGGATGAGAGACAGATACACTGTGAACAGAGGGGCAGGCCATTGTCAGACACTCTGGCTTTGCTGATCCGGAGGTTGCTCGAATGTGTCCCCTTCGTGAGAGGGAGGGGAATTTTGGTGAAGCCGGCCATGGGGGATGCACCGAGGATGCTGGGCTGTTAGTGACTGGTCACAGCCACCACTGCCCATGGCCTAGAGTTGCTTATTCGAAGTGGAGGGGTAGACAACCAGTATTTCTGTAGCTTCTCTGGTTGAGTCTTACTTGGCAATGAGATCGATTACAAAAAGACCTAAGCAGATCTGGGCAAACTAACATGAATTTACTGTGAGGACCCCAGGACCCCCTGGAGTCCAGTGGCAGGAGGCACAGCTAAGTGTCAGAAGGACAGGAGGGTCTCTGGGTTGTGCCTGCCTGCCCCACACAGCACCCCCTCTCTTCTCGTGTCTTCCTGGTCTCCTCTCTGCAGACCAGCTGTTTCCACAATTCTTACCTGCACTCACAGCTGGAAGTGGCTGCACCACCTGCTGTCCCCACTCCCACCCCTGGCTCAGAGTCAGGGGGTATTCCTGGGCTGCCCCGAGGGCAGGCGGGTGGGGTAGGGAGGAAACGGGAGACCTCTTCAGCGAACTGGGCAGAGCCCCGGAGTCAGCACAGTTGATTCAGGTCTAAGAGCCTTGCCAGGTAGATTTTATCCCTTTTATGGATGGGGAAACTGAGTCTCAGTGAGGTAGGGCGTGTCTGGCTACAGAATTTGGGCCTCTTCCACCACCCACGGTGGGTTCCAGATCTTGAAACTGGAAACAGCCTGCACACCCAAGGCTGGCATTAAATCAGGATGGGCGGTGCTTAGCGCAGCGTATCCATCCTGGGCCTTGGCGGCCCATCTGCAGCCTGGCTGGGCGCGAGCCGGCCCTGTGGTCCTTCCCAGGCTGTGCAAGGTGTGCCGGGCCCCGAGGTCTCCCTGGCGGGGGTGCGTGGGGTGGAGGCGGTGGTGGAGGGGGCTCGTTCAGCCAGCCCCTGCTGGGAGTCACTGACCTGCCGCTTTGTTCTCTCTGAAGCCGGGTCTTTAAAACGGACATGGAGCTGGAGGTTTTGCGTTACACCAACAGAATCTCCAGTGAGGCCCACCGGGAGGTAAGTTGGGCACAGGCTCGTTGGGGTGCTGGTAGCTGGGGTGGGCGAGTGGCGTTGCTCTGAGCGGGGCAGGAGGGCCCCATTGGGATGGGTGGTCTTGGGGAGCTTTAGTCCCAAGTGCCCCATGAACAGGCAGCAGGTGTCCCTTCCAGCAGAGACTCGTGATGGCTTTTCTCTCTTCCCCCGTGGGGGCAGGGACAAGAGAGGCTCTGCCCCTTCCTCACCTTAAGGCACCCACCCTCAGGGCATTTCCCAGCCACAAGTCCCCCACTTCCAAGAGGGCAGGGCTCTCCTTCCCAGCACTCCGGCAGGTTCCACCTGCTTTTCAAGACTCTCTCGTCCTCACCCATGATTCAAGCACGTGGATTACTGTCCTCCGTTTTCCAAAAACTGTCCTCCTTCCCAAACCTTCCCACTTTACCTGAGGAGCCAGAGCAAGTAAGGAGGTGCATTTCTTGCAGGACGGTCAGGGTGACGGGTGGCCTGGTGCCTGCTTAGTGGTGGTCTTGGCTTTGTGCGTTTGTGAGCCACAGCCTCTTGTATGCGTTTCATTTTCTGCACGTTCTATGACGGCTAAACAAAGGAAACCTTTTAGGACGGTCACTGTCGCTCTCTGAGCATCAAGTATTCACCAGGCATCTGGATCAAATCTTTGCCGCCCTCGGTCTGCCGCTGCCTGTGCCGTAGAGCTGGGTGCTGGATGCCCACTGGCTTCCAAATGGAAGTGCTCCAGAGTGGTTTAAATAAACTGTGCGGCTTTCGGAGCTTTAAAAAAGTTCTAATTTGTTACATTTCTGCACCACTGTGTGCACATATCACTCTTTTTTTTTTTTTTTCAAAGAAGAGATTCTTTTGAAAAAGTGCTATACATTATTTATAAGGCAGTGTTACTTATCTCCTTAATACAAATGTCTTTGCTTAATATCCATCCTCCAGGTAATGAAGGCTGTAAAAGTGGGAATGAAAGAATATGAGATGGAAAGGTAAGCTGCCGTGTTTCTCTGGGTAAAGATTAAAATGTAAAAAACAGTAATTTATGTTCCCTGAGCAAGTAACAGATGAGGCGCCGCAGCCCCGCGCACAGATTGAGTGGGGATCGTGAGCAGGGCTTTGGCATCGTGGGCAGAGGATTTGTCTTCCGACTGTGGCCACCTCCCCGGCTCTCGGCGGAGTGTTTGATGGTAATAGTCTCTGATTACTTTTCAGGATGGTTTAGTGCCCCATCATTCCACTCTTGGACTTTGTTTCTGCAATTTGCAGGAAACTTTACCAAATAGCTGCTATTGTGACTCTGAAAGCCGCTAGTAAAGAAAGCTTGCCATTTTTATGTGTAAACACTGCCATTATGTCTGCTGTGCTTGGATGACTGGGTCGAGGAATGGTTAAGTGGCTCGTAAAGCATTCTGGAGAACTCCATTGACCTTGGGCTCCAATTAGGCTATAGCGCCCCACTGGAGCGCTTCCCGGGGCTGCCCAGCATGAGGGGTGTGGCCTGGCCAGCACCTCAGCCCCTCTCCAAGACCCAGGGGTCAGCAGGTTGCTGCCCATGGCATGAGGAAGCCCTTGGGTCAGACCCAAACTGCTCCTGTGGCCCTCCTCCCACCCAGGTCCTGGGGCAGGAGGCCCCCAGTCCCGGGTCTCCCGCCAGTGACAGTACCGGCTAGAAGCTCCACTGGGGAGAGGACACCCCCTGTGACATAATAAGAAACACATATTTGGTCTCTGCCCCCATCTCCTGGCACAGAGCTTCTAGAACCCTTGGAATTCTTGAATTATTCATAATAAGCCCCTTTCAAGGGCACCTGAGTTTATGCTAATATGGTGACTTGTGGCAGGTGGGGGCTGGTTGCTGGAGGAACCACTGCTGAGATTAGGGGGTTGGAACTTGCAGCCCCCCCCTCAAACTCCAGGGAGGGGGAGAGCGGCTGGAGGTGGACTTCTGACCAGTGATGTACTCAGTCGTGCCTGCAGAAGGGAACGTGCATAGAAACCTTACACAGTGGGGTTGGTGGACACGTGGGGGGCTGCTGGAAGGGTGGCAACCTGGAGGGGGCATGGAAGCTCCTTGCCCTTCCCCCATACTTTGCTCTGTGCCTCCCTCTTCTGTTTGGCTCTTCTTGAGTCGTATCCTTTCTAATAAAGTGGTAATAGTAAGTAAAACACTTTCCTGGGTTCTGTGAGCCATTCTAGCAAATTATCAAACCCAAGGGAGGGGGTCACAGAAACCCCCAGTTTATAGCCAGTCAGCCAGAAGTACCAGAGGCCTGGACTTGCGATTGGTGTCTGGAGTGGGGGCAGGCTTGTGGGACTGGGAGGTCTGTACTCACTCTGGCCGTTCATGTGTCAGAACTAAATTGTAGGACGTCCATTTGGTGACCACAGAGAATTGGAAGATTGCTCGGTGTCACTCACATTTGGTGTCAGAAGTGTACGTACAGAAAAGAGTTTCACCTTTATCCTGCCCGCCCCATGGCGGGGTGCCCCTTGTACGGGTTTGGTACTGTCACCCCTTCCCCACTTTGCTGAGTCCACCCGGGTGCTCTCGGGGCCCGCTGTGCCTCCACGTCCCTCTCTCAGCCTTTCTGGCCTGCCTGCTTTGTCAGTGTGGGGTGAGGCTGAAGTGCAGACAGAATCAGCAGTGGACGCTGTGGGCATTTCTGTTCACCTCATGTGGCTTGGGGATCAGCATCATTTTCAAAGTCTAACCCTGAAAGGAGTCCAGAACAGAGGGCCTCTGTGTTTCTCTCCTCTTACCCCGAGTAGTGAGAGGTTAACATGGCCTTGAGGGCCCTTGTTGCTGTGCAGTCCCAGGAGGGGGCACGGAACAAGTGCTTCATCAAGGACCCAGCTCTGTCACGCTGGAGGAGGACAGGGACAGGCACGCAGAGCTGTCCCAGCTTTTGCCTCCACGTGGTCTGCTGCAGTGCGGTATCTGCTCTGGTAGTCCCGCGGCCCCTGCCCCCCGCCAGGATCAGGGCCAGGAGGGGTTCTACAGGGCTACCTGGGAGGTGGGCCGGGCAGCGGTCCCCCAGATTGGCACTGCCCTCACAAATCTGTTCCCTGCTGAATCGGCCCATAGCTGATGCCTCAAATAAAAATAACCCAGAAATTAGAGCAGGACTAGCTTGCCCCAGGGTGGAGCCCTAACGTCTTCTGTGCGGTGGCAGCCCCGTGTCCTAAGCTGCCGGAAGTCCAGCTCCAAAGCTGGCTCCTGGGAGGGACATGAGCTGCCCTCCCACCCACTGTCCAGAGTCTGAGGCCGCTGCAGCCCAGGTGGGCCTGTGTGTGAGCTCTGGCCAGCGGCCCTCGGAATGCTTCCCCCAGCTCCTTGCTCCCCGACCCAAGGCAGCGCAGGGTTTTTTTTTCTCTTTTCATGAGAAAGTTCAGAAATCCACCACCCTATGCAAAAAGAGAAAAGAATAGTATAATGAGCCTGAAAGTCCCCAGCAGAGTTTGTGTTTCCTTTTGTTTTGCTATAGTTATATTTAAAACCAACCCCCACGGGGCACCTGGATGGCTCAGTCAGTTAAGCGTTCCACTTCGGCTCAGGTCATGATCTCACGGTTTGTGGGTTCAAGCCCCGCGTCAGGCTCTGTGCTGACAGATTGGAGCCTGGAGCCTGCTTCGGATTCTGTGTCTCCCTGTCTCTCTGCCCGCCCCCCCCAAATATAAATAGACATTAAAAAAAGTTAAAACCAACTCCAGACGTGATGTCATTTCACCTGTACATACAGCAGTAGATGTCTCAGCTGATGAGGGTTTTTTTCCCTTTATGTAACCACCACATCATTATCACATCTAACCAAATTAACAGTAATTCTTTAATCTTACTAATACCTAGTCCACGCTGGTCTGTTTGCATCAAGATCCGGAGTCTCCACGTTGAGTTTGGCTGTTCTTTGAAGGGGTCTTAATTAAGCTGAGCTCTGGGGACACCATGCCTTGTCTTCAAACTGCTCAGTGCCCCCGCCCTCCAGTCCCTCGGCCCCACGGCCACCTCCTCTGTGGATCAGAAACATGAGCCTGAAGCTCACAGCAGAGCAGCTGTCCTGAGGATGCCAAGTGGCATTAATTCAGCTTGACTGGATGCACCAGGTGTGCCTGCTATCGTGCACCTACTGTATGCCTTGCACACGCTACGGCTGGCTGCAGGAGGTGCACATGGGAAGCTGAGAACAGGGACGTTCCTGGGGCACAGCACTGGGGGATTGGGACTGTGCTGGGGAAAAGCTGAGGCAGAGAAGATGAGAACCAGGCGGGATCTGTTCCTGAAGGACAGGTGAGCAGGGTGACCTTTGGGGGCTGAGGGTGTCACCCCCGAAGGCAGTGGGAAGATGGTTATCATTGTTAACCTTTGGGATGTCCCAGGCCAGATTTGAGGAGGCCAGTGCCAGCTGAAGCCCCTGGGGACACGTGCTGTGGTGAGATGGGCTGACTTCTCTCTGCCTCAAGCTTCCTCCCCACAGGCACGTTTCTCTGTCATTGCCCAGGTGACTCTGTGACACAGTTTTGTGGTTGGTGTCCTTGGGAGGCTGGAGGCTTCTTGAAGTCCTGTCTCCTTTATCCCCAGTGTCTGCCCCACAGTTGGTGTCAGGAGATATGTGTGGGTGAGTTGGATGGATGGATGGGAGATAGAAGAAAATGTCCTGAGCTATTTTTTGCTGTCCTCTATGCCACCATGAACTTTTAGAATTCTTTTCTTAACTAGGTGGGGAGTATAAAATCCTCTCTGAAGCAGGTATTGTTTCCCCATGGGGTGTGGCCCTTTTAATGCCAGGCTGGACCGATGCCCGGGAAGGCCCAGGGAGCCCAGGTTCCTGTGCAGGCTGCTGACCCACGGGCCCAAAAGAGCATCCCTGGAACCTGCTGGACATTGTGCCAGGAGCCTGACCAGCCCCACAGAGGGACACAGGGCAAGACGAGCAAGGACTCCTGTGTGTCAGGACTTGGGGGCAGGGTGGGAGCAGGGGATGGGGGGTTGAGACGGGCTGATTTTCTCAGAAGAGGGCAGACCATCAGGGCAGTGGTGCCCAGACTCAGGCCAAAGAGATGCTGGCCTGGAAACCGGTCCTCATCTTTGTTTGTCTGTTTTATAATCAAAGGTTTGTTATAAAATCTTGAGGGCATGTTAAAAGAAAAAGTGAGCTGATGGCATTTATTAGGATCCCCCTCTCCTCTGGGCTGTGCCTGTGAGTAGGGTTTTCAGAGGGAACGAACATCATTTTCTGCAGTTGAGGTATAGTAAATTGTGTTAAAGCGGGAAGACGTTAATGTGTGGGTAAATCGGGCGCCAAGGGCACCTGAGTGCAGGCCCAACCAGGCAGTCCATTTTACCGCCTCATATTATTTCACGTTAGAGGCGTAACCAGCTTGTGGCCGGCTGGCGTGGGACTGGCGGCAGAACCAGTTACCTGCAAACGCTAATTTAGAGCAGGCTTAATTGGCTGCGTAAGCAGGTCCCGGCTCACGTTTGCCACAAGGAGATTAATAACGATGTTTTGGACAGCCTGGGACCTTAATTGAAATTATGCTTTCTCTCCAGGCTGTGAATGGGGCATTTGGGGCTCTCCCGTGACCACTTCCGTGGGGGTCATGGGAGGGATTTAAAGGCAGAAGGCCTGTGAGGTGTGCTGGGGGACTGCATGGCTGTCCGTCCTCCTCCCCGGGCTGGGGTCCTTCTTGGCGGATGCCCCCGACCTGCCTGGAGACCCTTGACAAAGCCTGGGTTTTCCCCTGCTGTTGTGTCCCCACAGCAGCCCACACCAGTAGCCTCCTTGGTTGCTGAAGAACTCGCTCCGCTGTGCTGGCCGCTCTGAGGTCATCTTACCTCCCCTGCCCTCCGGCAGGACCGAGTGAGTCACGATTCTGTGCGCTCGGTGTGCCCTCTGAGTCCAGACCGGGCATGGGAGATGGGGGCCAAGCGGAAGGGTCTCCTCCCCTGACGCTGTGTGCCTGTGTGTGCACGCACACAGACATCACCCACTGACACCACACACACTCCCCACAGACCTATACACCCCCCCACACCACCCACCTATACCACGCATACATATGCCACACATACGCACACTACACGCCCCATCACTCACACCACACAGACGCACGTATCACACACACAGTTACAAAGTACTGTGCACACCCCCCCCCACATCGTGCACCACCTTGTACACCACACCGCTCACACACCATATACACTCACACCTGCACCCACATATACACCACACACACACACACACACACACACTCACACTCACACACTCTCTCTCTTTCCACGTAAGCTGTGCGGTGCTGGGTCTTTCAGTTCACCCACCCCAGGGAGCAGGTTGCAGAACCCTTGCTGTGTTGTTGTAAAATGTCCGTTTTTTTTTTTTTTTTTTTTCTTTTTCTGAGGACTAGAACGCTTAACTGCAGTGAGGATAATTGGAAGATGGGAGAGTTTGCAGGAAAACGCCACAACCACAAGCCTACTAACTCGCGGCGATTATGGCTGTAGAAACACAGGCAGCTGGCACAGACAAGCTGCTTTTCCCTGTCCTGCCCCCTGACCCGAGCCCTAGGCCTCACCAGGCACAGGTGACCCCCGAGCTCATCCCTCACTCCCAGCTCCCCCACGGGACCCCCAGACTCCCCGGCTTCTCTGTTGTATCTGCAGGGGCTGCATTTCCAGGTGTCCTGAGACCGCCAGGCTTTCTCAGATTAGCTCCCTCTTTGTCCAGCCCTCCCGGTGCACTGTAATCCCCGAAGGACCATCTCTCAGGTGCCTGGACCCGCGGGCCCCACTCTGACTCTGGGTCTTGCCGGGGGCTCTCCGTGCTGGATGTGGTGGTCAGACATGGCCCTGTATGGCTCTGGCCGTGCCCCTTATGGGTCGTGCAGAGGATCCAGGTTTCACTGGTGATGGATGTTACCAGGAAGCCCGTATTCTCCTCCTTCTTGGAGGCTCTGGAGATGTATAGCTTTCAGTCCCCTGGGAGTGGGCCATCTAATGTGGTCTCCCTCTAGGCAAGCCTGGGTGTCAGTAAGGCCACCCTCAGTTTACTTTCCTCCATGAAGGTGCTAGAGTTTTGCTCGGGGCCTTTGGGGCAGGTGTGGGTCCAGTCAGCCTCTGACCCTGAGCCCCCCTGGGTGAGAACGGATGTGACAGGCCTTCTCTGTGGGCCTGGTCACTGTCGTGGGCATATCCTGTCCCCTCCATGGCAGACACATCCTCTGTCCACTGGCCACCTTGAGGGACGAAGCCACGGCACGGCTGGCTCATAAAGGGCCTGCTGAGACCCCAGGTCTGGGTGTGGCGGAACCCGTTCTTTGCCTTGTGTTGTGAGGCTGATGCAGGTTTCCTGCCAGCACTTCCTTGGCTGTTGGAGGCAGGCCACACTCGGCCTACCACGAGAGGGGTCAGGAAACCCCCATCTGTTTGGTACACCCTTCAGGAAGGCAGCCCACGAAACTGCACCCAGCTGGCTGTACCTCAATGAGCTGAGCGAGCCCTTTCTAAGAGGCAGGCCCACCCTGGGGAGACAATTCCTCAGTGTTCAGAATAGGCTTTGCCTCATCCTGGGCCATCCCGTACTGGGCAGGGCAGGTCCCGCGTGCCCACCAGCCTTCTCTGTCCGCACGCCCAGACATGAGGGAGGGGAGTAGCTCTCTCTGTGAGGTTCAGCAGACCCCGTGTCTGAAAGTGTAGCTGGGACCTTGGTGGTGGAGGGGCTGTGGGCCTCTGAGGCTTAAAGCAAGGTAGTGCGTTTTGCCCACAAGAGTAACTGGAAAATGGGTGCATTTAGGGTGCAAACAGGTCTGGTATTCGACCGGAAAATGTAGACAAAGAACCAGAGAGAAAGGCTTCCTGCAAATAAGCAGCCTGGTTGATGCAGCCCTAGTTAGAGCTTTTGGGGACAAAGCCAATAGAAATAGGCATTTACTCTTCAAATGCCCGGGAAATTGCCCCCTGAGAATCCTGGTAAGTAACAGCGGTGCCCGCAGGCATCTGTATGGATTTTCCTGTAGTATTTCACCATTGAACCCGATTCTGACCGTTGACTTCTCATAAATAGATATCATCAGCTTAAGGAAGTAGTATTTTCTTCCTGACCTATGAGAAGATTTTATCAGGAAAAGATGTTGAATTTTGTCAGATGCCTTTTTGGCGTCTCCCTTGGCCTTTTTGTGTATATGTGTTTCGAGGAATTGATAAACTTTTAATTTTATGATAGTTTTGGATCACAGAAAAGTTACAAGTATATTAGCTAGTTCAGGCATACCCCATACCCATTTCCCCCTGTCGTTAACATGATTGGCACATTCGTCACAGCTCGTGGACAACGTTGACACATTATTACTATCTGAAGTCCACACTTTATTCCGTTTTCCTTACCTTTTACCTGATAGTCCTTTCCTGTTCCAGGATCCCACCCAGGACACCCCCTGCCTTTGGTTGTCCGGTCTCCTTAGGCTCCTCTTGGCTGTGACAGTTTCCCAGACGCCCTTACTTTTGATGACCTTGACAGTTTTGAGGCATGCTGGTCAGATACTTTGTACAAGATCCTTCAGTTTTCGTTTTTCTGATGTCTTTCTCAGGGTTACACTGGGGTCATGGGTCACTGGGAGGAAGACCACAGAAGCAGAGTGCCTCTTGGCATCGTGTCGTATCAGGGCTCCGTGCTGTCAACCTCACTTATCCCTGGTGTTGACCTCCCTCACCTAACAGGCAGCGTTTGTCAAGTTTCTCCACCATAAGCTTCTCTTTCCCCCCTCCCGTACCGCGTTGTGCTCTGTCCGCGTCTACGTATGCTGTCTGTGATTCTTCTGTGTAGGGATTTGTCTCTTCTTCTCCGTTTATGTATTTGCTGAATCACTCATTTATGGCCTATTTTCTATCTATATGGACTCATAGCTGATTATTTTCTACTTTGAGTTAGAATCTGGTGTTATTTATTTTCTTGCTCAAATCATTCTAGCTTTGGGCATCGGGGGCTCTTTCAGTTAGGCTCCTGTGTCCCTCTGACATCACCCACCCCCGGTCAGTTTGCTTTCTGAGCTCTGTCTTACTTTCTGGCTCGGCAGGATGCTCCAGGCTCATTTTGTGTGTTCCCCGCTCCAGCCCTAGAATCAGCCATTTCTCCGAGGAGCCGCAGTTCCTTTTATCGGAGCGGGGCATGAGACGCCAGGATCGGGCACTAGGTGTACCTTAGGTGGATTTTCTGCGGGGACTTCCTGGTGGGGAGCTAGTGTGGCGTCTGTGTCACGCACTGCTTCGTCACGGCGGATTTCTGCTGTAACAAGCCGCATGACTGAGATGGGGAGGCAGTAAAGAGTGGTGGTTAGAGCACGGCCTCCGGAGACTGGTGCGCCCCGCATCTGAATACCAGTTCTGCCACTCATTGTGCCTCAGTTTCCTCATCTGGGAAAAAGGTAATAACAGCGTTTCATAGGATGATTCGGAGGACCCAGTGAATCGTTATGTGGACAGTATGTAGAGCAGGCCTGGCATCTAGTCCGCATCACCAGGACTGTTTTGCTGTTACTCTTTTACTATAAAGGCTCAAAGTAGAGGATTGAGCTACACATTTTTTTTTTTTTTTAACTCCCTTTGCCATATTTTGAGAACAGCGTTTTTGAGATTGTGATTTGGGAAGTTCTTCACATTTTTCTGTTTTCTAGAACAGTTTAGAAAGCAGAGGGGCTTTGCAACAACATGGATAGAGTTGGAGAGTATTATGCTAAGTGAAATAAGTCAGTCAGGGAAAGACAAATACCATATGATTTCACCCCTGTGGAATTTAAGAAGCAAAGCAAGCAAACAAAGGGAAAGGAGAGAGAGAGAGAGAGAGAGAGAGAAACCAAGAGACTCTTAACTATAGAGAAGAAACTGATGGTTCCAGAGGGGGATGAAATAGACGATGGGGATTAAGGAGTACGCTTGTGGTGACGAGGACTGAGGCATGTATAGGACTGTCGAATCACTTTATTGTACACCTGAAACTCATACAATATTGTATGCTGTCTTTATTGGAATTAAAATTAAAATTAAAGAAAAAGAAGGCAAAGAGGCATGTCTATTCCTTGAACGTTTAAAGAAATCCTTCGATACTATCAGAACTTATTGTTTCTTGGGGGGAGGATTTCTTGGACAACTTTTTCAGGTTTTCCTAAGGCATTGTTTCAGTCTGACTTTGTCCTTTATTCCTCTTAGAGTTAGTATAGTACATTTTCCTGGAAGGGTGTTTTTCTTTTTTATCATTTTCTTTCTTTCTTTGTTTCTTTCTTTGTTTCTTTGTTTGTTTGTTTCTTTCTTTCTTTCAAATTTATTTTAAGAAAGAATGAATGGGGAAGGGGCAGAGAGAGAGGGACAGAGAATCTGAAGTGAGCTCTGTGCTGACAGCAGAGTCCAATGTGGGGCTTGACCCACGAACCGTGAGATCATGACCTGAGCTGAAGTCAGATGCTTAACTGACTGAGCCACCCTGGCGCCCCATCTTTTTATTTATTTATGTTTAATTTTTTTTAAATTTATTTTTGAGAGCAAGAGAGACAGAGCATGAGTCGGGGAGGGGCAGAGAGAGAGAGAGAGAGAGAGAGAGAGAGACAGAATCCTAAGCAGGTTCCAGGCTCCAAGCTGTCAGCACAGAGCCCGATGCAGGGCTCGAACCCACGAACTGCAAGATTGTGACCTGAGCTGAAGTCGGACGTTTAACCGACTGAGCCGCCCAGGCACCCCTTATCTATTTTTCTAAACTGAAGTATAGTTGACATGTAATATTAAACTAGTTCTTGGAACGTTTTTATTCTCATCAAGAATTTTGAACTTATTAGAACCGGGTTATTTTATTATGTTAAATGTGAAAACCTGCTCTGTGTCTGTTAGTTATGTTTCCTTTCCTGTTCCTGACTGTCTGCTCTTTCTGTATGGGGAAGCTTTGTGTGGCCACTTTGATGGTATCTTCATACAATCAGCTTCCAGATGTAATTATCAGCTCCACTGCTGATCTGCCTCCTAGATCCCCAGTTTTATGCTTGTTCCTTTCTCCTCCCTTCCTGATCTCGTTATGAACATCTGTCTTTAAACTTATTCAGCTGAAACTTCATTTTTTTTCCAATCTTCTTCTTGTTGAGTAATAAATGAATTTTGGCTCATATATTTTTGATGCTGCCTTTACCATATCCTACGAAGTTTTAGCTGATTTGATTTTTGACCTAAGAAATGGACTAAGAGCATTTCTTCTCATTTCCAGATAGATGTGGTTGGTTAATTTTCTTGGTTCACTTTTGGTTACTGGTTTCCACTGGAGTTAGAAAATGTAGAGGCACCTGGGTGGCTCAGTTGGTTAAGCATCCGACTTAAGCTCAGGTCATGATCTCACGGTTAGTGGGTTCGAGCCCCATATTGGGCTCTGCACTGACAGCTCAGAGCCTGGAGCCTGTTTCGGATTCGATGTCTCCTTCTCTCTCTGCCCCTCCCCCACTCACACTCTGTCTCTTTCCATCTCTTGAAAACAAATAAATGTTAAAAAAAAAAATTAAGAAAAAAAAGTGTAGTCTGTACATTTTATTTTTCTTAATTTTGAGATTTTTCTTTGTGACCTATTTAAAATTATTTTTGTCAGTATTTTGTGGGATAAAATCAAACATTAAACATTTATTGGAAAATGTTAATTTTTTATTTTTAGAGTACATACTTTGATGTATGGTTTCTCATCTTATTCCAGTTTTCGGCCTCGTCCCTTAATTTTGTACATTTTCTCTAGGATTAAGAGAGGTGGTTTTATGAATTCCTCTGTGGTTCTTAACAGATTTTTGTGTTTTATTCATTCCCATGGTTGTTATGTTTTTTTATTGTGTATTTTACCTTTGTACAGCTTCGAGGAACCCCTGTTGACCTAATTAATCTTTTTTGTCTTGAATTTGACTTTATCTGCTACTGGTTTTGATATTAAGTGTGTGTGTGTGTGTGTGTGTGTGTGTGTGTGTGTGTGTGTTTGCATTTTCCTGGTGTATCTTTGCTTACTCTTGCTTTTAACTTTCTCAGCTGCAGTTTTTGTGTTCCAGATGGAGGGCCCCTAGGTGTTAGGAGAGCCATTTGCATCCGTCTTGATGACCAGGAGGTTTCCTCTCTCATGCACTTTGGTGCTTTCTGGCTCTATACCACCTTTCAGGATTTTAAATTTTTTTGTCATCCTGGAAAGTTGCTGAAGTTTTCTTTGTTCTACACATTCCACTTTTGGTGTAGAGTTACTTTTAAATTAAGAAGAAAGGCCCTGGGTTTCTCTATAGTCTCTGCCTCTGTGAAAAATATCGATTCTTCACTTTGAAAAATGAGACATTCAGCATGGTTTTACTCTTTATCCTCCCCCACCACCTCTGCCTTCCAGTTTTTTACTATCTAACTTCTCTTTCCAGCAGTTATTTTCAACATTTGTGTTGTTTTATAATCATGTTTGTAACAGTTCAGAATTAGCACTCACTGAATCCAGTGTGGACCCCTGTTTTGTACCATGTTTTTCCTTTCCTTAAATGCTTTCGCTTTGACCTTGCACATCAGAGAGTTTTTCTGCTGCCTCCTCTGTGAAGGATGGTTTCACTGGGTATTGAATCTTCATTCCATGAAACCATACCCTCCATTGTTGCCAGAGATCTTAGGCAAATCGTCTTCTTTCTCCTTTCTAGGGAACTTTGTAATTTTCTTGCCTGGATGCTTATAGGAGTCTTTCTTTATTCTGAGGGTGACGGGATTTCCCAAGGATTGGTGCTGTTTCTTGGTGCTGGTCTGGGCTCCAGCCGTACTTAGGGAGTCAGAATCCCACCGGCCTTGCCAGCTGGCCTGAAGGCCCAGGCGAAGGCGTCCCCTTGAGAAGAGGTGTGAGCTCTTTGCGTTAGCATACGGTTCTGCAGCCAGTGGTCAGCAAGGGTCTTGGGGGGTACGGAGGGCCACACGGTTCAAGTGTCGAGACATAGATCAGGTGTGTTCTGACTTAGGCCAGTGGCGGGTAGAGCATCATACGTCACACACAGACCAGACGGGGTAGAGGACACAGCAGGTTGACTGTGATCTAGGTGATAGGTCCTGTGATGTCAGCAACAGCGCTGTGGAGTCAGGAGCAGCTTGGCCACAAGCGAGGCTGGTCTGTCCATGCAGGACAGGCCAGCAGTGGTGGCTGTTTGCACACTCAAGTGGGAATATCACGCCTGTGTGTTTCCTGTTATCTCCCTGGTCACTCCCCAGGGGCATTTATCCTCTTGGGTCACGTTATCCGAGACCTGGGAAACTATCATTTATCATGTCACTCTGACAGACGTCACTCCCCAGTTTCTCTGTGGCTTCCTTCTCAGTTACAGGAGCTAATGTGGTGACCTGTTTGGGGGCCAGAAGCCATGCAGACAGGATTAGAGTTGTCCCTGTGAGCCTAGGATCTGGTTCTTTTTCTTTTTTTTTTTTTTTAATGTTCATTTATTTTGAGAGAGAGAAAACATGAGGGGTGGGGGCAGAGAGGAAAGAAAGAAACCCAAGCAGGCTCCGTGCTCAGCATGGTGCCCGACATGGAGCTCAATCCCGCGACCCTGGGATCATGACCTGAGCCGAAATCAAGAGTGCGATGCTTAACCAACTGAGCCACCCAGGCGCCCCAAGATCTGGTTCTTTAATCTGAACAATGAAACCTTTCCTCACTTCAGGCTCTTCCTTTTAATTTCCTGCTCTGCATGGGGTCCCCTGGATGCCTCCTCTGGCCCTTATCTTTTCTGTCATGATTCCCACTTCTGTACCAGTAGAAAGTTCTCCTGCTTCTCTTCCCATTCACTTATGGTAACCGCCATACACCGGCTCTACTGCTCACTAATTATCCTTGTTTTATGACTTGGCTACCACGACTTTGGTCTGGCTGTAGCAATGCTGAGCCTTCTCTTGGTGGCAGTAGGAGACCTCTTCTCTGTAGCGGATCATTGAGTTGGCTGAGTTGGCTTTGGCCACACCCCATTAGCTGGCCTGCCTTCCCCTCTGGGGCCCATGTGAGACTTGCCTGTAGCTCCCGTGGGCTTCCAGAAGCTTCTGTCAGGTTAGGGTCCTGGTGGGAAGACCCTGGGTGTCCCCACTTCTCACTCCCAAGGAGGAATTTTCTAGCAAGATAAAGGCCAGAGTTTGTAAACTGGTAGCCTCTGGGCTAGACTCTAGGACATAGGCGGCTTTCCTTGGGCTCACACAGTGGGGTTTTTGGGTTTGTTCTGGTTGTTTAGCCTCAATAATGAGAACTCGGGAGACTTTTCTGGCTTTTCCTAGAAATTGAAATGAATGGTAACCTTGGGCTGGAGTTCCCAAGGAGTAGCAACCCAGTGGGCACTGAGTAGCTACAGGCACCCACCACAGACCCCACCCCACCCTGTCACTCCCCACTCCCCCCAGCGCCAGGCGGCCCTCTTCCATCACCCTTTTCATCACTCTGAGGCCGCAGCTGCTTTCAGAGTCAAGAAAGATTTCTCATACCAACGTCTCTATCAAAAGCAGGAAAAATAAGTGCCAAAGGGTCATGTATTTTAAGAAAAATGGGAGAGCTGTAGGGGGAAAAAAAGACTGTTTCTCATGTTTCGTGTGTAAATTTCTGGTTGGCTTCAGTCTTTTACAGGTTACCTGCCAGGCGCCCCCAGGCCTCACCCCCACCCCGGAAGAGCCTTTCTTTCCCTGCACCCTCTGAAGGAGCCCAGTGACAGGCAGGAGGGGTGGGGATGCGGCCTGTGGACCCGTGTCCATCGGGGAGGGGGAATAGTCCTGTTCAGTTCTGACCACCAGAGAGCAGGGCTCCCAAGTCCCAGGAGCGTCAGCGCAGAGCTGTCCAGTAGGAGCCTTTGTCCGGGTGTCGCGCCCAGAGTAGGCAGAGAGTTGTGGTCATATGGTGAGGTTTGGTGCCGGTCTTTAGAAAATTCTCATCCCGGCCTATTACATGCTGGTGCAGAAAGATGCTCCCTGTGGGAGCAATTATTCTGGACTGGGAGTTTTCCCCTCCTAACTCAGAATTCTGTAGATGTCATGAAGGGTTGAATCCAGGAACTCAGAAAGCCCGTTTCCCTATCTGCCAGCAGGCATGTCTGCTCTTGAAACCTGGAGGTGGTTTTTGATGAAACCACAGAGAGGGATTTTCCACTTAGAGGCCCCAACAACAGGCTCTGGGTGCTGGGTTCTCTGTGAAGCCAGGCTCGTGTCCCACACAAGTCGCCCAGGGCCCCCAGCCCCGGGCCAGACCAGCTGCTGGCCTGCGTCGCGGCTCTCCTCGGTCTCTGGTGTGCAGGCTCTATAGATGGTGCGTGCAGTCAGTGCGAGCCTTCCGGCTTCCTCCAGTGGTCGTCGAAGTCCAGGCTGCCGTCCTCGCCCCGGCTGCCTCCACTTGCAGCTGCCCCAGAGGAGGGTGCGGGGTCGGGGTGGCCGGTCAGAGGGGCTGGGGCAGCTCTGCCCCACTCTACTGCTGTTCTCCTGCAGCCCTCGCCGATGCGGGACCCCACACGTGGTACTTGGGTCCAGGAGAGATGCAGGGGTCTGCAAGCCAGGCCACTGATGGCTGCTGGTGGTGGCAGGCCAGGGGGTCTGGGCTTCCACGTTGTCACCGTGGAACATCGCAGGCTCCTCCCGGGCCTCTGGCGCTGCCGTGCTCCAAGGTCTTCTCCTGCTCCCCGCTTCTCCGAGCGGAATGAGATGGCAGCCACTGCCCTTGGGCGAGACCCCGGCCGTGAAGGCTGGCTTCTCCCAGCTCCGGCACCACTCCTCACAGGCCCAGCCGGCCGCGTTCATGTTTATTCTACGGTTTTGTTAGAAAAGACGGTGCTCTGGTGGCGCAGCACAAGCGCCCGCACCTCCCCCGCCCCCTCTGCTCTTGCGTTGTGCCTTCCCCTGGGGCCGCCCTCTGTGAGTGTGCCACACACCCTCGCCAGCTGAATGGACTGCACGTGTGACAGTACTTTGGCTCCCCTGTTCGTGAGTGGTGGTTGTTGACCTGTGTCTGCCCCCATTTCGTGACCTTCAGGAACAGCACTGTGGTTTCCTGGCAAGATCCAGGTGCACTGTCCCCTGCCCTCCAGCCAGGGGTGACTGGGGCTCGTTGGTGGAAGGCCCTGCCCGTCCGGCCCCCCGCCACAGCACACGCCTGGTGGCTGTTAAGGGTCAGGGCCCGGCCGGACTTGGTTTTTGCTGTGTTACTTTGTCTTGCTGTTCATCCCAGCAAGAGAA
Source organism: Leopardus geoffroyi (assembly GCF_018350155.1). Taxonomy (NCBI): domain Eukaryota; kingdom Metazoa; phylum Chordata; class Mammalia; order Carnivora; family Felidae; genus Leopardus; species Leopardus geoffroyi. Next base: position 19,740,066 of record NC_059335.1, read on the forward strand.
GTGGGGTTTGACTGCTCTTGCTGGAGCCGGGCTGGTGGCTGTAGAGACAGACACTCTGGGTGGGGAAAGCTGATGGCGGCCGAGCACCTCTTGAGGGGTGAAGGAACCCTTTTGGGGCAGGGGTTCCTTGGGAAGATGGTACCGGCTGCAGGACTGGGAAGGAGGCCCCTCCTGGATGCACAGTTTCCAGTGAGGCACTTCCTTGCTCCTACTAGCCCCGGCCAGCTAGTGAGTTCCTGGGGCCCTTGGGGACGTTCTGCTCAGGGGTAGGAGGGTCTTGGCCAGGGAAAGGGCAGCTGCTGCTAGCTGAAGCTGGACAAGTGTCACTGACCCACAAGCAAGAGGACACAAGAGAGTGTCCTGGTGTCCTGGTGTCCCAGTCTGGGGCCCGGCCCTGTCCGAAACGAGTGTGGTTCGTGCCTTTCCCTCCGGCGTGGGGTGTTTCTGAACAGGCTGTACGCAGTCCATATATTTTCAGCGTGAGCTGGAGTCCTGGAGTCTTTGAATCATTTGTCTTGGCAGCTCTTCTTGAAACTGAGAAAGGTGGAAATTCATCTAGGTGCTGAGAAAGGAGCCTGGAAGAAGAAAGTGTCTGGTGGCTGCCGTGATGGGTGGCATGCCTAGAGATAGTGCTGGTGGCTCAGAGATCAAACAGCTGAGAAATGGTTTCCCAGGAAGAACTCAGGGAATTCTAAGTAGGTAATGAGTAGTGACTTTCTTTTGATTTACGGCAAGACTTGGCAATCAATCTATAATGCTTTGAAGAGGCAAGAAATGAATCTCCAAGAGGTTACGGTCTGCACGCTCTGCACTGGCAGTCCTTCCTTGTGGGGCTGGGGACGGGCTGGCGGTGGGTCCACTTCACTTTTCTGCCACAGAGATCCCGGCCCCTCCTTGCAGGCCACACAGCTGTGGCTGGAGCTGGCCTGAGGGAGGGGCTCCTCACATCCTCCGTCTCCCTGCCGCCTCCCCCTCCCCCTCCTCTCCCTCCCCCTCCCCTTCCCCCTCCTCCTCCGCCTCTCCCTCCCCCTCCCCTCCCCCTCCTCTTCTCCCTCTCCCTCCCCCCTCCTCCTCCTCCTTCTCCACCTCCCCCTCCTCTCCCTCCTCTCCCTCCCCCTCCCCTTCCCCCTCCTCCTCCTCCTCTCCCTCCTCCTCCCCTTCCCCCTCCTTCTCCTCTCCCTCCTCCTCCCCTTCCCCCTCCTCCCCCCTCCTCCAAGGTCTTGGCTTTGACCCTGGCAGGACTCTAGTTCAGCTTTCAGGTCATGGGTGATTTCAGGCCTGGTGGTTTGTGGCCACAGCCTCCCTCCCTCTGGAGCCCATTCTCATCCCTCTGTCCCGAAGGTACCTTGTTTGCTAGGGTTGCCATTACAACGTACCATAGACGGAGGGGCTTAAACAACAGAAATTTATTTTCCTGTAGTCCTGGAGGCTAGAAGTTTCAGATCAAGGTGTCAGTCAATTTGATTTCTTCTGAGGCCTATCCCCCTGGCCAGCAGAAGGCTGCCTTCTCTTGGTGTCCTCACGTGGCCTTTCCTCCATGGGCACACATCCTGGTGTCTCTGTGTTAATTTCCTCTTCTTATAAGGACACCAGTCAGGCTGGATTAGGGCCCCACTAAAGATTTCAGTTTAACTTAATCCCCTCTTTAAAGGCCCATCTCCCAATACGGTCACATTCTGAAGGAGTGGGGTTAGGACTTCCACATAAGAATTCTTGGGGACACAACTCAGCCCATACATAACTGCCTTTGCTCCCTGGAGAAATCAGGCCTGGTTTCCTGTCTGCTGGTTCATTGGGTAACTCAGCAGTACTGGCATTCTGAAGGGCTTGGGCTGGCCCAGGGTGGGTGGGTGGTGGGGGGCAGATTCCCAGCTGATATTCCAGAGGGGGAGACAGACACATGGTGGTAAGTTGGAGTCCAGGAAAGAACAGGGAGCTGTCTTGGCCCAGCCTGACCCTCAAGCTGAGACTGAGAGGGGGCGAGGAGCTAGCCGGCACTTGCCGGGTGGTCAGAGGGCACAGTGGGTGGGGCCTGGCAGGTACGAGAGGAGTTGGTGGCGGGGCGAGGTCTCAGTGAGATGCCCCTCAGAGGTTTCTGTGACTGGGGAGGGACCTGACCAGCTGAAACTGTGGCTTTGGGTGGCAAGTAGACAGAGGGCAGCAGGAGGGCAGCAGGGAGGCTGCTGTGGGAGGAGAGGGCGGGCGGGGGGTGAGTTTGGAGCTGGAGCTGAGGACTCCCAGACGGCGGGGAGAGGGGAGAGGAGGAATGGCAGTGAGTCCCCCACTTCTTGCTTGGCTGCCTGGTGGCTTCGGGCTGTGCTGCGCAGACCTGGTTTTGCTCCCCCTGGCGCCCATTGTCTGGTTTCTGTCCTGCCTCCTGCCTCCTGCCTCCTGCCTCCCAGTCGTATTTCCTGCCTAAAATGGCACAGACTCTGCCTTCGGGCTGTGCTTTTATGAGGCCCTTGGATTTGGAAAGGAGAGAGATCCCCCGGGCCCTGGTGCTGTTCTTTCAGTCAGGGCCTGGCTGTATTTCAGTGCCCCAGCCTCCAACAAGTGTGTGTGTGGTGTGCATACCCACTAAGCACACCTCCTCACACCCCCTGCCTGGGGCCACAGGCGTGTGTGTGTGTGTGTGTGTGCGCACAGGCTTGGCCCTTGGAGGCCCCCTTGGCCCTGGGCGAGAGGCACAGGAACCAGGGCAGGCAGTAGGTGGGTCTTTTGACAACACTCAACAACTTTTGCGGGGACAGGGTACAAATCTGGGGTCGCCATCCAGGTAGAAGAGCAGGGAGGAGCCAGGGGCAGTAGTTCTGGGGTCTTAGAAGTGACACAGTGGTGACATGTGGGGACAGGAAGGTGGTGATTTCCAGGAGGGGCAAGGGGAGGTTGAGGAGGAGTTCTTGGACCAGCATGTAAGACGCAAAACCCATGAGGCCGGGGCATGTCCCCTTGGTCAGACCACTCCTCTCTCACAAGCGTTTGCCGTTGTCCCGAGCTCTGGGGACACAACGCAAAGGGATGGCCCTGCTTCCGTGGGGTGTAGTTCCGGGGACAGCAGCAGTGGTGGCAGCATTTTCTGAGGTCTGATCACACAGCAGCCTGGTCTGGGCCCCTTGCTCTTCTGTGCTCAAGGGTAGGGACTACTGTTCAGTCCCTTCCGTGGGCCAGGAAAGTGCGGGACAAAGAGGCCGAGTCACTTGATGAGGTCATACCTTTGGCAGGCAGATGAGCCAGGATTCAAAGCCTAGCAGCTCCCACTGTAGGGCGCAGGGCACCACAGAGGCCCAGTTGTCTCGTTTGGGGGGGTGGGGGGAGGGGAAGGGTCCTGGTTTTTAAAACACCTGTAAAAATTCGGACAAAATGTTGATGGTCTGAATTATGGTGACATATAACCTAAAGCCAGAATCGGGGCAGAATCTGGCCACCTCGACCTAAGGTAGAAGTTTCCACCCCTGCCTAGGAAGGGGTAGGAGGCTTAGCTCACCCCTGCCCCCACCCCGGCCAGGGTCAGCCTCAGCCAGAAAGCCCAGGAGCCGTTGCCTGAGAGCCAGGTGTGGCCTTCAGAGGTTGCTGCAGCCTCTTGTCTGTGACCCTGCACAGGTAACGGGTCTGGAACAAAGCAGTTGGAGGGGTAGGCAGAGGTCACTGGCAGGGATGGACAGTGTCCCAGGAGCCCAGGCCCAGCAGGTTCCAGGCTGCAGTCAGGGCCCCAGGGCCTAGGGTGGCCTGGCACAGAGCAGGTGCTCAATAAACGTTCCTGTTCCTCCTCTGGTGGTAGGGAAGGAAGGATGGCTCCTCACTCAACCCTCGGAGGACTCAGGGTCCAAGTAGCGTCCACCCGACTGGGGCCAAAATCATGTGTGTCAGAACAAGGTCGTGCCCCACCCCCCCCACCTCACCCCTGGCCGTGCACCCTTCCAGGCAGCCTCCCTTCCTGTGGATGTGGTCACCGGCCCTGGTGAACCCGACGGCCCAGTGGTTATCGGGGAATTGGATCTGTGCCCCTGTGCTGGCAGATAAGGGGCGTGTGCTGGTGTTGCAATGTGGCACGTGTGGCAATCGCTCACAGGTGGTCCCAGGGCTGGCCAGGCTGACGAGCAAGAGGTGAAATGCCAGGGCATTTTTGAAGGCAGATTTACGATGCCATCTCAGGAGGTCTGGGAAAGCCAGAGCTGATCTCTGTGGGCTTGATGGAACCTGCATAAACCGGACTCATTGTCCCTACAAGACCAGGATTTTCCAAAACATTTCCAGATGTAGTCGGTGCAGCCAAACCTTGCTAGGAATTGCACCTAGAGTTGTCCAGCTCAGGGAGCTCCGATTCGATCATGCAGATGGCTTGCCTGGAGCACAGCAGAAGCTCTCTTGACTTTCTTGTAGCTCTCGGCCGAGCAGGCTGACACATGCCCTCCCCCCCTCCACCCCCTGCCACACACCTCTGTTCTTGGCAAGCAGGTCACGTGTGGGCCAGTGAGTACTGGCTCATTCCCAGCCTGCCTGTGCCAGTTCGTTGGGTTATAAAAATTTATTGGGTAACTACAGCTGCCAGGCACTGTTCTAGGAGCAGGGAGACAGAACAGAGGAAAACCTGTCTGTGAAGCTCCAGAGGGGAGATAAACAAAATAAATAAGTAAAATGTACAGCATTTTTGGTGGTAGCAAATACCAGGGAAGAATAAAACCAGGAAAGATAACAGAGGGAGTCCTGGGAGCGATGTGCGGTTTTGAGTAGGGTGGCATTGAAGGCCTTGCGTAGAGGTCCAACAAGACCTGGGGGTGCTGGGGGGCTGAGCCCTGGGGTGTCAGGAGAGGCCTGAGTGGCAGAGAAGAGGGACCGGGGCTGGGGCTGGAGGTCGAGCAGAGGAGGGACTTGGTCTGGTGGTCACTGGAGAGCTGACTGCAGGGGGGGCCAGTGAGGAGGTCCCTAAGGGCTGACAGGTGACAGGGCACCGGCCCGGGGTCAGAGTGTCGGAGGGGAGAAGCGGGCAAGTTCTGGGCATGTTTTACGCCAGGCCTGGTGAACCTGGTGGCCCAGCGATGCTCAGGAAATCCACTCCGGACCGGGTAGAGCCAGCAACATTTGCTGTCACATCAAGGGTGACTCCAGGGTTTTTGACTTGAGCACGTGGAAGGATGGAGTTGCTACTAAGTGAGGTGGGGAACGCTGGAAGAAGAGTCCAGACCACCTGTGCCTGGAGAAGTTGAGGCAGCAGTGGAAGATCAGAGGAGCATGTGGGGCAAGTTCCTTTCCAGCCAAGGTCACCCATCTTACGACAGGTCCCACTGGATGTCATTTAGAGTCGTTATAAATGGACCATTGCTGTGCTTGAGGAAAAGCCAGCATAAAATCATTAAGGACACTTCTTGGAACCTCATCTTGTAAAGTTTGGCATTTGCCCTGGAGGGTTTATACGAGGCATTAATCGAAGCCTGAGGGCCGTAGCACCTGAGAGGAAGTGAGCCGATGTAGTCACAGAGCAGGCTGACCGTCGGGGGCGCCAGCGCCCTTCAGGAGGACACTGATGCGCTCCGTGACTGCAGACAGAGGAGGAACCAGCTGTAGCGGTCATGTTTGCTCCAGGTCCCTTTTACCTTGAGCATCTCCTTTGCAGAGAGCTCTCAGAAGCTAAGACCAATGGCTTGGGTCCCGCAGTAGACCCAGATGCCCAGGGGGGTTCAATAGGCATTCCAGCCAGTCTGCACAGAGTCCAGCCTGCCCGTGCCTGGGCCCCCCTTCCCACTGCCCTTGTGCACAGGGGAGAAAGCCTTGGTGCTGACCCAACTTTGCCTGAGGTTTGGCCCCTCTGGGAGAGGATTTGGAGGCTCCCAATCCAGGCAGAGGTCATGGCCCCCGAAAGCTTAAGAGCCCAGCCCAGGGCAGGTGCGGGGCCAGGAAGTGCAGGACCCAGCCCCAGCCCAAATACTCTGGGGGCTGTGAGTGCATGTGAGACATGCCATGTTATGGGGGCCCCAGCAATACCACACTTTTTCCTCCTTGGGCCGTGACCCCAAACCTCTACTCCAGGTCCCTTCCAAGAACAGACACTTTTGCACTTCAGGGAGGAGAGTGGTGCCACCAGCTTGTCCTGGAGAACAGATCCCTTTTTGCTGGAAAGCATTCTGCTTGTTTCCTGTGTTCCTGTTGAAGAATGGGGAGGGACCACCACCCGTCAGTCCCAGAGATCTGCCATCATGAGGCTCCACTCTACCACTCTGAGGAGAGCAACCAGTGCAGGAAGAACATTTTCCTCCAGGACAGCTGCCCTGCCAGAGCTGGGCTGTCGGTGTGGTCTGGCCTTTTCATGTTATCGGGCTGCAGGGCCAGTGGAACCCTTTGATCTGCCTCTTGGTGCCCTGCAGGTTCCATTGTCTGATGACCACAAAGTCAGGCCAGTCTGGCCCAAGAGAGGAAGCACCCCGCTGTGTTGGTTGGGGCTCTGAGCCAGGGTGGGATCGTAAGACGGGCACTCTTTCTCCCGCCGAACAGGCATCGCGTGGGCCTGGCAGAGGGGGTGCCCCATTGGGGTGTAGCATCCCTGCCGCTGGGACGCTTCTCCTGTCCCAGGGAGCAGATGGGTCTCTTTACCCTGTGCTCAGCTGAGTGTGTGTACCAGAAACCCAGTGCCCAGAGGCTGCCCTCTGAGATCCTGCCTCAGTTCCCCCAATGCTTCCTGAAGTCTCTTTGGTCAGTGATATCCGTGGGACTTCCGTCTGGGCAGCGGTCCAGCCTGTAGGACTCAGAGGGTTATTTCCGGCTCTCCAGGAGAATCACCCGTTATATGAACACACTTCCCCATCCTCATTATTTCACGGTGAGACACATCTCTACATTATTCTGCCTATATTACTTTTCTCTGCCCTGTCATTAGCTCAGCTGCGACCTGGTTGTTTTGGGGGAGAGCCTGGGCTTCAGACTCCTGTCTTATTGAGGGTTTGCAACCCCACCTCTTCCAACCATGAGGCAATGTGGCAGTAAGTGGCGAGGGGCACCGAGAAGACAGGCCCCTCACCGCACAGTCCAGGTGCCTCCGGAAATCACTGTCCAAGCTGTTTCTGATGCCACCACCCTCTACACATTCTCTCCCTCGTGTCGCTGCCTGCTCACCTGTAGCGGGCAATCTGGTTGGATTTATTCCGATGGGCTCTATCCACTTAGCAGTTGAGAAAGAGATTTGTCATTTTGCTATAGAGCGTCACACACCCCGCGACTAAACGATGTGACAACGAGGAGTTCAACCACAGTGTAAAATTTCAGCATTATTTATGATGTCGAGAGGTCCGGTGCCTGCAGTGGCTCCTTAATCCAGGCTAAATCTGGAGCCCTGTCTCCCGGGCCTGCCCGTGTGTCTCCAATGGCTGTTAATAACTGTTCCTCCAGGCGCCCTGTTTGCTGACGAAAAATCCATCTGAAGCTTTTGCATCTCATGTGGCTGTTAAAAATTGACGTTTCTTTATTGATGTAACTGGTTCCTGCCAAATACTCGGGGACAAATAAAAGTGGCTGAACTTGGAGACAAGCAGAGAAGCATTTGTTCATGGAATTGCTGGCCAATTGATGTTGGTAGTTAAACAAGCTATCATTTAAAGAAATCTTGGAAGAAAGAGGTAGACCATAGCGAGAAGTTAGCGTTCAGAGTGGCCTTGCCGGGAAGGGTTGCCACGGCCATTCTGAGGTTCGGAGACGGAAGGGGTTTTTTTCCTCTGGCCTCCCAGGCCACATCCTCGGGTCCCCCGCCTCTTTGCTTTCTGTGCCACCCCCCGAGCTCCGGCTGTCTCCTCGGGCCTTGCTGCTGTTCCTTTCACATGCCCTACTTCTCTCTGCCTCTGGATTTCCCATTTGCTCTGCCCTCTCTGCTGACCTCCTCCTCCAGGGAGTCTTCCCACGGGTCCCCTCCCCACATGGTTTCTGCCTTGTGCACCTTCACTCAGGGAACCTCTGTCTTTCTCTGGACAGAGGGCCTGGATCCGCCCTGCTCACCCCGCGATCACGGCACCTCGTGGCTGGCACACAGTACGTGTGTTCCCAGCAGACCCAAGGAACAAGCACAGAGAGCCGGGTGTGATGGATGGAGCTCTCCAGACAGCTTCCCTTCCTGGGCTCCCCAGGCTGCGGGGCTGGGGGCCAGCGGGCGCTCCCGGGAACACCAGCCCAGTTCCGGCCTGTCGCCCTGCCGAGTAATTACTTTAGACCGGCAACAAGTGTGGAAGACCAAGGAGGCAGTGTCATTGATTTTCCCATAAAGGCGCAATTTGTAGTAAGTGAGAGAGCCTTCCTGGTAATACCTCACCCATCTTCATGGACGGCCCTGGCGCCCTCGTGGGGAGAGTGAGGAGGGTCTGCGGCATCTGCCGAGGCCTCCCGGGGGCACCAGGCTTGTGGCTCATGGTGGGGTAGGTGTCTCCTCAGCCTCAGGCCGCCTGGAGCTCGTGGCTGTGCCCAGCCTGTCAAGCAGGAGCACCCTGCCCTGGGCCAGTGGGAGACACAGAAGAAAGCTCGTGCCAGCCTCAAGTGAGGCACTTAGAGCCCGTCCCTCCGCCCACCCCATCCTTCTCCCCCACTTCCCCTAGGCCAGAGCAGAACCCTGAAACCAGCCTGGGGTTGGGAAGTCAGGGGGAGCTCTGGGCCGGTTGAACCTCAGGTTCTTCCTCTCCTCCCCCTGCTCTTCCCGCCTGTTTTCTTCCTCACTGCTTCCTGGAGGCCAGCACCTTCCTCCACACCTGCTCCCCTCCTCCTGCACGAGGCAGGCAGAGGACCTACTGAGAACCTGAAGGGGACACCGCCATGCGAATGGGCCTCAGACTAGCAGGAGGCCCTCAATGTGGAGCTGGTGTCAGAGCCCAAGTGGGGGACACCACGGGAATGTCGTGTGAGGGCGTGGGGCAGTCCTCTGCTTGCAGCCTTTGGAGATTCTGAGGTCAGCACTTACGTGACAACATCCAAAGTATGTTTGTCATCCCCATTTGACAGTGAAGGGAACTGAGACCGGGAGACATATTCGGGCTAGGAGCCTACCACCTGGTGTACTGTGCCCAGGGCTAGAGAAGGGGGCGTGGTTCTCTAGCCTTTGTCCTCTAGCCAGACCCAGGCCTCAATTGTCCTTTGTTCTGGGCTATAGCCAGATGAGGGATTGATGCCCCGCCTCCATACCACCTGTCTATTCTGAGAGTCTAGGGCAGAGATGTGACAAGGGAGGGTGACCTGGTGAGTCACCCGCCCTGGGGCCTCAGCTTAGCTTCCAGATTCTGTTTTCCATCACATTAATTGCATTTATTATTCATAAACTTCTGAAACTGGCTTCTGGGGCCTCAATTTTCCCAGCCCCCTGGGCTGCCACAGCTGAGGCTCCTCTGTGTTGGGCTCACCAGGGTCCCTTATGGCTTTGAGTCAGGATCAGACGCTGGCTTAGCCTAGCCCAGGGCCCTTTGAATTTGGAAATGAAAACAAAGGATCCTCCTCAGCTTGGTGGCTTTACTGGGACAGTCCTGGGGGGCTGGGCCTTTTCTCTCCTCTGCCTGAAAGTGCGGAGTAGACAAGGGAACCGTCACCTCAGCTGCCCGAACTTGGCTGCCCCAACACCTCCTTTGTCCCACCCCACCACTGAGCATCCCTCCCTGTCCCTCATGGTGCAACAGACTCGCGCCCTGGGGCTCCTTCCCCGTGGGAGCTGATGTCTGTCTGGGCTCCTTGTCTCTGCTGTCCTCAAATGTCTATGACCATCTAGTGTTACAGCCCCCGCCTGCCCCATCTCAGTCCTTTATCGGAAGCAGGGAGGGCAGGCCTGAGAGGACTGGGCCTCACTTGCTGCCTGCTGGACGTCCTCTTCCTCCACCTGGCTCCTTCCTGACCCTGTTCCTGAGGTGTGACCTTTCCCAGCCGCTTCTGGGTGCCCTCAGCTGGCAGCTTTCTTCTGTAGTTGAACTGGTTTGTGTGTTTCACTCCCCCTTCCTTATTCCTGATTAAGTTTCCATTTCTGCTGAGGCGTCTACTGGTGGAAAGACAGGTACCTCCGAGGGGGCATCGGAAGCCATCCGCAGCTCTGTGTTTCTTACAAATGTGTGGTCCTGCCCTGGGGTGGAGGGAAGGCCACTGCGCTGTTGTCCTATGGGAAAGGTCTTGCCACGGGAAAGATGGTCAAGGAAGGCAGGAGGGTCCCTGCAGCTCCCAGGGACTCTGGTGCCTCACACTCAGGTTCAAGCCTCTGGTTCATAAAGGCACGGGCTTGAAACCTTCTTCCCTGTTAAGGAAGAATAGTGAACATAAAGAGCAGAGGTGCCGGAACCATCACTGGGAGAGAGCCAGCAGCATCACCAAAGCTGAGCACTCCATGCCTGGCAACCAGCGTTTCCGCTTAGTACACAGCAGACACGGCCAGAGATGTGTGCGAGAACGTTCCGTACACGGACAGGGCGTACTCTAACACCGGGGGCACCCAAAGCCTTCCCACAGAGATGAATAAACTGTGGCGTGTTCATTCGACGAGTACTGCTGAGTGGTGGGGACAGCCAGGTTGTCGCTGTGCACAAGACCACGGGCGGACAGCTCTCATGCGGGCCGTGTCTGGCACGAGAAGCCAAACTCAAGGGCCTCTGCTGTATCACCCCACTTACATGAAGCTCCCCAACAGGCAAAACTTCAGTGTGGTGGAGGAGCAGAGGGGCAGGGGGAAGAGGCGGGGTCGGCACCTGCCAAACCGGGAATGTTCTGGATCTTGATCAAAGGGATCTGTTTGTGAACTGTCATCAGTCTGGGACACCTAAGATGTTTGTACTCTTCTGTAGGTGTTCTATTTCAATAAATAGGTTTACCAAAGAAACCAAAAAGCAAAGAGCAAACCTACAAAGCAGGGTGACTGCAGTGACAGTCTGGGTAGGAAGGCTGCTGTCTGTCCCTTATCGTGAGCCGTCCTCATACTCTGCAAATTTATAGGCCTCTCGAGAGCTACAGGCTGACATAGTAAAATGACCATTTGTGTGCTTTCAGAATTATTCCATTGGCCAGTGACAGAAAGAAAATGAAAAGTTAAATGCAATTTAGGGAAGTACCTCCCCGGCTGTCTGTTAAGGCCAGGACCTGAATATTGAGTCTATTAGAAGCAATTATAAAAGGGACCGCATTTCTTAATGTTTCTCATTTGACAGGAAGGTTTTTAAATATGGGGCATTAGTTAATAAAAAGTCCCTAGAAGCCTATTGTAATATATTGCCTAATTCCTAACAGTTCATAGTCACAGAAATAGGTAAAAAGGGAATGTAGAATTAATATATACTTATTATTAAAATTGCCTGTTAAATTAGTTAAGTCCCCTGGAGGTACAAAATGGGCATCATTATTCTAAGACAGTCTCAAGGGCCTTGGTGTGCCCTGTATTTGTTCAGTGGGAATGCCCCCTTAGTAGGGAGGGAGAGCTCTGGCTCTGTAGTTTAAGGATAAAACACCTGCTCACACTGAAAGAGGTGAGAACTAGCAGCCAGACTACAAAAATTTCATAAAGAACTCTCCTTCCCTAGTTATTGAAGTTTCCGGGCAGGCTGGCGCTTTGAGGCATCGCCGAGTTTGTTCTGTGCCCGAGGCGAGGAAGGCCAGGAAAGGCAAGCCAGTTCACACGGGATAGAAGTGTTTGTGTAGCTCCCAGGGCCCTGGGGATCCCTGGTCGTTCCAGAACTAGTGGGGTAGAAACAATTCCCTTCAAGTGTTTGCCCCCACAGCACCCTGCTGCAGGCGCTGGGGGGCTGACACCCCTCACCCGGCGTGGCTGTGGGTCAGTACGGCAGGGGGGCGGGGGCAGGGCGCCTCTGGGGGATGTGTGCCTGTGACTGGGCAACGTTAGGGCCACTGTCTCCGGGCTGCCTGTGCAGGGAGCCCCGGCATCCCACCTTTGCCAGGCCCCAGTGCATTCCATTAGGGGATTCCGAAGCTGTGAATGGAAGTCCACTCAGATCTGAGCTGTTTGCTGAATCCGAGTTCTTTCCAGGAGCATTTGGTGAATGTCATGTTGTGTATATTCTAGGTGATTTGCCCTGTGCCTGCTGAATCTGTTTACAATGGCAGGCTTGCTTCTGTGGAGCAGCACAGTCCCCCTGGGCAGGAAAGCTTCCTTCTGCCCCTAAGGGAGATGGAGAGCACGGGAGGCAGATTTGCGTCTTAATTCTGTCCTTCCAGGCTGCACGTCTGGCCCCATCCTGTCTCTTGCTCCCTTCACTCCAGGGGGGTCCCAAGCCCTCTGTGTTTCCCTGAGGGGTGGGCAGCATTTGTGCAGTGGGCAGCCAGCAGAAGCAGGCAGCACTGTTTTCCAGCCAGTCTCTGACATCCCCAAGTGTCCCCGTGCAGGAGGGAGACCTCTGTGCAGACAGGGGTTTGGCCACAGAATCTGACTCCAGAGAAGAAAGGAAGTTGAGTGCGCTTTTGAAGCAGGGCTCACTGGCAAGACCTTCTTGTGGCTCGGATTCTCCACACCCCATACCAGAGAGTCTTGCCTACAGAGTTAGTTTCTGCCTTGCAGGCCCTCAAGCCTGGCTGAGGTTTCTCCCGATGCTCTGTGCCAGCAGTGGCAGGCGGTGTGCATTGGCGACCCCTTGTGGCAGCTTTGCGGAGTTGTCCCAGATCACGGCTGCGTGGGTTGTGTCCGCTGGGCCAGCACCTCGCCAGTCCTGGGCAGGCCAGCAGGACAAGTCTGGGTGTAGGCCAGCTGGTCTTTAACAAGGAGCTTCCGTCTCTTCCAAAACAATATTTTTTCAAAGTGAAATGGCTTTGTCTCACAAAAGGATATTACCTGTTCCAGTAGGAAAATTAGTCAGTACAGAACATTATGAACAAGATACAAGAAAACCCTGTGATGCAGAGGCTCGCTAACCCCTGTTGCTCTAGCAAACATGCTTCTGGGTCTCATCAGGGGCACAGACAAACGGACTTTGATCTTCTGGGATCACGCTAGGGCAGAGTTTGTTCTTCCTCCTGTGCAAAGTGGCTGTCTCCTCCGTCTCTGAGCCAGGGCACGGCGCACCTGTGGGGCCCCGCCATCTCCGCTCACACAGGTCCTGTGCCGGCAGTGGCTTCCCAGTGTGAACGACACTGCAGCGATCGACCTTATCTCTCCATCTCTTCTCCATCTCAGCCGGTCATGTCTTCGGGGTAGGTTCCGCAAGTGGAATCGCTGGGGGAAATTTTGATGCACGGAGCCCATCTGGTCCTCTGGAACTTGTTCTCCCTCATAGCTGTCAATGACGTTCATGTCCGGTGAGCACATACTGTGTGCTTCCTGGAAATTTTCTCATCTAATCCCCTGAGGTGAGGAGACCTACCTTCTGCACTTGATCGGACACCAAGCCTGTAAGGGCCAAGGCTTTCAGCAACTGGCCCACGATCCCACAGCGGCCAGATGGGTCTTGGAGGAGCCAGGCAGCCTCTCTGTAGAACCCATGCTCTCTAACACTGAGCCGGGTGCACACACACACACACACACACGAGTGCACTTGGCCCTCAAAGTTAACTGTGCTGTTTTTATTGTTTTTCATCTTTACCAATCCGATAAGGGAAACCATGATTACCGGAGAGGTGACACTTCTCTTGCGGGTATTTCTCTGGCGTTTGTCTTTGTGGCTTGTCTGTCCTTGGCACAATCTGCTATTGGGACATTCATGGTTGACTCACTGATCTGTAAGAGCACTTCATGTGCTTTTCATGTTCAGTTTTATTTGTCAAAATATTTTTCCTAGTTTGTTACATAGCTTTGACCATTTGATAAATGGTTAAATTCATCCTTTCCTGTAGAGTTGGTGTCTTTTGCATGAGTACGTAGGCCTCTTCTGCTGCCTCTAAACAATTCAACTATTTGCATATGCCTTCTCCTATCCTTATGATTTTATGAGTTTCTTTAGAAACTTTACAGTTATGAAATATTTCAACACTGGTGTGGATAGTATGACAAATCCATGCGTCCACATGGTTTTGTTTTTTATACTTATACTCTTTAGTCTACCTACAGTGCATTTAAAAGTAACGAGTAAGAAGGATGCTGACATTTTTGCCCCCTGTGAATTGGCAGGTAAGCCCACTACATGTGTTAGTCAGCATAGGATAGCCTTTGCTGCACTAACAACAAAAACCCAAATCTCACTGGATCAGCGCAGTGACTGTTTATTCCCGGCCATGCTGTAGCCTGAAGCAGGCCCCACGGCTGTCCTTCACCAGTGTCAGGGCTGCTTCCGTTGCCCAACTCTGCCCCTGCTGACAGGGGAGAGAGAAAGCATGGAGAGCTTATATCTGCTCTTAGGAGCCTTGCCCGGATGCGGCACACGTCACTTCTGCTCATACTCCCTTTGGTGAGAGCCCATCACGTGGTCCCACTGACTACAGGAAGACAGTGAGCTACACATCCAAGTCTCTGCCCAGGGCACCTCCTGGGAACCTGGGGGTTAATGCCACGTGTATGTGTGTGTACACGTGCATGTGCTCGTGTGTGTGTGTGTGTGTGTGTGTTCTGTTTTGACCATTAGGTATGTTCAGGCCAGCTGTCCCTGCCATCTGTTATCCTTTGCTCGGATGTTTACTGAGGACCTACTGTGTGCCCAGCCTCAGGTATAGGGTGCCTTGGGCCTACGTCTAGGGGTTCCCTTTGAGACCAGTAAGGAAAAAGGACAGGTGCCATGGCATAGCCATATGCAAAAGTGAAAGCCATGAAGGGTGTGTGGTGAGGGAGGAGAAGGAGGCTGACCTAGCCTAGGAAGGGCTTTTGATGGTGAAAGGGGGGAGAGGCCACTGAGAACTTCCCCCAGCCACCACCTCTTGGGCAGGCAGGTGGGCGATGAGGGGACCTGGTTCAAGGCCAGCAGAGCAGCCAGTTGGACTCAAGGGACCAGTGAGGTGGGGCTGCAGCAATCCTGGTGGGAGGGGAGCCAACAGCGTGCTGCAGTGGGGGCAGGGCTCGCGCTGGAGTCGGGGAGACCCTGGGACAGAGTGCTCAGGGCACGCTGGGCTGTATGGATGCTCCCCACAGTGGCCAGCATGGCAGACGGGGAAGCACACCATGACACTGTCACTCCCTCTGCCCCCTCCAAGTTCTCATCGCATTTTGTAAGCTTCTTGAATTTTGGTGGGTGATTTGGTTGCTTGTGTGGGTTGCCCTGGTGAGGTGCTTCATGGTATGTGCAGGAAGGAGATGGAGAAGCCACGGGACTTTTCTGCCTCGTGGCTGGACAGGAGAAGGGGAGACCCAGACCCTCCTATCACGTGGCTGGTGCTTCTGCCCTGGAGCTTGACTCTTACAGACCAGGAGCCAGGAGAGCGCCCCCAGACCATGCGGTTCACCAGAAGTAGATTGCCATCCAGATGAAGGCAGAGTTCCAAAGTGCCTTTGCTGCTACACAGCTCTCTGAAATGGGACTCACACCTGCAAAAATTCCTGCTAGCTGTCTGCTGGCTTTGGTTAGCAGTATTAGTACCATAAAGAAAGAATATTTAACTTTGCATCAATAGGCAAAGAATAATTAAAATATAATTAAAAGCATGAATTCTTCTAATTATTGGCTTCATATAATGTGTATTTAAAAACAAGACATCTGTTAAGGCTTTCTTTTGAATCTATCCAGAAACCAAGAGAGGGTCGCATTTTAATTAAAAATGGATTATTTCAGAAACCCTTTAATCACCCTGTCATCATAGGACTTAGACCTTATTAATTAGCTATTGATAAATAGGTTTACGTTACAGAAATTTTTAGTTCACGGGGGTTGGGGGAGTACTTTCAGGAACCTGGCCTTCATCTGCAGGAACTCAGCAGGGGAAAGGCCCAGAGTAGGAGAACGAGTTGTTAAGTCACCTCACCTGTTCCCTATGGACCCAGAGTGGACATCCTGCAACAGGTTGGGAGCAGGTGGAGAGCACCCGTGGCCGTCCCCCCAGCCACCACCTGCCCATGTGACATGAGCTGGTGCTGAGGCCCTGGGGCCCGGGAAAGTCAAGCCCGCTGCCCCGTTGTCCGCCCCCCTCCCCAGCCCCGTGCTTGTGGAGCGTCCCCCGTAGCAGTGCCTCCTCTTTTCAGGGCTGATCTTTCTACAGGGGCAGCCTGAATGCTTTCCCCATTTATCATCTTAAGTGGATAAAGACTTTCAAAGTGATAAATAGCATTGCCGTTGTTCCTTCAGCCAAGTGTGTCTGAAATAACGTTTGGAGTTGTGAGCGGGGACGCGAAGGCTCGTTAGAAGAGGGTTTTCGGCAGCCCAGGCAGAGTAGCCCATATGCTGGAGTAGAAAGGGCTGTCTCCACCAAGGGCCCATCCAGGCCTGCCCGACGGTGTCTGGGCCTCCTTCCATTGCCGGTTTGGCTCCAACGTGGGCTTTGTGGTTCCCGGGAGCTTGGGAGAATGTTCTCAAAGAGGACACACTGTGTCTTAGGTCCCTGGGGGAGTGCTCACCTGGTGAGGCGGCCATGCTTCTCACTTCTTGCAAGTGACCAGGATCCTGCAGTGACGGGACTCTCCTGGGTCCTCCCGCCTAAAGGTGGCCCCAGCCTTCTGCTGCGCAGCGATCCTCCCTGCCAGGTCCCTGTATTTAGTGTCCTGTGCTTCAAACACCTCAAATGGTCTGTGTGTGCGCAGCTGGGCCCGGCTGGCGTCAGAGCCTGGAGCAGAGGGCATTTGGGAGGCAACATGCGGACACCAGTGAGACCCAGAGGGTGACTCATTCAGAAGAGGAGAGCGAGCCCCAGAGGGCTGGCCAGAGCTGGAGACGGGATGGGGAGAGCCAGCCGATACTTTGGAGTGCCACTTTAGAAAGGCATTGACGTGAAATGGTGCTTTCCAGGAAAGTTACGTGGGAAACGGCAAATTTATGAAATACTTTAAGATTATGGGACTGAGAAAGAAATTTCGATGTTTGGAAATCAAGTAGCACCGGGCTCTGTAGAACCAAGACACCCACCCTGGGGGCATTCGAGGAGCAAAGCCCTCTCTCTAGAAGGGATGACGAGGGGTCTTGTCCTGAGTGCACCGAGTGGAATCCCGGACCCCCGTCTTCCGCAGGATTGGTATTGAGGAAGCACCCGTGTGGTGAAAGAGCCCAAGTTTTGCTTCTTCCACTGGTGGTGGCGGGAATTTGGGGCGTGGGACCTCCTGGCGAGTGGTGCCTCCAAAGGGAGCCGCAGGCGAGCGGGAGCCGCCAGGCACCCGAGGTGCTGTTCACCCGTGGTCCCGCGTGGGCGTTCGAGAGAGTCATTGCCCTGAACAGCCTCTGTCTAATGACCCGGCTTTGTGAGGAGCTATTAAATAAAGGAAGGCGGAAACAGTGCCAAGTAAGGCTCCAGCCAGGATTCAGGCCACGGGGAAGCTCTTCCTCGTCTTCAGTCAGTGGTGGAGCAGAGCAACGTGGTACGAACTTGGCATCTGCTCGTCCGAGGCCCTTGGCGGCCAGATTTGCTGGACTTGGCCTTGTTCCCCGACACCTCTCCTCACCCCAGGTGCTAAGGACAGAGGAGCCCGTGTGGCATTTGCCCTATGGGGTCTGCGGTGGCCCAGGGTCCAAGGCTGCTGGGCCAGGGACAGGAGCAAGTGGGGGTACAGGAAAGACTGGGTTCTGTTGGAGTCCCTCCCACCAGCTGTTTTCCAAAGACCAGCAGGTGCTCTCTGGCAGGGAGCTTCTGGACCAATATATTCCCACCCAGAACTAAAAACGGGCTTTTCCTCAGAGAAGCAGAAACCCCCAGCATCGGGCATGTGACACGCTCTCACCATCTGCCAACTCCTGGTCTCACTTGTAGTACTATTTGCTTAATAGTTTCTTTGCTTTTTTTTTTTTTCTTTAAATATCCTTTAAAAGAGAGCTTTATATCCCTGTCGTGAGTGAAACTCAGTATAATTTGCCATAAATGGAGCGGAACACTTTAAAATAAATACCTAATGCATAAAACCTGTTTGTCAGTCTACCCTATAATGTCATCTCGTGGACTTTTGTCATGCCGTGGGAAATACTAGCTCACAGGAAGCCCCCCCCCCCCCACCCCTCATCATTCTTCCTGAAGGTGCCCCATGTGCCTGCTTCCTTCCCCTGCACCTTTCTGGGGAGGGGAGGTGGGGGTGCAAGCATCCGTTGGAGGGAGAGTAGCCTCTAGACTGTGTTGAATAAGTATTAATCTCCCTCTACCCCTTCCTGCTCATACGTTAAGCCTCCGTGAATGATTCCTAGCATGGCCTGGTGCATTTTTTCAAGGGAGAGTTTTCCGTTTGGGGCTGAAAAGGGTGTTATTGATGACATCGGCAAGGGCTGGTGAGGTTGGGTCGGATGTGAGCAGACACCGATCCCAGATTAAGGCAGATCGTTGTCAGTTGCACCGGTAAACGTTTGCAAAGCTCTCCAGGGGCCTCCCAAAGCTGGGGCCCTCTCCCTTGTTCAAGGCGTCAGCCCCAAAGGGGTCGGGGCTCACAGATACAGAACTTTCCACTTGAGCCGTGCGCTGCAGGCTCCAGGTTTTGTCTTCCTGTATGTTGTCACACTCAGGGCACCAGTCATCCCTGCCCTTGTGTGTAGCCCCTGCCCCGGCTGCCATGCCCTTCTTCCAGGGAATCATCCAAGAAGGCACTAGAGAGGGTCAGCATGGGCCGGCTGCTTGCTACATAGATGATGGTCAAAACCATTAGCTAGTATCCTTCATATATAAATCCCGTAAGGATCAATAAGAGAAAACTGAGCGTCTAGCTTCCTAAAAAAGAAATGAGCCATTCAGCAAGGAAGAAATATGAGGAAATAAACATGTAAACTTGCCACTTAATCAATGAAAAGCAAAATACTTTTGTGTTTTGCCCACCAGATTCACGGTTCAGTGGGCAGACAGGCCCCATGGGGCATCGTTCAGGACCCTGAAAATCCTTATGAACCTTTTGGGGTCTGTTTGGCACAACAGGCTCTGAGGCTCCAAATGTGCCCCTGTAATTCTCCTTCTAGGAATTTAGTCCAAAGACGGCGACAGGCGTATGGCCATGGGTGTCCATTGTAACACGGAGGTGGAAGCAACCTAGATATCCAACAGCGTGAAATTGGTTGAGTAAATTATAGGCCGTGGTATTGCCCACGCAAGCATTTACTATTCAGCCACTGAACAGAAACGTACCGAGAAGCGCCTGTGTGCCAGGCACTATTCTGGGCCCAGGAGATACTAGAGTGAATGTAAAATAGAACCCTAGCCTAATGGAGGTAAGGCCGGATGGATAAAAGTTAGATGGTGAGGGCTATAGGGGAGGGAGTCCTTTATCCAAGAAGCTCAGGACAGGCATCCCTGAGAAGGGGACATTGGAGGAGAGTCCTGAAGTAGGGAGCAATCTATGGATCTGTGGGGCAGACATTCCAGGCAGAGAGAATGGGGCTCATCTAGTGGTGCTGAGGTGGGAGCTTGCCCAGCGGTCCCAGGAATAGCAAGGAGACAGATGGAGAAGATGAGGGGAGACTGGGAAGTGAGAGGAAGGTGGGCAGCTCCTGGGAAGCCAGGACTCCATGAAGAAGGAGCCCTCTGTAGAGGACAAGGGCTGAAGCAGGGAGACCAGCCACACCGATGTCACCATCAACCTGCGAGAGAAGAACGTGGCCCGCACCAGCATTAGTGGGGAGAAGTAGTCAGATTCTGGACAGAGGGACAGCCCTAAAAATAAAAATAGTAGAGACATGTATCTATTGACAGGGGAAAACATTCTTGCTTTAGCAAGAACCTTCCCCGAAATATCCCAGCCTTCGTCCAGGACTGGGTGGGGCCATTCTCCACTCTTTTGGGCTCCGCGCACAGGGCCCTGGGCACAGGAGGAAGTTATGAGCCGGTGAATAAATTGATACAGTACCTGGAGAGACTGGTGTTACCCGCTAACCCCGAGCCCACACAAAATCCGGTGACAGCGTGTCCGCCCCGGAGTGTGCTCGGTGGAGGTGCATGTGCCCTGCCCCCCAAAGACCGATCCAGAATGTCCACAGCAGCACCGCCTGTGAGAGCTGCAGTCTGGAAACGGCCAAAATGTTCAGCAGCAGCGGAGCGGAACCAGTGGAACGCTACCGACAATGAGAACGCACGACAACAAGTACCCACCACCTGGCACCACCTAGCATTACTGGGGAGCAACGGAGGAAGCCGACAGAGAGGCCATGCTGTTTGATTCCACTTACATAAAGTTCAAAAACAGGCCAAATTAACCTGCAGTGTTGGAAGTCAGGCCACCCCCCTGGGAGTGAGGTATGACTGGGAGGGGCCCCTGGGTGCTGGGCACATTGGATGGGCGTGCTCACTTCGTGACAGGTCACCGTGCTGGGTCCTTAGGACTGTAGTCATTTTCTTTTTCTTTTCTTTTTCATTTTTTGTTTTAGAGAGAGAGTGTGCAAGTGGGGGACAGGGGCGGAGGGAGGGAGAGACAGAGGGAGGGAGGGAGGGAGAGAGGGAGAGAGAGAGAGAGAGAGAGAGAGAGAGAGAGAGAGAGAATCTTAAGCAGGCTCCACACTCAGCGCAAAGCAAGCCAGATGTGGGGCTCAATCCCACAACCCTGGGATCACGACCTGAGCCAAAATCGGGAGTCAGAGGCTCAACCTACTGAACCACCCAGGTGCCCTGATTGTAGTCCTTTCCTGTATGCATGTCAGATCAGACATCAGTCAAAAAGTGACTTAAAAACCAGTTTTACTATTTTAGTATAGAGTTATTATTTTTGAAAATCTGTGTTTAAGGGGTGCCTGGGTGGCTTGGTCAGTAAGTGTCCAACTCTTGATTTTGGCTCAGGTCATGATCTCATAGTTTGTGAGTTCGAACCCTGCAACATCGTGGAGCCTGCTTGGGATTCTCTCTCTCCCTCTCTCTCTCTCTCTGCCCTTCCGCCACTCACACGTGCATTCTCTCTCTCAAAATAAATTAATAATAAGCTTTAGAAATATAAAATGTAAAAAAATTTTAAATCTGTGCTTATTGCATTAAAAAAATGCCTGGAAGGATAGTCAACAAAATATCTGATAGAGGTTATCTCTGGGGCATAAGATTATGGGTGAGTTTTTTCTTTGTGTAGAGAATTTCTAAAATCTTTTCCATATTTACATATATATATGTATATTCATATATATACACATATTCATATGTATACATATATACATATATACATATACGTATACATATATTCATATATATACATATATACATATATACATGCATGTATACATATATTCATATATATACATATATACATATATGTATACATATATTCATATATATACATACATGTATATATATGATTTGCATTTATTAGCAGTCTGACGTGGCCAGGGCTTTATCCAGTAACTGATACCGAAGAACTCAGAAATTCAACCTAATCAAGCATGTCAAGAATAAAGAGGAATATTTGTTAATTGAATGTCATGTTATGTCCTCAGTTATGCTTAATACAAGATAGGCAATTTAGAATTCCCAATTATCCAATTAAAATGCTAATTATCTCGTACCTTGATAACGCTGCTCTCGGGGAGAGAGTGAGTGGCTTCTCTCTGGTGCTCCTCGTCTTCCCGCCGTGACCCTGTCTTTGCTGCTGCCCTTGCCTCTGGTTGGTGGAATCTTCCCTTGCGGGGCCTCCGCGTCCCAGGGGCCTCTCCTGGAGCACCAGCTCGTATGTTGCACCGTCCTGCCTGGGGCGCTGTCCCAGGGTGGCCGGCCTTGGCCCGGGATCGGGTGGGGCCCTGTGCACACGTGTGAGGCCAGGGCCCTGGAAGGCGCGGTGTGGCACCATCCACCACCAGCATTTGCAGAGCGGGTCGCCTCGCCCCGCCGAGGCAGGTGCTGTTCCCGCACGTGCACCACTAACAGGCCTGAGGCTTCGGGCTCATCGGGGTCAGAGACCCTGCCGAGACGCCAAGCTCAGACACAGATGCGGTGGGTTCCCTGACCACAGCACGCCACCTGTCTGAGCCACAGATTCTTCCATCCACAAAGTAGGAACATCGCTCCTTCCCACCAACAACTGTCGAAAACTGAAGGCTGCTGGTGACTGTTCGGTTTCTGTTATGGGCCGTGGGAGGTCTTGGCCGGGAGGGTGTCATTGTCCCCAGTCCGGGACCCAGGTGGGGCAGCAGGAAGGGATTCGGGGAGCATCAGGCAGAAGGAACTGCTGCTGACGGAGACAGCCACCACAGCCGTTACACATGGTCTGTGTCTCTGGTGGTGCCAAGTCTCACAAGCTGTGCCTCGAGCTCTGGTTTTATTACTAACGCACGTCTGGGTTCAGTCCAAGGCTTGAAGGCAGTCCCTTCTTGGTGACAGACTGTGTGGATGCTCCTCGCTCATTTAAAACCCCTTGGCGGTGGCTTCCTAGCTTGCCCTGTGTCCTTCTTCACTGGGGTTCTGGGGAGGGAGACGGACAGGACAGCCTCTCAGTTCACCACCACCGAGCCCGGAACCCACCCCTGAGAAGGCCCACAGAGAACTCCGTCACGGAAGCTGGGATCCCCCCGGGAATTTGGGCCGTGCCCTGGATGGGTGGCTGGAACCACGCTGCATGGCAACAATTATGAGGGCGGGATGGGGGCTCTCCTGCTGGGTGCGTTCTGATGACATCTGATCACCCTCGGAAGAAGTGAGCCAAGCAGCATCCACCCTTCCCCGGAAATTCAAAAACAATGTGGTCTGTGCTTCCGGCTCCCCGGGAAAGCTGTTCTCATCCTACTAGAAACCTCTCCTCTGGGTCTGGATCCTCTTTGGCTGCTGCCTCCACTTTGGGAAAACAGGAAAACCCTCTAGTCGCCTCCGGGTGGATGTCATGACTCCTCTCTGTGGGACTGTGGTTTCCTTACTTATCAAGGATTTTCTTTTAGTACCTAGGTCTGCAAAAGGCAATATCACATTCATTACACAGCTGTGGTCATTTCTACCCCAAAACTAAGAGTAATTAAACAGAAGAAATGTGAATGAAAAGTAACTCAGTGCTGTGATAACTGCACAGAGCATAGTCATTGCCCCAAACATCATGAGACACCCCCACTCCTCTCTCTTCTTATTCCCCGAGGCCCTGGTTCTTCCCCGAGGAGGGGAGACTTCAGGATGTGTGAGCAGGACAGAGGCGGCTGAGATGCCCCGTGTCAGGGGAAGCCACGTGTGCATGTTGGTCATAGGGATGCTGCACGTGTCCACCTGCGTGTGGGGCTGGTGGGCGCCCATGGAGACCCTGGCTGCTCTGGAATATGCGGGCGCCAGTGTCCGGCCATGGAGGGATTCTGTTTGGCTTTAAAGGAGTAGGCAAGAGACGGTCCAAGCCCAGCCTCTTTTCCTTCAGCGAGGGATCCTTGCTGTGTGACTCCCTTTGAGGCCCCTGAACCATGACAACAGTGACAGCTAATGCGTCCTGTACATAGGGCTTGGTGTGTTATGTACTTTATATGTATAATGTCACCTAAGTGATACAACAACTCTGTGGGAGGTACTCTCATGCTATTTTACAGATAAGGAAACTGAGTCACGGAACCGCCATACAGCTGGTAAGTGGCAGAGAGCTAGGATTTGACTTCAGTGTCAGTACGGAACAGTGCCCCGGGAGGCATGTGGCCCAGAGCGAGGACTTCGGGTGGGTAACCTACAGGTCTGAGCAACTGGAACCTGCCTCTGCCAGGAGAAAACGTGGGGCACCCACCTGAGACCGCAGTAACAGTGGGTGTGGGGTGCACCCTGACCCAGGAGGACCCCGCATTTAGCTCGGAGTGCCTCGGCCCACACACAATAACCCTGTGTCCTCACTGCTCACTCTCCTAGACCCGCAGCTCAGACGAGTGGCCTGCACCAGCCTGCTCAGCTTCCCTTGCACTCTCCTGTTCCTGGCTTGGTCTCCCGGGAACCGACGTGCATCAGGGCCCCGCCTGGGAGGGGGCTGATGTGGCCCCCGCTGACCTCCCTGGCTGGCCTGCCAGCGCTCACGCTTGCACTGATAGCTCACTGACACGGGCTGCCCGGGGCAGCCCTTCTGCCATTATCTTGGGCAGCTCATGCATTTTTATAGGGCTGTGGCTATCTCCTCATCAGGTGATAAACCTCAGGGGGCAGGAGCTGGGCCGTGTGCCCAGGAAGGTTCCATGGGCTGGATTTGCAGGCCCCGGCGGAGACCCACAGTGCTGTCCCTGGAGACACCTTTCCTGCAGATCCGGCCGAGGCCATCTGCTCTCCCTGCCCCATTCGTCACTCTAGGCACTGACAAATGGGCCTGCCCCTCTGTCGCTGTGGTGGCTCCATCCACCTCGTTATTCACAGCACAGACTCTCCCAGGTTACTGAAAGGTTCTCATTGATGCCTGGATACAAAGCATTTTCCACTTGTGTCTTTCTTGGGAGAAATTTATAGGCAAGGAGTATAAATTTACAGTTTGGGGAATGGCCATGCTGGGGGAGCTTCAGGGGCCACAGAGTGGCAGGTGTGTGAGAGACCCCTGCTTCCCGCTGCTCCTCAGGAAGCCCTCCTGCTGCGGGAGGCGGGGGTGGGGGGGGAGGCAGTGGTGGCTGGGCCACATGCCCGGTGCCTGGTCAGGTGCTCTGTGCAGGTAGAGCAGGAGGGAGCAGGGCAGTCAGGCCCGGCAGGACACTGTGACACACGGGAGAGCCACAGATGGAAAGAGCAAGCAGAGGTGATCTCTGGGCCTCCAGCACCACTGCCTGGCCTCTTGCCCCCGTCTCCTTATGGACAGACTGGTCACCTCCAGGAGTTTCGCTGTGGTTCTTCACAAGCCCTGCCTGTTCTGTCTGTATGCTCCAGGTTTAGGCGCCAGTTATTTTAAACGACGTGTACAGTCTCCATCTGACGGTTCTGTTAGCAGAAGACAGCTCTTGTGGACTATTTTCGGATTGTGAGTTCATCCTCAGTGTGTGTGTGTGTGTGTGTGCACATGTGCATGTGCGTGTCCGTGTGCACAGATCTTGGCTGGCCTGGGTCGAGGGTGTGACGGCCCAGTTGGTTCTGTGTCTGCCCCTGCCGGGTGCGGGTGCTCCAGGCATCACCAGTCAGGAACATAGTTTTCTGCTCATTTCTTGGCTTGCGGTGGGGGTGGGGGTTTCCAAAACCAGGAACCTGAACCCCATGGAGGACAGGCCTACACTATGAATTCTGAGGGAGGGCATGCATTTTGTTTTATTCCCAAAGCCCAGGCAGGCTTCCTGATTGCCTGTTATGACGCTGGCGAGTTTTCTCCAAGCCTGCCCTTCTGCTGAGGGTGCATCCCTGCCCGGGGCCACAGCCGCGTGTGGGGGCGGGGTCTCAGTTCTGTTCAGCTGCTTCTTATGTCCCTGAGGCCTTGTCGCCATCCCCACATGGCAGTGCAAGGCCAAGGACTCCAGCTTCCCAAGATTGACAGCTCCCTCTTCCTTCTGGCCCCACCTTCCTTCCTGTCCTATGAACGTGGCTCTGCGTATTCTCTTTTACGTAGCACCTCTGAGTGTGGGAGAAGGAGGATTTCCAGCCGCGGACTCTGCTGTCATTTCCTTGTGGCTCCAGAGGGGCTAATTGGTAGCCTATGGCCGAATTTGGCTGCAGACTTGCGTCAGTCCGTAGTTAAGCTCCTATGGTTATAAGTCACGTGGACCCTCATCCGGTTCACAGTTTGCCATATTTTCCGTAAGGTTCTAGAAGGATCTTTAGTAATTGCCCTTCTATTGCCGCCTTGGTCTGTGAACTGTGCAGTGGGAACAGGTGGCTCTGCTGTGGTCTGTCCTCGTGGCCGATGCTTACCACGCTCTGCAGGAACTTCGTGTCACCGATGTGGCCCCAGCTTGGAGCACCCCACTGCTCACCTCTACCCCTTGAAAATCAGAAATATGTCGGACTCACATCTCTCCATGAGCCCCCTGAGCCATTGCACTTGTCCCAGAACTTGAACACCCGAGGTCCCAGAGAGAGGGGCCTCCGAGGTGTGGGAGCAGAAAATGTGGGCCTGTTGCATTCACCTGTTATCGTCACCAGTTGGTCCTCACATCATATCAGAAAAGTTAAATTAGGTGCTGAAGTCCAGTTTGAAGAACTTCAAATCATTTTCAGCTAGAGCGACTTTTCGGCTTGTGGCGGTTCTCCTCTTCCTTATCACTGTGTGGGATTGTCCCTGTGTCTGGAGAATGACCCAGAGCCGGGCTGCAATCTGCGGGTGAAAACTGGGTCAGCCATTGCTTAGTTTGGTGCTTCTGTAAGCTACGCCTTTTACCCAAAAGTCCTTTTTTCTTTTTCTTTTTCTTTTTCTTTTTTCTTTTTTTTAATGTTTGTTTGTTTTTGAGAGACTCAGAGAGACAGAGCATGAGCAGGGGATGGGCAGAGAGAGAGGGAAACACAGAATCCAAAGCAGGCTCCAGGCTCCGAGCTGTCAGCACAGAGCTTGATGCAGGGCCTGAACCCACGACTCGTGAGATCATGACCTGAGCTGAAGCCGGACGCTTAACCTACTGAGCCACGCAGGTGCCCCCGAAAGTCCTTTTTTCTTAAATGGAAGCCAGGGGTGTGCCGCGAGGGCTGCTTCCACTGAGTAGATTACATGGCAGGCCACTGAGTCTGGCTGCAGAGGAGGGAGACAAGCCACCCACCCCTCGTCCTCAGGCTGCCGCAGAATGTTCCTGTTTAGTCACCTGCACGTGCAGGTGGCACAGCTGTCCCTCTGCCTGTCCTTCCTGACGCTGGTGGCTCCCACAGCCTGCACTTGTCTGCCTGTCCCCTGACCCCAGGAGAGGCCCGCTGTTCCCATCACCTGGAGAATGGCCGTGCAGCCCCAAGGTCTGCTTCTGACCAGGCACGGTTGTGTCTTCCAAAGCTAAGGGAGCATTACAGCTCCGTGGTGGCTTGGGCCTTCTCCACTCACTGTGGGCTCGCTGTGTGGAAGCCTGGTGTCCAAGGCTGCCCGGGGCAGGCTTGCCTGCCCCATGGAGGAACAGGCCAGGCTGTGGCCACACTTGGGGCTGTGACTCAGTCTTGCCGCCCCCCGTGGTCTCTGGGACGGAGGTGGGAGTCGGTGGCAGCCACCAGAGCCACCAGAGTGCTTTCTCTGGTGAATACAGGGCACTGATAAGAGGACGTGTGCGCCCTTCCTCGCCTCCCTGGCAGTTCCTGAAATCCTTTATGTTGAGGAAATAGTTCGCTCGCAGATACCCAATTATCCCGGGAGGTTTGTAAAGCAAGTCTGAAAGCCGACTGAATGTAGCAGAACCACTCCTGCATGACAACTACTTAATACCCAGTCATCACAATTATACATAATTGGTGTTTACAGTGCCTGGAAGATTAGACTCCTCCATACAGACATTCTCCAAAACAGGCCTAGAATGCACAGGGCAGGATTGCTGCTTAGCGTGCCCACGGGCGGCCTCGGTGTGCTGAGGACAGGGACAGCGGCACAGCCCCGTGCTTGGTCCCCTGCCCTGGTGGCCGGTGGGTGGGGTAGGGGTGGGCCCCCCCCCCCCCCCGGACCTGCTTCTCTGCCAGGGATGCGGGAGGGCTGGACCTGAGGAAGGGGGCGAGGCCTGGAGACACTGAGCTCTTGGAGCACAGCGTCCCATGCCAAGACGAGCTCCTACCCCAGATCCTGGGGCTTATGGTGGGGGTATGGGCAGGGTCGTGGCCTCCCCAGAGCTCTTGGCAGCGTGGCCCCCTGGGGTTCATTGCTCCTAATGTGGTGTTGATGTGGCTGGTCGGGTCCAATAGCCCCTGCAGTCATCTCCAGGATCTGCCCCTTGGGTGGGGTCAGGGGGACAGGGGCGGGGGACAGGGGCAGGGCCCAGACCTTTGCCAAGGGTGGCTTACCCTCTGACCTTTGTTACATTCCTGGGCTTTCAGGGGTCTGCAGACATCCTGCACGCCTGGAGGCCTCCCCAGGCTCTGGTTCTGGGCTCGGCCTGGGGGCTGGCTGCCCCCTCTAAGGTCTCATCTTTCCCTTCAGACTTTGTTTCTGGCCTCCCCTTCCCAGGCTAGGAGCTGGTCCAGGAGGCCAGCCTGTTTGTTGCTTGGCCTGAGGATGGGAAGCAGGGCCTGTCCTCAGACCCTGCCTCTCTCCACCCCCTCTACCTGTGACCAGAGACGGCTCTGCCCTGCTCGGTCTGCATGAGGGCCTGCCCCTCAATCCTGTCCCCCAGGCCAGTGCCCAGTGGTTCCTGCTCTCTTTTCCCTGTGCCCCTCCCCAGGGTCAGGCCCAGGGCCATCTGAGTCCAGCTTGGGGCCTGGAGAGTTCATGTCCCTCCCGGGCCATGTGTCCAGCCCCTTCTGGTGGAGTGGGTCGTGGCCACTGGACCTGGGAGTCACAGGGAGACCCGCAGAAACAGCGGTAGCCCCCGCTTCCCAGTGGGCCCAGGAGGTGGGGTGGCTTCTCTAGTTTTGCTCCCTGTCCTCACCGGCCTCTGTGCTCTTGTGGCCTGTGGCCAACCCTGGGCTCTAGGCTATGAGCCCCGTGGACCCATGCAGGGTCACTCAGGCCTTCCTGCGGGTGCAGCCAAGCAAGGCTTGGGCTGAAGGATTTCCTGGGGTGGGGGCTGTGCACGCTCTGGCAACCGCACCCTGACTTCCTTCCTTCCTTCCTTCCTCTGCAGCCTCTTCGAGCACTACTGCTACTCCCGGGGCGGCATGCGCCACAGCTCCTACACCTGCATCTGCGGCAGGTAAGTGGGAACAATGGAGGAAGGAGGTCGTGAGAAGGCGAGGAGACCCCGCTGCCCCCCTGAGCTCAGGCATGCCTGCTCACTACCGTGCCCACATGAGTGCCTGCTTACACTTGGAAATTGTTCTCCTCTCCTGAGGCCCCCAGCTGGGGTGGCCCCCTCACTGCCGTGCCCTTCCTGGCCTCCTCTAGGGTGGCCACTCCCCTGGGCTGCTGGCTGGCCTTCCTCGTCCCTCCACACAAGCACACACCCAGCATGTGGGGGCCAGGACGTGACTTTGCCCTGTGATGGCTTTTGTGTGCAGCAGAGGTGGAAGGAGCTCTGTCAGTGCAGGAGGCCGTGGTTGTGTGTGTGTGTGTGTGTGTGTGTGCGTGTGCGCGCGCGCGCACACACATGCATGGTTGTCAGTGTGGCTGTGTAAGGAACATCACCACTGTGGTTGAGTCTGGGTCTCTGCAGTAGGGGGTGTCACTCTAGGTACCTCTGCATGTGGCACATTGTGTCTGAGGCAGGGAGCTCTGAGTCTCTGTGTGTGTGTCACCTGCACGGTGGCTGGAGGCATGGGGTACAAATGACCATGAGTATGGGGCGGCTCATGGTTGTTAGTGTGCACTATTTTTTTTTATATATTTTTTTAAATGTTTATTTATTTTTGAGAGAGAGACACAGTGTGAGCAGGAAAGGGGCAGAGAGAGAGGGAGACACAGAATGGGAAGCAGGCTCCAGGCTCTGAGCTGTCAGCAGAGAGCCCGACACGGGGCTCAAACTCACGAACCATGAGATCATGACCTGAGCCGAAGCTGGACACTTAACCAACCGAGCCACCCAGGCTTCCCGAGTGTGCCGTATGGTGTGTCCGTGTGTCTGCATGTGTCACCCTAGGTGTGTCTTTGAGGGGCACAACCTGGCTGCGGGTGGCCCCTCCTCTCCCAGGCTCGCTCTCCCCCTGCTCTGCCCCCCTAGGTCAGAGGGTCTGGCCTCTGCCCACCCAGGACGGAGCCTGCAGCTCTGCTGATGTGCACGTCCTCGGCACATGAATAATACATGTGAACATCTCAGTCTTTGGAAATGTTCTTCTCTGGTGGATAGAGAGAAAAATCATTATTTCTACTTTTATGATTCCTGAGACTCCTGAACAGGGCCATAAATATTACACCCAGGTGGGTTTTTTTTTTTCCTTTGGACAGACTTAAAAGTCCTTTTTTTCTTAAAGGCATCGCTCATTAGGGAAGCAGTCTCGAGCAGAGGAGCCAGCCTTGCAGCATGGTGGCCCCTGACATGGGTCTCCCCTCTCCCTCCGCCAGGACAAGAGGGCTTCCTCAAACTCCCTTCCCTGGGTTTCAGACCCTTGTCCCCCCCACCAGCCCCACATCCCCGGGCCCAAGGGCACCTGCCCAAACAGCACTCACCTGGGGAAGCCCTGACGGTGGCAGCGCTGTGAACCGTGCACTCAGAGGCTTCCACCAGCTGTATGGCTACAGGTGCCGGGGCCGGTGTGCTCCCCGCCCACACCTCAGACTGTGGGCCTGATACAGCCCCCACTGGGCCTCTGCTGGAGGGTGGGCGGTAGTGCCCACGGGGCAGGGTGGGGTGCCCCCTCCGGGGCCTGCTGGGTGAAGATGGGCTGTTGACCTCCCCTGGTTGCTGTGCAGTGGTGAGAATTCGGCCGTGCTGCACTATGGACATGCCGGGGCTCCCAACGACCGGACCATCCAGGACGGAGACATGTGGTGAGTGAGGCCAGCCCTGAGGTGCCCCTGCCCTGGCTCTGCGTGTGACCCGCAGGGCCGCAGTGGGGCTCCACCTCAAGGGGAACAGACTGGGATCTCTCGGTCCCTACCCTGGGAAGGCTGAGCACAGTGAGGCCCCCAGGCCTGCCCTGGGCCCAAACTTCTTTGCCAGGGCCCCCCACCTACATGGCATCTTCTGTCCATCATCAGGGAAAGAGGATGTGGAGGGCCCTGTGCTGGGGGCCCAAGGTGGCCCCCAGCCCCTGCCCCGTACCTGCCACACTCACACCTCTGTCTCAGTACCAGGAGGGTGGGCACCTAGTCTGGATCAGGGAAGACCCGGAGGGAGCCTCGCCCCCTCTGAATCCTGCCAGCCTCAGCCATCCATAAATGGCCATTAGCCCAGGAGGTCAGAGGCAGTGCTTGACCTTCAAGACTGTTTGCAGGGCTTTTCTGAGCACAGCTTACAGTGCTCACAGCACCCCGTGGAGCCCTGACTAAGCAGGCGTGGGCGGGATCTGCAGCCCCCACCCCTCCGATGGACTGGCCCCTGTTGGCAGAATCATACATCTTGCCCACGACCCCGGTCTGTAGGGCTCATGCTGAGCATATGCTGCTCCTCTCCAGACAGCTGCTCCAGGCCTCGGGAGGGGTCTGTGACCTTGCTGACCTGGACCAGCTCTCTCTTCAGCTCATGGGCGCTGGGCATTCCCTGCTTCTCCTCTCCAGCACCCACATATCAGGCAGGGTCAGCCCAGGCTGCCACAGGGCTACTGAGAACCAGTTAAAGGCTGCAAGCCGCGCGTCGCCACCCTGCCTTAGCCTGCAGGCATCTTTGCTGTGGTCACCGACACATGGGCGGAGTGGGGGACACGGACTGTCCCACCTGGTTCTCTGGTGCCTTCGCCTCCTGGTTGCCGGGGCACCTGAGCAAGATTTCAGCAAGCCTGCTTCCAGTCGGTATCTTGCTGCTTCTCAGAGTGTGGGCGTTGCCCTGCTGGGCTCAGTTCCCGAGCTAGAGCTCTGGCGATCCCTGCACGCTAGCCTGAACCTGAACCTGGCTTCATGCGCGTGTAGCTCAGCCCTGCATTGGGGCGGAGGGGAGCCTGCACGCAGGGGTCCCTGGTCCACATCCACTGGGGGGCATGAGCCATGTTCTGAGCTGTCGCTATGTGTTTGCAGAAGCCCACCCAATCCCAGGGTGTCCTTGCCAGGGGCACAGCAGGCTCCGTGACTAGCTGCGCTCACCCGGGTCAGCGGCTGGACGGGATGTTCTGGGTAGGGCCACTGTTGGCAAGAGCCCAGCTCAGCCTTCTGGGAGGAAACAGAGTCACTTAGCTCCCTCCCAGAGCCTCAGTTTACTTTTCTGTTGGTGGAGGTGGCACATGCCTCTCAAGACTACATGGAGGGATGGAAGAGACATGTCAGAAACGCAGGTGCTGAGCTCACGTGCCCTTTCCCAGGGGCCTGGGCCGGCAGGGCAGGGACCAGAACATACAGAGGGGGGCACCCAAAGTGGCTGCACCCTTCCTGAGTCATTCTAGGCATAGGGGCCAAGGGCATGCAAAAACCCTGACAGGAGTCTCCCCAGTGCCTGGCACCAGGGACACCCCTTTGGGTAGATTTTCTCACCCTGTCCCCACCCTGTGTCCCACTGCCCATTTCCATGTGTAGGTGAGGTCACTGAGACACAAGGAGGGTCCAGGTGCAGAGCCGGAAGGATTTGGGGAGGGAGTTGGCTGCTTCAGACTTGGCTCAGCTGGAGACAAAGGAAAGACAGGGGAGGGCTCTGCCCTCTGGGCCATGGCTGAGCCACTCGTGGCCCCAAGAAACCACCTGGCATCCCCAGGCACTCTTGCCTCCTGCAACATTTCCTAATGCTCTTTGTGCAGCCCATTCTGGCTGGGCCTGGAGGCCAGGATGTGGGAATCAGTCCTCGGGCAGAGGCAGAGACCTAGCCCTACCAGCAGGTTTCAGCTGTCATTGGACCAGCTCTGGCCTGCCGGAGGGCCCTGTGGCAGCATCATGTGGCCGTGAGTTTTTCTCCTCTGTGCGTTTGGCATACCCCAGAGGACTGTCTGCTTCTCTGCTCTCCTCTTTATCTGCCCCCAGTACGATCCTCACCCCAGGAGAGGCTGGTCACGGCTGTGTTCCTGGGGTGGCCACTGCTGGGGAGGGGCCCGGCTGACCGGGGCGCAGCGTAGATCAGGTTTCCACACGGCCCAGATGTGGCCTTGGCCCTCGTGGGAGCACATGGCACCTGCATCTGCCGCTTGCAGCTAAGAGAGGAGAGCGATCCAGGAATCCCACGGATGTTAATGCCAAGTCCAAATTGGTGATTTTATTTTTCTCGTACTAACTTTGAAATGTAGCCAGTAGAATAATTATGAGTTTATTATAGTCAATTTATTATGCAGCATTTAGAACAACATGTTTTGTTGATTACTGCTGCTGCCAGATTGCTGGCGGCGTTTATAATCCATTGTTTTATTGAAATTGATCTGCCGAGCGCCTACTGTGTTCGGTAAATAATAAATCACTCTGTTATCCCAACATAAAAGCCACGATACTTTATCATAAGGTATGAAACCAAAATATGAGCATAGCACAGAGTTTCTCCTGAAGCTGAGTGTCTCCCAGAGCCACGGCTATTCCAGGTGCCCACCGGCTGGCACGCTCTGGGTGCTTCAGTCCCCTGAAGTCAGGGGAAAATGCCCCAGAGATGTTTGAACGTTTAGTGAGGGGCTGTTTGGGGTCAGAGCTGGGCCGGGGCAGTCAGGCTGTACTGGAGAAGGTGGGGTAGGGCTGAGGCAGCCAGCCTTTCCATCCTTCTCCTCGCAGTCCCACACGTGCCCCCGCACCCCTACAGGGAGCCTTAGAGAGCCCGGGCTGTGTGATGATGCCCCTGCCCTCCCCCTCCCCAGCTGAGTGGCTGGTACCCTGAGCCTCAGCTTCTCCATCAGTCACGGGGTGATAGGGCACCTATCTCTGGGAGAATACACAGTGTTGAGTGGGGAGCCTGGCACAGCATGGCCTTGGCAGGTGAGAGCTGCGATGGTGGCCATCCTCAGAGCCAGCAGTCTGGGGCTTATACCTGTGCTCCGGGGCCCTGAGGCCATTTTCCAGTAGCTGGCTCCATGACAGACTGGCGGTGAGAGCCACCGGCAGACTCTGAGCCAGACAGCTCTCGAGTCTCAAGGCCTGTTGTATGTTTTCAGCCCCAGCCCTGTCCTCAAGGTGTGTGCCAAGTAGAGCATGAAGCCAGCCGGGCCCGGCCCACCGCCCATGCCTCTGTCCCTCCAGTACCAGCACCTTCCTAGGAGCTGGGCCATGACCGCTGTTGGCCTCCGTCGTCTCCCTGTGAATTGGGGCTTATAGGTTAGGCATGCTGCTTCTCCCTGCACATCATCTTTGTCACCCAGAGCTGAGAAGTAAGGGCCTGCCGACTCCGTGGGCCCCTTCCCATTTCTCTCTGCTAGATGCTGTCCTGCTTGCTCTGCATGACCTTGATGTGGCTTCAGATCGCTGGGGCCCTAGTACTCAGGTCACTCAGAACCGTGAGGCCTCTTGTGGGACCTCTTGGGGCTTTGCCCTGGGCTTAGAGCCCTTTCACCAGGAACCCCATCTCCCCGTCACTATCCCAGAGGAGCCATTAGCTGCTTTCTGTTTTGGAGTTTGAGGCAAGTGGCAGACCTTATAAACCAGGGTGGCAGGAGTGTGGGAAACTTGCTGATTAACGCTCTTCACATGCTCACACAAGGGGTGGTGGCTACTGTCATTGGACACCCATCCTGGGGGGGATCCCCAGAAGACCCCTTCTCACCAAATCAGCCCCTGCCAGGTGGGTGTGAGGAGAGACATAGCTCCCATGTACTGCACTGGCTTCCCAGAAACCAAAGTCCCAAAGTGGATGGAGGTGCACCCAGGGAGCACCACTGTCCATGTTCAAGTCTGCCCGGAAGCAGTACACCCAGGGTTGGACCCTCTCTTGTGCTGAACTCCTGGGTCTGAGGCTGGCCTGGCAGCCTTCCCACCTCCCCTGGGGCCCTCAGCAGGAGGGAGCCAGGCTGTGCCTCCAGTGGGTTCTGATTTGGAAAACGGCCAGGACACCCCTCCTCAGCTGCTGCTTCCGTCCATTTGATCAGGGAGCGGAGCAATGGTTCCTGAGGTAGCATGCCCTGTGTTCCCTCTGAGAACCTTCTAGAACACCTAAGGATCACCAGGCCTGGGTGGCCCAGCTGCAGGCAGCATGTGGGTGCCGAGCCGGATCTCCCAGCACTGGCCAGAAGAGGGCAGTGTTGTCTCAGGATGTGTGGGCGGGCCTCCTCCCTGCCGGCAGTTCTGTGTGCCCCTGGGGCATGGGAGCCAGCCCACTTTCAGGGAGAGAGGCCTGTCCGGCCCTATGCAGTATCCTCTCCCCCCCCCCCCCCCCCCCGCCTCCTCTCCTGTCAGCAGACAGGGACCCCTGTTTCTCTTTGCCCTGATCATGGTCAGCCTGAAGCCCTGGTTCTCTCTTGCCTTACCCTGCTAACGCAGAGGTGGGGACACAGCACACAGTGGCCAAAGCCCCCTTCTTTTTGCCTGGAGAAACCAGGGTTTTCCTCACAGGGAAGCCTCTGGAGACCTCTGACCTATTGCTGGCATGTCAGTGACACATGCTACTGCTCCTGCTGCCCATGTCACAGCCCCAAGCTGCCCCGTCCTTTCCTTCCATAGATGAGGGGACTGGCCTGTGAGGGGCCATGGCCCAGGTAGGCTCTTTCCCTACCTGGCCACCTTTTCCTGCCACCAGCACCATTACTGCCAACTCCTTCCTTCCCTTGTCTCATTCCCAGTCAGTCCCGCAGGTTAGATGTGGGCTAGGCGTGAAACTGCTTGCGGAAGTGACCCTACCTCGCTCCCTCTATCCTGGGCCACCGTACCATGGGCAGCAGCCTGCCTCCATGGGACACCCTGCAGGCCATGGGGGAGGGGGGCTGCCGTTCATCCAGGGCCCCAGCAGCCCCCTTGGCATCCCACAGGCTGACCGGACAGTTCTGCGGCCACAGGGAGGGGTGAGTCTGTGCCTGGGGGCTCCTCCCCAGCTGGTGGAACGTCTGGGCTGGGCTCTAGGCCCCACTTGTCCTGGTGCCTGATGCCCTGGCTGACCTCAGAGAACAAGTGTCACCTCCAGGGCCTACTCCCTGGTGCCAGGCACAGCCCAGACCCCTCTCCCCTTGCTGGTTGCACAGGGGAACACTTGATTTTCAGCCGGCAGCCCCATCCTGAGTTTTTGATGGTCTTACGGACGTGCCCAGGCCTCAGGGCAAGAGAACACTGTCAGGAGGGCACAGGCCCTGCTAGCCTGGACAGCCAGACCGGTGGCTGTAACCTTCAGCCTTCCGCCCAGTTAGATGTATCCTTGATGTTCTAACCCAGCCCCAGTTATAATCAGATCCCCCTACCACATGCTTTCTGTCTGTTACATCCTGGCCTGTACCCCACACTCTGTTGACTTCACCACCCACAGTTTGAAAAGCACTGGTCCAGACAGCCTGGGTGCTCACACACATCATGGGACACTGCACTCCAAAAAAGTGAAATGAACCATGTGCTGTGCTCGTGACACCGACTGAGTCCCTCCTTGGCGGAGGCCGCTGCCCTGACGCCCAGGCTTTGTCCACGGTGCTTCGGTGGCGGCAAGGGCTTGGGTGGGCGCTGTGTCCCGCCCACATATCAGGCCTGGTGCCATGCAGTGTCCTTCCTGGGGACTTGACCCCTCACCAGTGCTCTGCTTCTCTCCACGTCATCCGTAGAATGGGAATAGCAGTTCTCTCCAGACACACAGGACGCCCCCAGCCTGTGCCTGCTTTTGTTACCATGGGTACCAGGGATCACCAGCTCTGGGTTCCCGGGGGTGGTTGCTTGGGCAACTTTCCTGTCTGCCTGGGCCCCATGGGAGCAGTCGCCCCGTGGAGCAGGGTGTGGAGCAGGGATGCCTAGAAGGTGTGGGAGAGGTCTGCTTGATGAGTCAGCCTGCGGCCTCCAAGTGATGGCCTTTGCCCCGCTGGTCCCATCAGGGCCTTGGCACTCCACAGAAGGTTGGGCTGGAGGCGGGCAGGCAGCCCGTGTGCTTCATCTGGAGGGGCTGCCCGCTGGAGTACATCAGCGGGAAAGCGACTAGTACGTCTTCCTCTCTCACCCTGAGGCCTGGAGGGAAGCAGGAGTTTCCGACTTCTCAGAAATCCCCTGGCCTCGCCTGGAACGCAGGCTGGGGCAACTGCAAATTGGGATCTGAAATGCTCCTGCCATCGCATAGAGGCCTGTGTGCATGCACAGTGCCGGTCCTGAGTGAGAGGTGGCCGAGGGCTGGGCCACAGCTCGGGAGGTTGAAGTGAAGGCTCCCTACTAAGCGCAGGGAGCCTTGTCCGTGCACAGCAGCATTTCCCCCAAGATGCGGCCCAAGCTGGCCGAACCATCTCAGAGGCCTTCTGCCTGTAGGCCGGCCGGCCTCTGCGGTGGGGCCAGGGGAGCTGAGGTAGGGGCTTAGGGAGGGTCTGGCTGAGCCAATGGTGGCGGGTAGCCCGGGCATGAGGCTGCTGGGGAGGAGCCAAGGGCAGACAGAACCTCTCATCCCGGCCAGAAATAGAACCAGATAAACACATGTGAGGAAAGAGACGCCAGCGTATTGCTTAGAGATGTGTAATATCTCCCCAGATGTCTTAGATTATCGTACGCGTTCACTCGGCCAAGGATGGTAGCGGCCCTGGTGGGTGTCCCCAGGCAGCCGGGGAGGAGGGATCCTGAGCGCTTGGTGGAGCCAAAGTATGACCGAATTCCCCATTGTCACTTTGCGCTCAGAGGGCGGATGAAATGGACACAGAGGAGCTGGAGGGAGATGACTTATGAAAGAGATAGCTTTCGTCCCTGGATTCCAGAGCAGCTTGAATGTGAATAACTTATGTGTGTAGGAACTCTGAGGGGGGTTTAGAAAAAAAAAGGGGGGTGCAGAGAAAGATAGGGAACTGAGAACACGAAAATAGACTCCAGCCCCGTGCCCCGCGCGTCGCTGGGCAGGATGGAGCTGGCCGACTGGGCGTATACTTCCTTCTACAGTAAGCAGATGATTTTCAAACAAAAAATACAAGCAAAGTCTTCTTCTAGAATCTGAACAGTAAGGCCAGGCTGGCTGAGGAGCTCCCAGCACCCACTGTCCCATGTTCTGTGTTTTTGAGGAGAGTTTTTGGAAAACTTGGTCAGGGGTCTTGTCTGCCGAGGAGAAGCGTCTTGTTTTTGCTGCTCTAGATGACTCCAGTGTTCCATGCGCTTTTGTGGGCTTCCTCGTTTTTTAAATAGTTCAATTTCTGTTTTTGTTTGAGACCAGACGGACCAATAGAGCCCTCTGCTGGGGGGGGGGGGGGTGCTGCCGATGTGGTGGCCCCCAGGAGTCTGTGTCCCCCAAGCTCCCAGCTCTGTCCTGTCTGCTCAGGCCATTCTTGGACGTTCTGAATCCACAAACCACAAACGATTTTTCTTTTCTTGCCTCTGAGGGGCCCCAATGAAAATACTCTGCTCCCCGAGTGAAACTGGACCATGGCCCCACACAGACCTGCTCCCCACGCCTTTCCATACATCGGCCCTAAAAGGACACAAACCTGCAGCCATGGAGGCATCTTCATCTTAAAGGAAGCAAAGCTGAGGCCCTGAGACCCAGTGCTGGAGCCAGGACAAGAGAGCCCATCCCTGGGCTCTGAGCTTCTGACCCCGACATGGGACTTTGCTGGATCAGTGTTCAGAGCCTCACTTTCCCAGCAGGTTAGGGCTAAGCCGTCCTCCCACCCAGCTCTGTGAGTGTGCCCCTGGCAGGAGTAAAGCTACAGGCAGCTGTTGGCCCAAACACCCTGTTGCATCTGGAGCTTCCCAGGGAGCAGATGCCTGGGCGTGTCTGCTCAAGGCCTCTCTGTTTCATCTTCAAGTCACCTCTAGTGAGGCCCAGGTCCTCCCCATCAGCCTGCCCCAAGCAGAGTCTGCTGGAGTCTATGACTTTGACCCAGCCTGAAGTTCCTGTGCCATCCTGGTTGCGGCTCCCCCCACTCCTGGAGAATCACCTGAGGTGTTATCTCCTGCTTTTTGCACTGTTGACACTGTTTATGGTGTTTTGCAATAGGAAAAAGACAGGAGATTAAAAAGTGCCTGGCTGGGGACTTTGGATTCCAGCAAAGTGTCCAGGGATCCTGAGCATTCAAGTTTTTCTTCTCCAAAGATCTGTTTCTTTGGAGTAGCTGGTGCTTCCTGTCAGGCCACATGACCCGACCCCCTGCTCCACCAGCAGGGCCAGGGACCCCCTGCTGTGTCATTTGGGGTCAGGGCCCCAAAGGCAGGCTCGCAGGCAGCCCCTGGAATGTTTGTGGATGGTGGTGTTCACCCCGAGGATTTGGGTTTTGGGGAGAGGCCCTGGTGGAAGGGACAGCTCTGCCCCTGGCTCAGGTTTGCCAGGACCTGTGCAGCTGCAGACCAACCCCCAGGAGAAGCTGAGGACAGAGCCGGGCACTGTCGCAGAGGGCAGCCCCACCACCCCTCAGCTCCTCCCGACTCTGTGGCCACCTGGCACTGAAGACTCAGCAGAATCCTGGGCCTGGGGCTAGACCAGTGGCCCTCAATCGGTTTTGTCACCATGAGCGTCATGGCTTGGCTGATGAAGTGGCTGGGGGTGCTGGTGGGGCCCCCTGTGTGCCTGCTGCCAAACACCCTGCCGAGGTGCTCGGGTGGGATGGGATGTGGAGGGGGGCTCGGTCTGTGCCCCCCTCACTGCTCTCATCCGGGGCCCCTCTGGCGTGGTGACCCAGCAGCCCTTCGCATGACCTGCTGCGTTCCGCCATGGGGGTGCAGGGCAGGATTCCTTCCTGCCCGTGACCCGCGAGGGCCCTGAGGCCCGGGCAGGCAGCAAGGGTGGTGGAGTGGCCCACCCCACCCCCTCCTGGCCCTGCCACACTGGGCCCTGTCACAGGGGGTCCAGAGGGCAGGCCCAGCCGGCCTGTCCTCCGGACTCTGGCCATCCTGCTTGCTGGCTCACAGACCCCGGCTCAGGGCCTCTGCAGCCTTCCTACTCTCCACCTCTGCCTGTGGCCCCTGGTCCCTCCCCTGCCACTGGGATGCCAGGGCACCCTGCTGCGTGTGAGGACCGTCCTCTGCCAGGTCCTCCCTGCTCTTCCCTCAGGGCCTGGAAGAGCACATCTGTGCTATCCCAGCAGGGTCCTCCAGTCGGGGGACCTCCGTGCTGGGACAGAGCCACTGGCTGAGCTTTCACTCAGACACCAAGGCCCAGGAGAGCTGGGTGGTGCTGTTGGATGGGGGCATTCCTCCCCACGGCCTCTGCACGGCTCCCATGAGCAGTGCATGGAGGCCAGATGCTGCATCAGGGCCTGGGGACCTGTCTGTCCCTTCCTCATTCTCCAAGTCAGTCCCCACAGCTGGGCGTCCATAGGCCTTGGAGGGCAGGGATATGTGTGTGGGATCGGCCCCACTCCAGGCTTCCCTGCTCTGGGGTCAGGGGTCTCTGCTGATGGCACCGTGAGGATGCACTGGGGTGGGAGGCCCCATACTGCTTCCTGCGCTGGTGACCCAGCACGATGGCTCGGGCTCAGCGCCCGGCGCCTCCAGGGTCCGACAGGCTGCCCTTGAGCCGCGCGGTGGAGAGTTGGACCCCCTACCTCACACCTTCCTCTCCCTGCAGCCTGTTCGACATGGGTGGGGAGTATTACTGCTTCTCTTCCGACATCACCTGCTCCTTCCCCGCCAACGGCAAGTTCACCGCAGACCAGAAGGCCATCTATGAGGCGGTGCTGCGGAGCTGCCGCGCTGTCATGAGCGCCATGAAGCCAGGTGAGGGCACTGGCGGTTGTGGGGCAGGTCCTGCACTGCACAGCCTGACTCGGTCCCCCGTCACCGGAGGAGCTCAGCTGGCCAAGACTCCAGGCGGTGTCAGATCCCCAGGAGCAGTCCTAGGAAAGGGGGCCGGCCAGCAAGGAGAGACAGAGCTGGGAATCGGGGAGCTCAGCCCAAGGTCACCCCAAGTCCCACCTGCTACTCTCCACCAGCAAGAACCCCTGGTCGCAGTGGCCACTGGAATGTCAGCATGTCCGCTGTCCTCTCCTGGAGCAGGGTCCACTCCAGAGAGGGCTTGATCAGCAAATGCCAACACTGGCATTTGGTTGGACGTCAGGGCGCCCTTCTGTTCAGGCCGCAGCTGGCTCTGGCGTGGGCCGAGTGTCTCCCCAGTGTCTGGGGAATGGTGAGTGGCTGCCACAGAGCCCTCTGGGGACCTGGCCATGACACCCTCGAAGGCTGGACTCTCAGCTCATTCTGAACTCAGAGGGACTATGGCAGTCAGACTGGCATCCCTCCATGGAGCCTTTATTCAGGAAAAGAAAAGATCCCCAAACTATAAAATCCCCAGGATGTGGCCTCTTGAGGCTGATGGCCCTGTGTTGGCTAAACGGCCCCGGGGCCCCCACTGCCCGTTGTTGGGATGAGTTACAGCCTCGGTCATCAGGCCAAGAGCTGCTTTTGAGGGTTCCTCGGCAACTGTCACTTTCGGAGGCAAACTGAGCGGGCCTTTCCGGATGGCCCCCGTCTGGCCGCAGAGCCCCCCACCTAACCCCACTAGAGGTTAGGGAACCACAGAGGGACACTGGCAGACCCCAGCCCGGCCCCCACACTCATCCAGCAAGAACAGAGCTCGGTGGTCCCAATACGGGGAGCTCAACCCGAAAGGAAAGCTTAAAAGTTAAGCCCCTGCTGGAGTGACGAGGTGATGGGACCTGCGTGTTTCAGCAGCTGCAGAAGGAAGCAGAATCTTCTGTTAATTTTTGAAAAAGCCAAGGTCACGGGGCACCTAGGTGACTCAGTCGGTTGAGTGTCCAACTCTTGATCTTGGCTCAGGTCTTGATCTCAGGGTCGTGAGTTCGAGCCCCACACATGCTAGGCATGATGCCTACTTAAAAAAAATTTTTTTTTTAAGCCTTGGCGGCCACTGAGTATTAACATGGGAACCTCCAGGATGGTTGTTGAGTTGTCAGAAAAGTGGAGGATGGAGTGGCCAATGGCCCCCTTTTGTGTAAAAGAAGGGAGTGTAAAAGTGCCTGCAAACCCACGGAGGAGGCGTAGGAGGGGCGCTGGAAGCCGGGCAGCAGAAGAGTGTGCTGGTGGGCGCGGGGTGTTTCTGACCTTTAAACCAGGGAACACATCCCCTATTCCCAGTGAGGTCCAGCCTCAAGAAGCGGTCACCGGTCACCCCGAGGGGCATGGCCCTTCCTGCTCCCTCTACACCACAATGAGAAGGGTTTGTTCAGTTTTGAACAACACTAGCCGTGGGCTGCGGTGTGCTCCCTGGCGTCTGTGAGCACAGCCGCCCGCAGCCCCTGGGCATACCTCCAGGACTGGGCCAGGGGCTCCCTCTGCTGTGCTCCCCACACTGTGCCCCCAGCCCAGCCTACCTGGCAGCACCCCCACCCTCGGGAAAGTCTGCTCACACCTGGGTAGCGCTTCCCAGGTAGGCGTCCTGGCCGACGGCTGACAAATCGGTCCTCATTCTGCCTAGAAAGTAGTCGGGCCCGCTGTCCCCAGGGCCCCCAGCCAGTTGCACTGAGAAAGGCCTGGTGCTCTGTGCCCTGGACGTGCCTGGCCGTGTCCCTCTGGGGGCAGGCAGAAGGCTGGGCTCGGCGGAGCTGGTCTGCACAGACTGGGTGGGGTGGTCCTCCCCCAGCGCACAGCGGGGCACGGGCTGGGCCTGTGCCGGGGCCTGGAGGTTCCCTTGGGTGCGGGGTGGGAACGGATCCCTGCTGTAGCCCCCACCTCTCCCACGGATACTGGGGATCGCGACACAACTGACAGTGCCCGAGGGCCGACTCTGTCGGCTCCCACGCCAGGCAGGCCGAGCTATGCCCACAGAGCTGCTCACCTGGGGACAGCTCATCTCCCCAGAGCCGCGAGGAGGCCGTGGCCAGGTCAGCCCCATGTCCTGTCCTAGCGGAAATGCCCCTGGTTTGTGGGTCCGGCTGCTGGGCCAAGACACACACCCGCTGAGACTGCACGGCTGCTTCCGACGACCTTCCAGGGAAGCGGAAATAAAGACACCAGAGTAGCAGTGAGATGCCCAGAGGAGAAGCGCAGAAGGACTAGAACCCCGAAGGCGTCTGTGTGTCAGAAC
Source organism: Leopardus geoffroyi (assembly GCF_018350155.1). Taxonomy (NCBI): domain Eukaryota; kingdom Metazoa; phylum Chordata; class Mammalia; order Carnivora; family Felidae; genus Leopardus; species Leopardus geoffroyi. Next base: position 19,782,578 of record NC_059335.1, read on the forward strand.
ACACAGAACCCCGGGTCAGCGTCGGGGCCTCCCTCCCTGTCACCCAGACAGCCAGGGGAGGGTGGCTGAGCCCACTCAGAGGGGCCGTACCTGGGAAGGTGTCCCCCACGCCAGTCCTACGGCAGGGGCCTGGCCGCCATGGCTGGGTGGAACTGAAGCTCTCCCTGGCTCCTGTGTTGGGGCAAGCGGCCCACCCCGTGCAGACCACCCTGTCTCCATGGGTACCAGGGAGTCTCCATGGGTGCCCGTGAGGGAGGCCTGGGGTGAACCCAAGCAGGAGCGCCCGAAAGACTGCTGTCCATCGTGCATTCTCCGTCCCTCGTCCCTCCGGCCACCATGGAGCGCTGAGGGCACTTCTTGCCGCTTCCAGCACTCGATTCCCCTCCATGTCCCTCTGTGCTCACCTGCCCGCCCTGGCCTCCCCCGCTTAGGCTACAGGTCCGCCCTCCTGAGCCCGCACCGCCACAGGGCCCCACAGAGGCAGTGTAGACTGCTCGCTCAGCTCTGGGCCCCGCTGCCCACGGCTGTGAAAGCGGCGGGTCTGTATGAACAAGCCCTTCATCGTTGGCGCCCGTGCAGTTGTGTGCAGCTCCTGGCCCGGCTGGTGTCCGGGCTCTGGCCACCTGGGGGCGGGGGCCGGTGCAGCCAGCACAGAGTCAGAAGCAGACTGCCCCCAGGGCAGCCCAGGTGGCAAGAGAGGACGCTGTGGAGCCACCAGGTGACCAAGCAGGAGGAGGGCACCCAGAGCTGTGCCGGCCCGCGTGGCACAACGCGTGTCGGCTGTGGCCTGTGGTCTGGGTGCCTTTGCCAGCTCTGCCTCCCTGCCGGGTGGGAACAGGGTCAGGAGTGGCTGGGCTCCCCTCAGGCCCCTTCTTGGAGATGGCTAGGAGCGGAAGGGTGCGGGGACAGTGTGCCTCCCAGTCTGCGGGCGCCCTCTGTGGCAAGAGCCCGGACAGAGGAGGCTGTCTGGGGAGGGCCCTGAGAGGCCCCCCTGCTGGCTGGAGGATGGTGGACAAGTTCCCACCCTCCCTGGCCTCATTTACTCCCTCAGGCTGTTGGCCAAGGTTGGGGGGTGCGGGGAGGGGAAGCGTGTGGAGACTTTGAGAGGCAACCGCGCTCCACTCAGCATCGAGGCGCCTGCAGCCCCAGGGCGCATGCCGCCCCCTGCCCTTCCGCAGGGTGAATGGGTCCCCGGAGGCCCTGGCAGCAGCCGGGTCTGCGGTGGGGTGGGCTGGAGGCCCTCAGCCCTGCGCCAGTTTGGCCCACCAGACGGCTCCCTGCAGCCCACGGGGCCTGCCCTGGGACCAGGCCCTGCGCCTTCCTTGCGGCACCCCCAGGGTCTGGCGCACACGTGGTCTCCCGAGGGCCATTGTCTTTGGATGAAGTGAGCTCTTTGTCTGGAAGTAGCAGTGAGGATTCAGCTCTCCGGGCCCTCCTGGCTGAGCTCTGGCCGAGCCCCTGGGGCTGCTGCACTCTGGACGGGAGGCCTCAGGCGGTGAGGGATGCCGCTGAGGCTCCCAGGGGCCAACCTGGACCCTGGCCCGTTGGGGAAAGGTGTGGGGAAAGGGGGCCAGGTGGGCACAGATCAGCCTGTGACCTGGGGCCCGGGCCCCAGGGCTCTCTGGTCTCTCTGAGCCAACGGCCAGATTACGGGCACAAACCTAGATGCTACCCTGGCACCCCAGGGTCTGAGTGCACAGAGGAGCAGTGTGGGGGGGGGGGTCACACCTGGATTCTGGACCCATGAGGTCACAGCACTGGCTGCAGGAGAGAGCCATGAGGGGGGCCGGGGCTCCTGCTCAGGCCACACATTTGCCAGGCATGGAACAGGACACAGGGCCCTCCTCCCAGGGCTCAGAGGCTTTGACCAAGCCACAGCTGGCCAGCGTGCTGTCCACTGGTGGGAAGAGCTCTGACAGCACAGGAAGGGGCAGTCAGGGAGGGCTTCCTGGAGAAGGCCTTAACACAGAGGCTCACAGGAGAGAGTGTGAGAAGGTGAGGACTTTGGAGAGGTGGTACCAGCTGAGGGGCCAGCAGGTGGAAAGCACAGGGAAGCGCCGGCACGAGGGTCGTGGGCCCAGGGGTGGAGGGCAGTGAGCCTGGAGAAGGCCAGGCTGAGGTACACGTACGTGGCTCTGTCCTCAGGGCAGGATGCTCCCGCGTTCTAAGCAGGATGCAGGGAAATGAGGCCTTGCAAGGGTTGGGGAGGAAACAGGCAGGAGTCCAGGAAAGGTCAGGGTCTAGATTCCAGAGATGTTTCAGGGAAGGTGGGACAAAGCTTTGGGGCTTCCCGGAGGTGGGAGTGCGGGCAGGGCCACCGACGCCCAGTCTGCAGTGTGGTCCCCAGTGTGGCATCCCCAACCCGAGCAGGCTTAGGGGACCGCTGAGCTTCGAGCTGGCCACATGGGCCCCGAGGTGCCTGTGAGCTGCTGAGGTTGTGGGGGAGCCTGAGGTCCCCTGGTTTGCATCCACTCCTCCGACCCAGCCCAAGGACGGCAACCTTCACACACTTCAGGGCCCCTGTCCTGGCGGAGGGTGTCGTAACCACCATCCGGGCCAGACGCTGAGGCCAAGTTGCTGGAGGTTGGATCACTGTCACAACCCTAACCACACACAGGCAGCAGCCCCACTGCCAGCCACGAGAGCGTGTGCAGGGCCGGCCCCGAGGACACAGGCGAAGAAGACTGGAGGCGCCGTGGGGACCGCCTGGGCCCTCGCGTCTGGCCCCAAGAGGACAGGAGAGGAGCCGAGCTGCCGGCCGAGCATGATTTATACCTGACTCCGCTCTGCCGAGGCCGCAGCCCACTTGGAAGCCAGCCAGGCTTGACGTCAGGCCGCTTCCTGGGGCTTCCCTTTGGCCACCGGAAAAGGCCCCTTTCCAAGAGAAACGGAGCTGCTCTGGAGTCGGGGTGCAGGATGCCCTTCCTCAGCCCCAGGGCCAGACGGGCCGGGAGAGTTTGCAGAGCTGCCTGGGGGCACTTTCAGGCCCAGGGGATCTGGGCGGGAGCACAACTTGCGGAAGAGCTGCGGTGCTTTTGCCCCTGAACCAGCAAGCTCTCTGGTCCTGAGGTGCGAGGAGCCAGCAGGCAGACCCGTCCAGGGAACAAGGTGCTAGGAGGCCAATAACCAGGACGGTGGAGAGAGTGCTCGGGAAGGTCCCTCCAGGGCAGGGCCCACATATGTCGAGACCTGAGCAGTGGGTCTCACTCCAAGCGGCCTGTGTGCGGCTGTAACAGGTGGCCCGGCCTGGGGAGGGCGAGGTGGGGTGCGTCGGCCTCGGGGGAGCTGGGAGCCGAGGCCGGGGCAGGCTTGGCTGGTACCCCAGGAGCACGGCGGACATCCAGCGTTGAAGTAGGGTCTGGCTGGGCCATAAGCAACAGATGAATATTGGCCGACAGTTTGCGGGGGTTACTGACCCGGTCCCCCAGTAGATGCCAGAGTCTCTGTGGCCAGTCTTCTAGGGCCAGCATTGCAGCTGTTTGACAAAGGGAGGCATCTGAGGCTCCCAGAAGTGCATTAGCAGCTGAGCTGGGATCCAGTACCCAGCCCTCCATTTCAGGATGTCCAACTTTCGGAGGAAAGCCGCCCACCTTGACTCGGCCGTCAGGGCTTTGAACCGGGCTCTCCCCGCTGCTTGAGTGGGTAAAGCCAGACCCTAGGATGCCGCCACTACCCTGGCACTCTGTGGGCCGAGGCAGGTCAGGCCTCAGGAGCTGGACTCCAAGAAGGCTGTCTGTCTCTAGAGACGGAGCTTCCCCCCTCGGCCTCCCTGCACCTTGGGCCCTGGGCCGACTCCCGCCCTATGAACTGGCTGGGGTGCAGCCCTGGCCACCTGCTCAGAGCCTGGCCCGCAGGGATCCAGGAGGATGGGTCAGCGCTGTGCCTCCAGCCAGCCCAAGACCCCAACTGTGGGGTCTCCATCCCTGGCGGGGAAGGGGGCCCAGGTGGAGGACTGGTGCCCAGCAAGTGCCTGAAGGGTGATGCCCTGTGTCCCAGAGTGGGCCCCCCTCTGTACCCCTGGATTGAGCCCTTGGGCTACCTTCTGCCAGCCACAGAGGTTCGGAGCCCTGAGCCCAGACCTGCTGGTCCAGCCCTTGCGGGCGCGGGGTCCGTGCAGGTTCCCAATGGTGCGGGATGCCAGGGCGCCCCTCTGCAGCTGCCATCATCCGTGCTGGTGGATGTGGAGGGCAGGGCGTCATGGGGGTGCCACTTGGGAGCCAGTGTCGCTCCCCACAGGGAGGAGGCCACAAGGGTTGGCGCTGGCCCCCTCTGGCTGGATCACTGCTGAGGGGTGTACGCCCCCACGTCTGCCTGGCCCCACGTGTCCTGGCCCACGGCCTCAGCCAGCATGTGGCCTGCCCCCAAATCAGCCCTGTGGCGTGGGGCAGGGAGCTTCACCAACCTCAGTCCTTGTGTGGTACTAAGGTGGAGTGCCCAGTGCCCTGGAGTGAGGTTGGAGTGGGACCCCGCCAGCCCAGTGGGGAGGGCCGGCGTACCCCCGCGATGGCCAAGGCTGTTTGAGGGTGGCTGCCTGAGAACCTTGGACAGAGCCCCTGAGCTTGCTTGCCTCGAAACTCAGTGCCTGGGGACATGCTCTCCCCGGTGACCTTTGCCCCAGAAGCGTGGGGCAAAGATGAGTTGGATTAGCAGTCTGGGGCCTGGATGTCTGGGCTGCCGTGGAGACGGTCAACCCTGGCTCGTGGCAGGCGGAGCCACAGACCCCTGCCGGCCAGCCCACGAGGCCGTGCTAGCTCGTGCTAGCTGCACCTTCACCCCGAAACCTTTGCTCCCCACAGTGGCTCCAGGGGTGATTCAGCCCCGCCTGGGGGTGCGCAGCCATGCCCTCGCCCCACAGCCTGAGGCCCTGAGCTTTGATTTGGGGCTCACTGAGGCAGCCCCACCCACATCTGTGGGGGACATGTGCTTTTCTCCTCCTGATGCTCAGGAACCTTTCTGGGCTCGCTGGCCCCGGAAGCACGCACTGGCCGCGGGCAGACACGCCACGGGCTGGGGAGTAGACCTAAGCTGGACGCCCGGCCACGGGTGACAGGAGCCTGCCCCTGAGGGCACAACGGAGACAGAGGAAGGGTCTCGGGGTCCCCAGCTGCGGCACCCTCACCACTCACTTCCGGCCGTCCTGCCTCAGCCAGTGCAAGGGCTCCACGTGTGCCCCAAACTTTCCCTTGGGGAGCCCCAGCCGGACTGCCAGTCCCCGCAGCTCATTGCAGCCTCCTTTGGAGCCGCAGGGGTCTGGTGGCCTGACATGCACCGCCTGGCTGACCGCATCCACCTGGAGGAGCTGGCCCGAATCGGAGTCCTGAGCGGTAGCGTCGACGCCATGGTCCAGGCCCACCTGGGAGCTGTGTTCATGCCTCACGGGCTCGGCCACTTCCTGGGCATTGACGTGCACGACGTGGGAGGCTACCCCGAGGTCAGTGTGGACACGTCAGCCAGGGGCCTGCCCGTGAGCGGTAGCTGAGCTGGCCCTGCCCACGGTGGGTCGGGGCTCTGGGATCAGCTGCGGTGTAGTGGGTCCCACAAGGCCCCCCACCCCTCCTGTCCCTCCACCCATTGGTCGGTCCTGGTTCAGGCCCTGCGGGGGTATTTCCCGGAGTGAGCCTCCCCTGGTGGCTGCCACCTCAGGACCTAGTGCCAGGTGGGTGTGCCCTGCCTGGTGAGCCCCAGGCTGTGCGCTTGGGGGTGACAGTTGCCCCGAAGGGTGGGAGGTGGCCAGTGTGCAGCACGCGGGGTCCCCAGAGAGCAGTGGGCACCCCAGAGCTGGCTCTTAGTGATGGGGCTGGCGCTGCGGCCCTTTTGTCCCCTGCCTCTGGCTTCTTTCGGTGGGGGTGGTGAGGCACCATGGCTGGCCCTGGACCTTCCTGGGACTAGCAGAGCCCAGCACCCCTCACAAGCCCAGCAGCAGACCCAGCCCCTGGGCCAGCACACCCCGTGGCCTCCTCGTCTGCAGGCGCTCGAGGCACCCTTGGCAGGGGAGGGAGGCTTCCGTGGGCATTTCCAGACGAGGCTTTCCCCTCCCCCTCCTACCAACCGAGTCTCGAAAGGACCACCCAGAGGGTGCCTGCAGCCAGCCTTGGGGAGGCCCTGCCCGGCAGGTGGCTGCGGTCTTTCCGGGCCCCGGGTGGGTGGGGGTGAGCCCGGCCCTGCCGCCTGGCCCGGTGCCCAAGGTGCAGGGGGCTGATTATGCAATCGGTGCACACCCTGGGGCCCACCAGCCAGTTAGCCAAGACTAGGCTTGGCCTGTTGGCTGCAGGGTATTTTGAAAGCACCAAGAACGATTTTTGGGGGGAAAAATTGCTCAAGAGAAGCATTATTATTCAATTATTTTTTCCTCAAGTGTAAACAGTTAAATTTGGAGAAACAAAATCAGTTTTAATTTCCTAATTTCTATCCATCACACTGTGTACAGGGAGCCAAGAGCAGGGCCTTCCAGACATTGTTAACTGAGGTTCGTTATTCATTAGTCGCCAGGACTCTTTTTTTCCACCAGAGAAAATTGGCAGCAAACTGCTTTTATCTTTTCCAGTAAGCAGCCCTTTGTGCTCACAGAGTCTATTCTTTTGACAGATAAACATTGTAGAAAAAATATGGCTTTTCCTATAAAAGTCATTTGTTTTATTTCAGGCCTGCAGACACATCTGGGTCCCCTCTGCTCAGAGCCCAGTCAAAGCGGAGGCCCCATCCAGCCCTCTGCCCCAGCGGAAGCCGGTGTGGGTGCGGCACGGGCAGGCGCCCCCGCTCCCCACAAGGCTCGGGTCCCTGGGCTGGAGGGGCCGGGGCTTCGGCCTCTCCCCTTCGTGGGGCCTGCTCTCCCCTGCCCAGCCCCCATGCTTCTCCCGGCCCCGCTCGGACGGGCGTTCTTGTGGGGAGACTCCTGAGAGCCAGTGCTCTGAAGGGGTAGAGGTCAGGGCCAGCATAGTCTCCTGCCCCCAGGGTCCCTTCCCCCCCCTCACCTGCAGTCTGGGTGGTGGTCCTGGAATTTTCCGGAGGCCTGCGTAGACGGCCCCTCCCCTGGGCACACCCACGGAGTGGCTCGGTGCGGGCACACAGTGACCAAAGGAGGACGGGGAGACACGACCTGGCCAGGTTTCTGTCTCTGCCAGGGCCCTGGCTTTGCCGCCCTTGGAGTGGAGGGAAAGGGATAGGTGCTCGGGTGGCACGAAGGTAAGGGACAGGGAGAGGGTGCCCGGGGGCAGCCACAGACTTCAGGTGGCAGAAGGCCCTGCCCTGCAAGCACCTCTCACCTGAGCACGGGGACCGACATTCCAGGCTGGGCCCTTCCGTGTCGCCAGCCCATCCGGGCAAAAAGTGTCACGGGACCCGGTACCACACCAGATAGGCATCTGTACCCAAAGCATGACTCATCAGGGGTCACAGTGCCTTAACGTCCCCTCATCACCTCCGCCCCAGCCCAGCTCATGCCAGAGTGGCTGCACACGCATTTCTGTCCCCACCCTCGTGGAATCCCGGTCACAGCCTTCCCTGCTGTGCCCAGCTGTGGAGGCCGAGCCAGCCTGTTTCTGGTTACCTTACATGAACCGCTAATTGAAGTCTGATGTTCTTGGCCCCTAAACAGTCAGAAATGACAGCTCCGTGTCCAGCAGCTGGGCTTCCAGGGAAGAGCCGCGGGCGGGGCGGGGCAAGCCCGCAGCCCGGCCCCAGAGCTTGCTCGCTGCCCGCTTGCTCCCTGGCCCCGGGCCTCAGGGACCCGGGGACACGGGTGTTGGCTACGCCGTGAGAGTCGAGAGGCCCGGGCCAGGTGTGCGTTTGTGGGGAGAGGGTGCCTCTGCAGGGAGGCGGGCAGCCGTTCCCTAGGGGCGCCCACGTGGCCTCCTCCACGTGCATCTGAGCATGTGCGTGGGGCCATCCTGCTGACAGCACCTGGCCCCCCTCCTTGGAAGGCCACACGGGAGACCTGGGCCTGGGGGAGCAGCGCCCAGCACCGCCGGGGCCGCTTTCCAAGTGAGCCGCCTGGAAGGAAAAGATGTGGCGCGGGAAGCCTCGCAGCCTCCCTAAGAGCTTTTTTGGCTTCACGAGTTTGGCTTCTGCCGTTCCTCTGGCGAGGAGAGGCCTGCGTGAAGGCAGCCGGACCCCAGGCGGCCGCACGGCCAGCACGGGCGGGCGGCCCTGGGTGTGTGCGCGCCGGTTGTCCCCGGGGCTCCCGCAGGCGCTTCCGGGGGTATTGGGTGCGGGGGGAGGCGGGCAGAGTCTGCAGGGAGTAGAGGGTCTTACCGAAGCGCTCGGGGCACGGCCCAGCAAGGAGCAGCCTGGGCCAGAGCCCCTCCGGGGCACAAAGCCTCCCTCGCAGCTCCGGGGAGTGCAGACGCTCGGGGTGGAGCCAGCCCTCCTCAGGCCCCCGTGGCCTTCCTGTCCGCGCAGGGCGTGGAGCGCATCGATGAGCCCGGCCTGCGCAGCCTGCGCACCACTCGGCACCTGGAGCCCGGCATGGTGCTCACCGTGGAGCCGGGCATCTACTTCATCGACCACCTCCTGGACGAGGCCCTGGCGGACCCGGCCCGCGCCTGCTTCTTCAACCGTGAGGTCCTGCAGCGCTTCCGCGGATTTGGCGGGGTGAGTGCCCACAGGCCCCGGGTCTCTGATTCCAGAACATCCCCCTAGCGCACGCTGCCGCGGGTCACCTCTTTGTCCTGACACAGGAGCCCTAGCGGGAGGAGGGATGATCTTCGCTTCCTCACTTGACAAGGACCCGGGCCCGTCCTTTCTCCTGGTCTGTCGCAGACGGGGTGGGCAGGTGGCGGGAGCAGATGGCCCCATGGGAGGAGCCTTCCCCTCGGCGGCCTCCCCCGGAAGCCCGGAGGCCAGCCCCTTCCATCAGGGGCAGGACAGACCGCTCCTGAGAAGGGGCCCCTCTGACCCTCTAATCTGGTGCACGAGGCCAAGCTCAGGAATACTGAGCGTCTGCCGTTCCGAGCCAGGTCCGTATCGAGGAGGACGTCGTGGTGACCGACAGCGGCATGGAACTGCTGACCTGTGTGCCCCGCACAGTGGAGGAGATCGAAGCGTGCATGGCAGGCAGCGACAAGGCCTTTACTCCCTTCTCTGGCCCCAAATAGAGCCAGCTGGGAGCACCCAGTGGGACCAGGGACCCAGCCTGGCAACCTTTCTTCACGACGGGCCCTCCGGCGGCCAGATGGGCGCTCGGAAATCACGTGGCTGGGTCCGTGTTTGATCATGCTGTTTCCTCGGGGGAAAATCTTTCTTAACCTTCTGCAAGATCACACCTCAGTCTGCTATTACTTTGCTTGAATGACAGTGGCTTTTGAAATGCTAATGGAAAACAGTTCTGTTCTTTAATGGCAACTAAAATGTGTCTTGCTGTCATTTGTATTCCTCTGCTCAGGGAAGATCCATTTCCAGTGTTTTCTCTCAAAAATCAATATGCAGAATGGAACTTGCAATAAAAAGTTTCCAAAAATGGGCCTTTGTGCGCGGCTCCCTCTCTGTCCTTTCTCCCTTTGCAGATGAGCACGCGTGGCCGGACCTAGGACGTGGGCGCTGACGGTGCAGAGCACCGGGTGCTGGGCGCGTAGCTGGGGCCGGCCTCCACGCGCCTTTGCACGGGAGAAGGTGAAGCGGTAGAGGAAGAAGCCTTTCTGATACGGCTACGGCCTCAAAGCTGCGTTTCTGAAGGGGGCACTTAAGGCATAGTTAAAACTTGAGACTTGCAGAGATTCCCTGCCTTGACTTCCTTTTCACACCGGACGTGCTGGCCAAGCCGGCATCTGCCCGAGAGACACTGCCCCCCAGCTCAGCTCCACGGCAGAGGTGAGCTTTCTCGTGGCCTCCGTGTTTGCTGAGACCACGTCTTCCCTAAGCGTAAACCCACGGGCCAGATTCCTCTCCGGCAAGGAGACTTCAAGGCCTGGTCCCTGCCGAGGGCAGAATGCCTGTCCTTACCTCTGCTGGCCCAGCTCCGCGCTCCCACAGAACCCGGGGCTGGGGGATTCTGTGCCAAACCGGTCCAGGTTTGTCTCCTCACGGTGCCGTCATCCAGGAGTTTCCAAGCCAAGATGAAGGGCACATGAGAAGACAGGACACCAGAGGTGAAACCACCATGGGGTGGAAAACTCTGTGGCCCAAGCTAGATGCCTTGAAAAGTCACTGAAGCATTTAGTACAGATGATTTCTTCCTGCGACGGGCACGCAAAAGTGCTCATGAAGTGACCAAGTTAAAACGAAACCATTTTTCCTGTTTGCTTCTCAGACTTTTTTTTTTTCTTAAGTTTATCTTATGTGTGAGCTGGGGAGGAGCAGAGAGGGAGGGAGAGGGAGTCCCAAGCAGGCCCCACGCTATCCGCGCAGAGCCCAATGTGGGGCTCGAACTCACCAGCCGTGAGATCGTGACCTGAGCCCAAATCGAGAGTCAGATGCTTAGCCGACTGAGCCACGCAGGCACCCTGCTTCTGAGATTTGTAACCACCTTTTCAGGTTTTCTGCTGGTGCACAGACAGCCCCTAAGTTCTTGGTGACGCTGAGCGGTTTGAGTAACGACAGTCTTTAGTGTCAGGAGTTTGAGTTCACCAAACGTTTCTCCAGCCCAGCTGTACCTGAGACACATTGTGGCATACAGGGTTTCAATTCGCCCACCGCCAGGACAGAATCAGTGGCGGTTAGGTGGAAACTGAAAATGGATAGTTTAGTTGGTGTTCACTAAAAAACATAGCTGAGTGTATTATATATCTTTGTCCTTCCTTTCCTTGGGACATCTCCTCTCCAAACTGCCCATTTCCCATGATTCTCAAGAAGGTAAAAAGCATAAAGAAAAATCTCAGTCACTGAATGTTCTTTGTCCAAGAGGGACACTGGGAGCATAGTATGACTGCTTTTGCCCAGGTCAGTAAGGCAAAGGGCATTCTCTGCTGGTGCAGGGCTCGGGGTGGGGGGGGGGGGCAGCAACATCTCCCCTCCACCCCGTGTTCCGGAGGGAGCACCCAACTCAAGTCTCCAAACCTCTGCAAAAATCCATACAGCTTCAGAAATGCATTAGAGACGCTTCCAAAAAGCTGAACAGCACTAAACAAGGCTTTCTGAAACCCTGGAAGGGTCTAGGTATTCATTAAATAAATAATTGAACATCCACTATGTGCCAGTGTAGTATAAAAACATGATTCCCTGCTCTCCAAGCCTGTAGTTTACTGAGAGACTTTGCCGCCTTGAACAAACAAGCACAAATATCTTTTTTTTTTTTAAGTTTGTTTATTTTGAGAGAGTACGCACGAGCAGCGGAGGGGCAGAGAGGGAGAGAGAATCCCAAGGAGGCTGCAAATACATGATCTTATACACTGAAAGTGCCATGAAGGGAAGTAACAGGACTGACCTTGTCTAGAAAGCCAGGGTGGGGCTGAGATAGGAAGGGTTCAAAGTGAAAAGCAAGGCAAAGAGGAGGCATCCAGACCTGAGCTGTTCCAAGGAGTAAAGAGAGCTTGGAAAAGCCCTGCAGCCACAGCAAAGAAACGAGGGCTAGAAAATGGAGGGATGTTAAGTCAACAAGACCAAATGGAGCCACATCGCAAGGAGACCGGGCCTCACTGGGTGCAGTGGGGAATGACAGAAGGTTCTGGAGAGCATGCAATGGTCCAAGGAGACAAAGTTCAGACAGGAGCGGATGCTGGCTCTGCAGAAGGCGGGGGAGGGGAGGGGAGCAGACAGGTTCGAGAGGCACATTTAGGGGGTAGGACTGAGAGGCGGGGATGTGGGAAGGCGCCTGGCTCTAACAGCTGCTTCAGAGGGTGCGGCCAGACCCAGTTATCTGAGCTACAAACCAGCACAACCCCCTCTGCCTCGAAGCCCAGTTCTGCAACCCCAGCCCCCCCGGGGCACCCCTGCCTAACTTGCAGGCCTAGAGCTCTTGGAGGAGTGGGTGTGGCAGTGAAAGAACATTCAGGATTGGTGGTCTGAAGACAAGTAAAAGCCATATGGACTCTACACACTGACCGAGCAGGTCCAAAAGTGCTTTTATTAAAAAACAGCTGGCACCTTCACAAATCACCTCTATATAAAACTCAAGACAGGACGTCCTACCCACAGAAATAATTACTGCACTACAATTTTCATTAAGAGGCGGTGAGTGGAAATCTATTTCCCAAGACCTGAGAACAGCTGAAGGATCACAGACGTATCTAAATGACATCTTCCCTTGAGACACTCAAGTCAGCATGGATTCAGTATTTATTCACTTTTGTAGACACTGGCACCATGTAAATGAAGACGGTGTACGTACCACAAATTGCACTGTTAGGGGAAAGACATCCCCGTCTACCTCAGAGCCTGAAGAACGAACTTCCTACCACTGTGTGAATGGGAACCACACACAGAGACACCAGGTGTCTGCGCAGGAAACGCCAGCTCGGCCTCCCCTAGTCTAGCACACTCGCGGGGATTAGACCATGCGACAAAGCATGTGACTAGAGAGGCGCTCCATCTTCGCAGGAGATGATGTTCCTGGCCATTCAGGGAAATCTAGGCTTGGACAGAAGCACCCCTGCTTGTCCCCCACGCTCCCCTGCCTTCACCCCTGCCCTGGGCTGGAAACGGGAGAGACCGCTCCGCCTGCTCTGCAGAGGACTACTTCCCTGGTATCGAACATAAAGAAACCCACAGTGAAATGCCGTCATTATTCCAAAGTGTGTTTTTATTTCATATTCATTGAAAGAAATAAAATTATATTTAAAAAAATAGAGTAATCTCACAAACTGAGGAAAGCCAGGAACAAAAGAACAAGTTAAGGGCTTTTTCCTGAGAGGCAGATCTAACAGCTATAGAATGAACTTTCTCCTCCCTAGCTTTTGTCAAACAAAAAATTGCTTCCTATTTCTAAGGCATCAAAAAGCACTCTGAGTGCTAACTGGGTGGTTCAGGTACAAAGTTTCAAGCCTCTAATGAGGATTAAGAAACATCAAAAGCTGATTTCTTTTAATACCAAATATTAAATTGCACATACTACCTTTTTTTAAACGTAAATTTCAGAATTTCACACTCATGACCCGAATTTCAAAAATCTGGTCATATGCTGTTAACGTCTTACTACTTCTTAGTAAGAATCCTAAGTATCTAAGCTCACATCCCAATAACTGAAAGGGGCCAGACAGCAGAAGAGCTCCGATCTCCCCACCTGCAGCCAACACCGGCCAGAGAGCGCCTATCTCCGGAGACTCAGACGCAGCTAGAAATTTACACGAAAGCCTAATTCCTAAACCACTGGACCCGCCTGCAAAGGCAGATCAAATCCTAACGGTTCATATGTAACCTACAGAACAAAAGTTACAGAAGTCATTTTACAATTCCCAAAGCTCTAAACGTACCCATTCCCCATACTTGGTTTCCCTCAATTTTACACTAATGAATCTATCAAACTAAAAACTTCCAATCCCAAACACTTCAGTAAGACAGTCAAGACAACAGTTAACATTTTTGTTCTACGAATAAATGACTGTTTGTGCTAAAGTTCTTGTTTGCATAGGTAACAGCTTGAGTCAATTTTTCCAAAAGTTTCAATCTTATGTTCTGATTTGAAATATCAAGTGTACACGCCTGATGACTTCCCTACAACTTCTTTTTCCAAGTTAACTCAATCCATATAATTGGTAACCATAAATTCCATAGGGACATCAACTTCTGAAACACAGTTTTTAGTAAACAAGAGATTTAATGTAACACCTTTCTAGGTGCTTAAAGATTCAAGTGGCCTAACTGTACCTCTAATAAGGTTAATTATAGAACATGGGTCAGCTATTATAGATTCAGTAGGATTCTGGGGCTATCTCCTAGTTAGGCAAAAAAAAAAAAAATCCATCAACCTGTAAGTACACTGATACTCAAGCCAAAGTATATTGGGGTTGGACCCTAATAGAAACCCCGATCCTGTCTCCTGGCTGTCCAGGGAGTGAAGCCTCCGGGGACGGTGGCTCTCCTGGAACAGCACTGGGTCCTAGTCACATGCGGAAGAGGCTCCATGGACTCAGTGATGGCTCTGTTGAATCGCAGGTCACCGTGCTATCTTCGCCTGCCCAAAAGAGCACAGACCAACCTAAGGGTGCGACCTGAGTTACATCCTGGTTAAACTGTTCCAAGTCCTAGCGCAAAACAACAATGTGGCCAAAAGGTGACCATGTTCAAATGAGATACCTGGTAACACAAATGTTTTAACCAGAGGTGACTCAGAGGTGACTCAGACTCTTGTCACCAGCCTAGACTGACACTGACACACACACACCGACACACACACACCAACAAATCTGAGCTAGAATTGTGCTAAAAAAAAAAAAAAAAAAAAGGAAGAAAGAAAGAAAAAAGAAGAGAAATCAACACGGACAATCAAAACTACCAACACTGATACAAACCAAACTCTAGAGATTCCCCAACTTTAGTAATCGCCATTTTTTAGTCTCGACAAAAATGTCAATATCCTGAGTTTTATCGGTATTTTCTTTCTAAAATAATTTATGGGACACAAAGCATACAAATAAACAAACAGAAGCAGTGGTACAAAAAGTCTAGAATAGCCCACTAACTAGAAAAAGAAATGTCACAAGAACAATATAAAAAGATGTATTTATGTGAAATAAATTAAAGGTTAAACCTTACATTTTCAAGTTTTCTTAGACTATACTATTTGGGGAGATGGCCTAGAGTTGATGATGTATTTTTCTAATAATCACCTGGTTAGGATCAAATGCCAAATGATCCTTACCAAGACATTTCTGCCTTTAAAAATCATGGCCCCATTGCAGATATTTGGACATAGAAGAAACTACCTAAATCTCAATTGGTAAACAAGGCATTCTGTCTACTAACCTGGCTGTCAAAATGGTAACTTAAAAATGCTTACTTGACTAGCATCTACAGAAACAAAAATTTTGGTGCACAAGTTTCTCTAAACCAGAGCTGTCTTTCGGTTTATTGTTGTTGTTAGAAAACAAAATAACACCAATCCAATAACCCAAAGGTGTCCCAAAAGCATAATTCTAATATGCTTTACTCTTATTTTTAAAAAACCTATTCACCTCCTAATTATTTGTATTTTTAAGCCAACTGGTTGTATACTGCCTTTAAAACACAATGGGGCTTATTTAACATGGCATTGCTACTCAGAAACTTGTACTTGTTGGGGAAACAATACTAATTGTGCTAAAACAAGGGTTATGCTATACACAGAATCACTCCAAATCACAAAGTGATTGATTTCTATAGCCCTAAGGAATTTTAGTACATAATTTAGAAACAAAAAAAAAATCACAAATAGATCAACCAAATGGCATTCAACTTTCTTAGTCCAATTAACCATCTCCAATAAAACCAAGAACCTCCTGCAGGACCTGCCGGTTCCCTGTTCCTTTTATCAACCTAGAAAAGAAGCATTTCTTGGGAAGTGAGGATTTATTAAGAACATCGAGGTCCAGGATTTTTTTTTTTTTTTTTACCATATACCTTAAAACTTTGTTTTATCCCCACAAAAAAATCCGTATCATTTAAAACTAGATATTCAAATTACATGGCTAACATTTTTAGCTAATCAACTCTTCAGTGCTGATGATCCTAGAAAACAACCTTCAATGGATCTTTGAATAATGGAACAAGACAACGTTCGGCCATTGATACGAGTGGTGTAAGTAGTCACACCTTTAACGTTCAAGCCACAAACCGTGAACTTGGAAGGGGTGAGGTCTACTGTCCTGCATTATCAGGAGTTGTTGTTGTATTTTCAGTGCCACCGGGTTGCACGTTATCTGCAAGGTTGTGTGCGTGCTCAAGAAACAAGTCTTTCAGTACGCTTAATTCCTTAGTCAGCAATTTAATTTTTGCTTCCAACCGTTCATTCTCTTCTTTGAGCTGATTCACCCTCTGCAGTGTATCCTGTGCCTTCTGCTTGCTTTTCAACCTGCTCTTTTTCACAGCCATGTTGTTCCTCTCTCTGCGCTGCCGATACTCATCACTGTTTCGATCCATGGGCGAGCTCTTTTTGCTTTGCTTGCTCGGAGGCGCGGCTTTGCCCCCTCCCCCAGAGCCTGCAGGCACCAGCTGAGGAACCTGCTGTAAGCCGCTGGCATGAGCCTGAGTATGAATAACACTTATTCCAGGAGTACTGTTCTGCTGTGCTATCTTGCTCATTTGGGCACGCTCTCTTGCTGACACGGAACAGGTAGAAATGAGGGCAAGGTGATCAATGATTTCCACACTAAGCTGCCAAGAAATCTTCACATGTACCTAGTTAAAAAATAAATTGCATTAAAATGTTTGAAATGACAAGATCAAATGAGATTAAACTTGCAAGTACCTAACAGCAGGCCAACATTAATTGATTATGCTGAGAAAAGTCTACAGCAACTGCCAACTGTTCCAATGTTTCAGAAGTCTAAATCATTTAATTTAGAAAGGTGAGTTAGTACAGAAGCACCATAAGGCCAAATCCAGCCCACCTGAACCCCTGAGGGTACTACCCATCTGTGACTGTTATCAAAAATGGAAGGAAAAACAAAAGAATACCGCTAATTAGGTAGCACATATGAACTAATAGCACTTGGCAATCTGCCAGAGAGAAATGAGATGTTTGGGTTAAACATGGAAAACCTGAGTTCAATTATGATAGAAGAGACACCTGCAAAGAAGGGGAGAAAAGTTTCGATTGTCGGCTCACGTCAAACGAGCGTACTGCAGCGCAGCGCCCGGTCCCCACTACTCATCAGGGCCGCCACACACAGGGCCTGCCGACATACAGGGACGGAGTCATCGAGGACTTGCCTCTCCTCCCAGAGTACATCTTTATGGGATATTCTGAAAAGCGGGGGCGGGCGGTGTTGGCTTGTATTTATTTATTTATTTATTTTATTGCCTCAAAGAGAAGTAGTTTACATAGATTTCCTAAGTTTGTTTCTTGGATCCTAGATTTAGGAGCTCTGAGACACCCAGTCTGCTGTCCCACCCCACCATGCTTCTTCTAACAGTGCTTTTTTTCTTCTTGACGTAATAAACACATCTAAACATGGGCAACCTGAACAGCAACGAAAGACATAAAAGCCTTAAAGATGCATCCAAGGCAGAGCAAGCCTGGGGCTGAGGCCAGACAGAGGCCGAGCAGCGGCAGTGCCCACACCCACGGCCCACTGAAGAAGGGGCTCAGGGGAAACGCCGACTCCAAGTGCCACGGCAGTGCCGCCCGTAGAAATGAAGCCACAGTTTCGGAAACTGGTCGTGTGTGGATGACTGTGAGTCCAACCAGGCCCCTACAATTGCCTCAAGAGGTGTCAAAAGGATACCTATCCTATCCTGAGGCCACTTCAAGACAAACTGACTAAGCTGCTGAGCCACGTCCAGCAAGAAATCAAATTACTCTTGGAAATTCAGAAAGCGATGTTATGAACCATAAAACTATCCTGTCTTCTTTTCACAAAACTGCCAAAACTACATCAGTGGAAAAAACCTGGGGCCAGAATTCTGAAATGCCTCAAATGAGTACATCTCATAGTTCTTAAGCTCAGTTAGTAAACACCAGAAGCTTCACCCAAACTTTTAGCTGGGCACTTCCGTATAAAACACTGTTTACTGGCCTGCTTTTTAAAAATCTTTCCTTTTAGAAAGTTGCTATATCCTTACTTTCAATGGTCTCCAAAGCCATGCAGGCAGCCCTGAGCTAGTGAGCCATCTGTTCTCACTCCAATATAAGGCAAAAAAGAAAGCTTCCTTCCAAACCATGGACGATATCTACTCCAAGTCTATCTTCAGTAGTGGACATTTCACAATCTCCTTTGATAATTTACTATGTTGCCTATTTTTCTTCCAGTTAAACAGTGGCAGTTCAGTATTAATTTGAGCCACCTTACCACTAAAAGTGTTAGTGGCCATCAACATTATTGCTTATTTGGTGTAAAGTGGGCATAATATTTTAGTCAATTTTTAAAAACATGTTTAACACTTCTCCTGGGATTGTTTCAACTATCATAATCATGGTCATCTTCTTTAACTTTTTAACTTTTCATATGCCAATTATGTTTTTAATCTTTACAACTAATCTATAGACAACACAAAGATAAGAGTGATCCAAAGAAGTACAGACCAGGAGGAACCAGGTCAATACTGTCTTGGCTCTGGCTCTCCTCTTTTGCTCGGAACCTATATCCTTTCCTTCTTGGGGACTTGATTTCCCCATCTGCAAATGAGGGATGTAGAATGGTAAGATGCCTTCTGACTCTGAAAATATACCACGAACTTCAGTACTAAAAAGTCTTTTCTTCCTGCCTTATGCTCGGCTTTTTATGCCCAAATCACTAAAAGATTTTAACACAGGTTCCAAATTCAGTGACGTTCATGTCCATTTTGGTACCCAGAGATACAGGAATAGAGAAGAGCTCTTTTTACCTCAGTCTGACTCACAGTAGAGGGGCTGAACATAGTAGGCTGAACATACTAGGGGGGACTTTGAAAATGTGCCCTTTGGCTTGAAAAACAAAGAGTAATTATCAAATTGGTAAAAACGTAAGCAAGGGAAACTTAGAAATATTAAGAACTTTAAAAATGTTGTTGTTTTAAAGTTCCTCAACCAAAGCCAAGAAAGTTTAAGTGAAAAAAATATCCATTAAGGAAAATGAATCAAGTAAAGGGGGTCAGAGCCAAGTGGTCCAAAAAAGCTGACTCCAGAGTATCAACTGTTTTTACACAAGCAAAATAGCTGCCTCCAAAAGTTGCCCAGTTTACACTGTCACTTACGCTCTTGTTCCTTCCACAAACACTTATTGAGCACCTACAATGGGCAAAAAAATACTAGTTTATTTCAAACCTGGATATTCAATCCCAAATGAAAGTCTGGCTCCTGCGTAGACAAATACTATTCCAAAGTTCATTCTACAGGAAGCAGGGTGGCGCCTTATTTCCTTACATGTGAATCATTCGAGCAGGGAGGAGCAGAAAAACTGAGCAGTAATTCTCAAAGTGCGGACCAGCAGCAGCAGCATTTGGGAACTTGTGAGAAATGCAAATTCTCAGGCTGCCCAGACAGAAGGATTGGGTGCTCCAGAAATAGGCCCAGGCAATCCTGTTTCAACGGGACCCTGAAGTGATGAAGTGTGAGAGCCACTGCTCAGATTCACAATGAGGAGGTGCATTTTTTTTTTAATTCAAATTTTTTAATTCAAGGAGTGTTCATTCAAATCAGCAACACACTGAAAACGCAGAGCAGCCAGAATGAGTAAAACAAATTTCTCTCAAGTTTCATTTGGGAAAATAAACTTATCAAGAATTTTCCTAATCCTCCTGTCATCTTTTTTCACATATGTACAACCAGATATTCCTCCCCATGCCCCCCAAAATAAACTTTTAACTCCAATCTCCTCAGTGAATGTCCACACTCCAAAACACTATAGATGTTTCTCCCTGACACCAAATCTTTACAATCACTGGTATGTGACATGGCTACCCACCCAGCTCCCAAAAACTTACAACCCACCACCTTCTCCATCCGAATGCCACAGAATTAATTACCTCAGGCTGACATCATCTCTCAAGGGGCACTGGTCTCCAGCCTCTGGTTTAGCTGTGATCCCTCCAACCACTGCCTCCAGAGCAATCGAACACTCCGACCTGCTCCAGTGTATAGGATCAGATTGAAGGTAACAACTCTCTCTCCAGCCCTTGCTCCCTTACACTTCACACCTCAACAACACGGAACCACTATCAACCCCCTAAATGGTCCTGCATTCTCTTTTCTTTGTGCTGCTGTCCAGGTGGTTCCCCCATTTCTCTGTCAATGCCAGCTCTCCCTGGAGACTAAGCTAGAGGCAGCGATCTGTCTTCATGTCCACACGCTCAGCATCTAGTAGTGCAGGGTGAGCCATATAGTGGTGGTGCCCAAGAAATATCTGTCAAAGGGCTCCTGGCTGGCTCAGTCGACTGAGTGTCCCACTCTTGATTTCAGTTCAGGTCTTAACCCCAGAGTCATGGGATCGAACCCTGTATCAGGCTCCACGCTCAGTGTAGAGCCTGCTTAAGATTCATCCATTCATTCATTCATTCATATTCTGTCTCTCTCTCTCTCCTTCCCTCCCTCCCTCCCTCTCCCTCCTCGCCTCTCCCCCACTTTCACTCTCTCTCTACCTAAAATAAATATGATGAGGGGCGCCTGGGTGGCTCAGTCGGGTTTTTTTTGTATGTTGTAAACCATACCAAGCGTCCGACTTCTGCTCAGGTCATGATCTCACAGTTCATGAGTTCGAGCCCTTCATCGGGCTCTGTGCTGACAGCTCAGAACCTGGAGCCTGCTTCGGATTCTCTCTCTCTCTCTCTCTCTCTCAAAAATAAATAAACATTAAAAAAAAGTTTTTTTAAATAATAAAAAGGAATAAAATAAAATGAAAATAATTTTAAAAAGGGGAAACACTTGTCAAATACTAGCTCAGAGGCTAAAAGAAAATATTTATTTTTATAAACATCATATACAGAAGTGAGATAGGTTCTCTAGTACTGGAATCTCTTAAAACAACCACAATTAAATCAGGAGTGTTAAGATATTATGGTCTTACTTCCTTAGGTTCTTGGTCTTTCTTAAAGGTGTACATGAAAATAAAAATAGAATTCCACTTGCTCCTTTGAGTACCCAGTCTATGCAGTGAACATCATTTCTAGTCTGGTCTTTGCTTTATTTCAGTTGAGAACTTGCTTTTCTACTTAGCCCAGTTATGCGTTCCAATTAATAATCTCAAGTTCTTAGGCATCTGTTGCCAGGGTCTGACAACTCCATACTGCAAGAGATGTAAAGGTAAGCAAAGTCCATACATGCCCAAAGGAGCAGGATTTCTATTTAGTTGCCACTGCTTGCTTCATGACCCAAAACAGGGGTCCACGAAGGAGGGTACATCCCTTTGGGGGTACATAAGCAGTCCACTAGAATATGGAGCAAATGTATGTTCACTTGTCTTTTTTTTTAACGTTACCTTTTTAATCTATTTCTGTTATGGTTTACAACATACAAAGAAAAAAAAAGTACACACATTGTTTATAAATATACCTCTATTAGGAAATCATGCTTAAAAAAATTTTTTTTTTAACCAACAGGGCTGGAAAGCCAAAAAGGTAGGAAACCAATGAACCCATGGAAGCACTCCCTCCCAAGAATACCCAATAAATTTGGAATTGTGGCTACCTATATTTACATTACTGTGATCAGGTGAGGCAATCCTAGACCATAAGACCTAATTCAGCCCCATGAGGTCCTAGTTGCCTTTACCAGGACCTCACCATGTGCTGTTCAAATCCCTACAGACGAACCCACCTCTCCAAGATCAGACAATTGCTGACAGTCAATGATGTGCTCTTGAGAATTTAAAGGATATTATGAAAAAAATGAAATTTTGTTTTCACCTGTTTTTTAGGCAGGTATTTACAAGTGACTGATTAAGCCAAGTAGACCCACCAGAAGCAGGAAACCAAGAAACTGAGAAATTCTTCAGCTCACTAGCATCCTGTAATTATTTAGCCATGTTTACAGTAAGTGTTTCCAGAAACAGAGAATCGACTTTAGGAATAGCTCATGCCAAATACTAATCAAGTGGTAACAGTGACCAGATTTTAACTTTTCAATATCAAGAACTTTTAGAGGTACAATTTCTTAGGAAAGCAAACCCCTGTAGTATTTTCTTTCCAAACTTTATTTGGGAGTCGCATATCCTATCTGAATTTAGGACAATCTCTTCACATAAGGATTCCCTGAGTGTAGGCTCGGGAGAGAAAACTACCAATTTTTGTGTAACCCACTAACCTTAAAACCTTTCTGAAACTGACACATTTTAAGGTGCCAGATTACAGCACAAACCTCAGACAAAAGGAAAACGAAACAAACCTTCTCAAAAATGAAAACATACAAGCCTCCTTGGAAGAACAGATTATCCTTCCCCCCCAAATACGCATTTCCATTCCGTTCATCTAGACACCTCTGCTAGCGATTTTCTTTACTGTGTTCCCTCCAACATGCTAATGAAGCGCTTCATTCCTTGCCCTTCTCTTTTCTATTCAACTCGTGGTTGCTGCCCGTTCATCTAACCTATATTCAGCAGTCAACTGCAGGATATTCAAATTACAGCTCCCTAAGTAAGCGCAGGATCATTTCTGTAAAGTCGTGTATTTAATAAAAATCAGCCGCCTTCCCTGCCCACTTTATCACCCTCCTAACTTCTGAACAGAAGTCTCGCCTACCCCTGGCCAAGCAGTTCTGGAGGGGCGGGCAATTTCCGAAGTGGCGCTACGGTAAGGCACGGTCCTCCTCTTGCTATTCTGGGAACACCCTTTATCCTCGGGGGCCAATACGAGCCTAGCTTGTCACCAATGCCCGTTTCCCCAAAAGAGGCCGGGTTCCGGAGGGGGCACACCTCGTCCCCCACCCCGTCCTGTCCCGGGCCGGCAGCGAGGGGCGCCCGGGAGGAGCGCGGGGGTCGGCGGGCGGCGCCGCGGCCCTGGGCCACGGCCAGGGATGAGCTCAGCGGCCCCGCCGGGTGTTGCCGGCAGGTTGCATCAGACGCCGCGCGGGGCCGCCGCCCGCGCCGCGGGCCGCGCGGGGCCTTCCCGGCGAGCCGGCCTCCTCAGGCCGGGCCGAGGTTCCTCGGGCCCGGCCGGCGCCCACGCGAGCGGCCGGCTCCGCCGCGGCCTCCTCCTCTTCCCTCATCCCGCCCGCCCGCGGCCTCCTTACCTGCGCCTCCAGCCCGCCCGCCCCCAGGCGGCCTCCACTCCGAGCGGCCCCGCGCGGCGCGGCCCGATGGACCCAGGCCTCGCAGCCCGCGAGCGAGCCAGCGAGGAGGAGCGACGGTTACGAAACCGGCAGCCTCCGCCCGTTCCGCCGCCGCCGCCGCCGCCACCGGCTTCCCCTCCTCACGCCGACAGCGCGCGCTGCTGCCGCCGCCACGACCAATAGGCGCGCCGGCCTGCGGGCGCCACGCCCTCCCCTCACGACGGGCAGCGCCGCCAGCCAATCGCGGGCGTCCTGGCTGCGGAAGGCGGGCACGTGGCGGAGGCGTTGGCCGCGCCGCGGCAAGGCCGGAGGGTGTGGCGGGGGTAGGCCAGCAGCTCCTGGCACCGCCCGCATCCTTCGCTGTTCGCGCGGAGCGGCGGCCCCGGGCTGTGGGAAGCCAGAGGCGAGAGAAGATCTGTGAGAGCTGGAGGCGCTGGGGAGTTGTAGCCTTGCGAAGGCAGCACCTGTCTTTGGGAAGCACGACTTCCTGAGGTGTTTTTGAATCACCGACGTTCGCCTGGGTTTCGCCGAGTCCTCTGGGAGGCCCTCTGGGCGCCCCTCGCCTGAACGGTCCCCAGAGCGGCCCCCGAGACGCCCTCCCGGGACGCCCGGCGCCCGACGGAGCTTGGAGGACAGGGCAGGACTTCGCAGCACTGACGGCAGCTGCAAGCTTGCCGGGAAACAAGTGAAGTGGCGTTTTCCCAGCGTAGGGGTAGTGCTGATATCACATTGGTGAGCGCGGCAGACCGAGGTTCGTTGTCACCAGGGAACGATCGGATTTACGCGATCGATTCCCGTGTGCCGTGTGCCAGGTGGACAGGATGAGAGACGGGATCTCAAAAAACGCGGGGCAGTCCAGTTTAACGTAACCAAGACACTTCACAGGAGGATCTGAAAGCGTTTTAAAACCAGGAAGCAGCAGCGCGCTGGGCGGAGGGCAGAGCCAGCGCGATAGGTTTGATTGCTTCCTCTTTAGCAATTCTTATCGTCCAAAAAATAAGAGTCTTTGAAAGAGGAAACATTTCTTCATCGCCCAGGCCATGGCACCGGCTCTCCGCACAAGATTGTTTCGAGGAATCAGTTAAAGAGATGATAAAACCCTTGAAAAAAAAAAAGATAAAAAAAGTGGTGCAACTAAAAAGTGAACAGCGATAACCATAGAACCATCCTCGGTAGGCAAGACACAGTATCACCAAAACCACTGTTTCTTTTACTTTGACCCTCAGTGTTCTGATTTGAAATTTCTTTGATTGAGATGTTAGCACTATGAACACTGGATTGTTTCATTGCTCACAAAAATCATAATTTTTACCCTCACCATTTGTTAATCGCAAGTTATACAGGGAGAATTTTTTTTTTATATAGATATACTCATTTTCCTGTGGCTTGCTAACCACTCTGCCAAGCTGCTCTAGCATTCTCTGGGCAGGCCTTCTTCCACACTCAGCAGAGCAGGTCTAGTCAATGCCAAGGAGACTCTAATATTTATCTCCTCTTCAGGTGGTGGCTGGAAAGTCTCCTTAGTTTACAAGTATTTATTTGGTGCCAACTACGTGCTAAGCTGTGGGCTAAGTGATGGGGATTCAGCAACGAACAAGCAAAACATAGCCCTTGCCTACATGAAGTTCACCCTTACAGCCAAGGAGACAGACATTCAGTACTTCCACAATTTTTCTGTTGCTATTTTCATAAATAAGATGCTGTGAGATCAAAAGAAAGGAACCAAATGTGGTCTGTGGGGCAGGGAAGGCCTGAAAGACGAGTTGGATTTGGCTGTGGGGTGTGGATGAAGAGGACAGACCAATCAGAGGGAATGTCTTCTCTAAAGGTTTTATGATGGGAGAAGTGTGAAGCCAGAGTGGCCGAGGCACAGTGTCCCAGTGGAGACTGGTGAGATTGATAAAGCCTGTGGCCCAGGAAAGGTTCTGATTTCTACCCTAGGAGAGATGGAAGGCCTTGGAAAGATTTGCTCTCACTGTGAGGAAACGAACAGAGCCTGGTGGAGGCTGTCTCTGGCTTGAGATCCACAGTGGGGCTTTCTTCCAAGTCACAGGGCCCTAAGCTCTCATAACAAAAGATCTCCTGCACAGAGCTCTGCCTCACTGATACCCAAGTCGTAGTCTACAAACCCAAAGAATTTGTAAGCAAGTAGTACATTAAAATCTCCTCTAAAGGACCTTAGAAGTAGGATGTCTTGTTAGTTGATTACGCCATTTACCTGACAGCGACTGTGATTAACTATCTTAGTTACCTGCCGGGATCGCCCTGTGCTTACCCTCTTAATGGTTGTGTGACCTTGGGTAAATTACGTAACCTCTCCATCACCTGTAAATGGGCATAACAACAGTATCTACCCAATAAGATTGCTGTGGGGGGTTAAAAAGTTAATATGTGTTTGGCCCCTAGAACAGTGCCTGTCTGGTACACGGTAGCTATTATTACCATGATGAATTATCAAGTTACAGTGTAGAATTATAGTACACTAAAATACAGTTCAAAACAAGGGCAAGCTGTGCTTAATACAGCTTTGATGATTCAGTCACTGACATACACATACTATCAAAGGTGCTGATGTTGACCCTATAGTGTATCCCAAAAGGTGTTTTTTAGAATGTTTTTTTCCTTAGTTACCACATCTTAGTTCATTAGTTTCCATAAAGTAGAGTGAGGACAATTTTAATAATTCCAAATCTCTTACTGTTTAGAAAGCCAGATCAATAAAAGTTTGCTATGTAAACTTTAGCATTTATCGAAAATGTGTCTTAAGTAGTTATGAGAATACTTAAGTACTTATCATAGATTTATATTTGGAAACTTTCTGAAAAATAATATACAAAATTAACTGTCTTTGATAGGAGATCTGGGTCATATCTGTATTTTGAATATTGAAACAATGTCACCGGGTTGCATCTCAGTAGATGTTTATCATGGTATATTAGCAATAATATGACAGTGATTGTCAATCATTCCGCATTGGTAAGGGCTCTTTTGATTGAAAGTAACTGAAAACCATCCCTGACTAGCCTGAGCATAAAGAAGGACTTGGTTAAAGATTTGAGGGCATACTTCATGAAATACCCATGCCATATCAGAATCAAGAACTCAAATAATCAAATGTCTTCATTTCTGCCTCTGTCTTTCTCTGTGTGTGTGTGTGTGTGTGTGTGTGTGTGTGTGCCTGTTGGTTTTATTATTCTTCCTGCTTGCACACCAGCTTTCTTCACCTGATCACTGACAGCCTCAATGTCCACAGTTTTGGTCACTAAAATAAAGCCAACTCTCTTTTTAAGTTCCTGTTACAAAAGTCTTAAGTAAGGACTCTGGAATTGGCCCAGCTGGGTCTAGTGCTTATCCCTGGAATAATCAAATGGCCAGGAACAGGTCACGATCTACTAACATGATGGCTCTGGAGGGAGTAGAAGAGGCACTTCCTTTGGGGAAAAGGTGTGTTGAGCAGACAAATCCATCAATATCCACTTCAAATGGCAGATCAAACTGTGGTCACTCTGATGGAGTCTTAGTCACTCAGGCTGACTGCTACGTTCTTTCCCATGTGATATGCTCCCTATCCTTAGGACACCCTAACTTTCATAACCGGCCCAGTTCATAAAAGAGAAAAATCTGACATAATTTAAACTTGAACAGTTAGTAAGTACATAGTATGAATGTCCATTATAAAGCACTTTACCACATGTCAGATTTCATTATCATGTGAGTTAAGATATGTCACTTGTGCATTTAAGAATGTCATCTGCCGGGGGCACCTGGGTTCATTCGGTTGAGTGGCCATCTCTTGGTTTCAGCTCAGGTCACAATCTCATGGTCATGGGATCAATTCCTGCATTGGGCTCTGCGCTGAGTATGGAGCCTCCTTGGAATTCTCCTAATTTCTAAATGCCATCACATCTGCAGGGCTCCAACATTTACATGGGGAAGGGCACAAACATTGACTCCACAATAGTATGTCAAAGGTCACAGGAGCCAAATGAAAGAGGCCCCGGTGCCCAAAGAGACCCAATGCCAATTTGAGTGGCAAAATAAATGACGTGGTATTGGATTACAATCCAAAGTATAAAATAAATATCTATGTTGATATAAATAAGTGATTGAGCAAATAAATGTCAAAGAAGAGACAAATCTCCCATGCAGAAGAATTCCACATAGTTTACAGAAATACTCCACCCATAGATGGTGGAGTGTAACTCCCGACACCTTAAGTGGGCTACACACAGCGACTTCCTTCTGGAAAGTAGAGCGTGAAAAGGAAAAATAAAGAGGAACTTTACAGCAGAGAAAACACAATCACTACTACAGCCAGGTGACCAAGGTCAACATCAATGGTCGTAAGCTCTGTTGGTATAATGAGGTGAAGATGGCACTTGACCTCTTCGATTTTCCTCCCCAGACCTCACAACCTCAGTCTAACCGTGAGAAAAACACCAGACAAATTCCAACAGAAGGGCATTCCACAGAATACCTAAGCAATACTCCTCAAAACTGCCAACATCACAAAAAACAAGGAAAGTCAGGGGCGCCTGGGTGGCTTGGTCGGTTAAGCGTCCAACTTCGGCTCAGGTCATGATCTCACGGTCCGTGAGTTCGAGCCCTGCGTCGGGCTCTGTGCTGACAGCTCAGAGCCTGGAGCCTGTTTCAGATTCTGTGTCTCCGTCTCTCTCTGCTCCTCCCGTTCATGCTCTGTCTGTCTCTATCTCAAAAATAAATAAACGTTGAAAAAAAAAGTTTAAAAAAAAGAAACAAAGTCACCCATCATGATCTCAGAAAGACCGCAGCGTTCCTAAAAAAATTAAAAAAAAAAAAAAAAGGAAAGAGGACGTCTGGAGAATCCTAAGGAGACATGACAACTAAATGTAACGTGATATCCCAGATGGAATCCTGCAACCAAAAAGGGCTACTGGGTAAAAATTAAGGAAATCCCAATAAGTATGTACTTTATTTATTTATTTATTTATTTGCTGACTTGCCAAAATTGGTTCGTTATAACAAAAACTCATGTAAGAGGTTAATCATAGGGGAAACTGGCTTCAGAGTAAATGGGAAATCTCAGTCCTATCTTCTCAATATTTTTAAATCTAAAATTATCCTAAAAAAAGAATATTTAGATTTTTAAAAAAGCATTTGTGGTACACTGCAGCATTAATATTAACATAAAACAGGACACTTGAAAACATTAACATCAGATTAAGCCCAGACTTCAGCCAAATGGGTAAGAAGTTGAACTCAGTGGAAGATCCTAGAGCCCCACTTCTTACTTTGACCACTAATGGTGACTGTGCTTTTGCTTGGCAAACCCAAGACGTACAGAGAAATGGAACCAGAGGGTCAACAGAATTATAGGAGCTCCTCCAGGAGAGGAGGAAAGTGGGAAAGAGGGAAGACAAGGTGGAGGGAGACCACCTGGGGTCTGCGAGATCATGCTGAAGCCTTGGGAGCCATCTTTGGGCTAGCGAGGAAGCCCCATCCCCACGCTAAGGTCCAGATGCCAGGTGGATCACTGGAAGCCGCAAGGCTGAGCTGAGAAGCCACCAGACAGAGGGATGCGGTTGCCCTCGTTGACTCGTTCCTCCCTCTTTCTCATCTGTCTCTAGTGATGAAGAGTCCCCACTCTGTGCCAGTGCTGGCCATCCTACAGAGCAAGGTGCTGGGGCTGGGGAGGCAGGGGGCTGGTGCTCAACAGACAAGAATAAGGTCGAGGAAGCACAAGCCGGGCTAGGTGGGCTTGTAGGCCATATTCCTTGGCTTAGAATCAGGAATCTGTGTCCGCTGCTAGGTCTTTGTCACTGTTTCTTCCATTTTCATTTTACTTTTCTTTTAGATTCCTGTAGTAATAATCAGTTCCTGTGTGATCCTAAACTGGGATTCAGATTTGCCTGGGCTCGGTGGGTGGAGCCAGTAGCATCCATCCATGCACACAAATCTCAAGGTTTTGGCTGGAAGAGGAAGGCGGGATTTGTCATTTCCTTTTTCTTTGCAAAGGTTTCTGGGGGGAAATCTGAGATTTGGAGAAGCAAGCACTATTTCACAGTCCTTATGAAGAGAGGAACATTTCCCCCCACCTCTGTGAATGACCCCATTTCTTCAGCCCAGTGGAGCTACTTTGATGCCTCTAGAATTTGTGCTCTTGTAAAGGTCAGGACTCAAGCCCCTTGGCCTGTGGGATCAACTCTGCAAAGAAGAGGCTGAAGCAGAGGCTGTGCTCAAGGGCCTGTCTTCAAGAGACTTTGATGATAGGAGATGTTGATGGTGAGGTTCCGGGAGCTGGCTAAGAAATCTTGGTGATGGAGGTTGGAGATTTGTTTTATTACTGTTAAAAAGACCCAAATGAACCTATACATGGGAGGGCCTAGACAAACTTGAGAGCCAGAATAGTACATTTCCTTTCAAAAAATTGTGGATTTCTCTTGACTAAACTATAGGTGAAACCAAAGGTGCAGCAGCCAGAACAGATTATGAGGTCAGAGTGTGTCTCGGGCAGAGAACAAAGGGGAAGGGAAGTGGAAAATGATGGAGGAGAGCTAGAAATGCCCCCTAATCTTGGTTCCCACCCAGTGGGCCCTTCCTTCCCAGTCCTATGTGTCCAAATCCTCCCCACCCCTCAAGCCCCAAGGCCACGTCTCAACTGTGCTGGCCGTTCAAGTTCTTGCTGGCCCTCCTTTTTCTTCTCGGTGGCATGTGATGTAATAGTAACATGCACACTCTTGTGCCTTCAGCTATTGTCTTGTCTGTTATACTCTGTTCTTATAGAAAGGGAAGATTCTGTTTTATGTACATAACACTCTGCCAGGTACTTAGGAGGCTTTAGAAAACACAGCCGGGGGAATGAGTGTCTCTGTCTTGAATGGAGAACCTGAAACCTGGGAGTTCACCATGACTCCTGCTATTGTCCACCTGTTGCATGGCATGAATCCACTTATTACTAATAATACATTAATCTCACCTGTGAATAGTTTCTCTAGGATTCTGGATGGTCTCATTTTCTGGAAGAATTTCCCAGAAGAGAGCTAGTAGATGATTTACAGTTCCTAATGCTGCAGATGACCTCAAAGCTACATCAATGTTCATCACCTGCCTCCCCTACCACCCATCCTAGAGTTTCCTCACCCTTGCCTAGCACCTCTTCTGGTCTAAGTAGCTTACCTGTTGAACTGACCCACACCTTCTACCTTGAGAAATGTGTACTCTTCAATGGCATGTCCTTTTAAGCCTTGGCTATGATATTTGTCCATTTGCCATCAAGATTAGGGAGGGGATCATTTATGCAACTGAAATACAGGACGAATAAACCAGAAACTAATGAGATGGATTATCTACAAGGGTGGATGGGAGTTGGAAAAGGGGTAGAACAGATGAGGGGGAGAGTAAGTGTACCTTTCTGTATAGCTCTGATTCTGAGAGCCATGGTAAAGTTTCACATGCCCTAGAAATAAAAAGATAGTCAACACCAAACAGGGTGAGGGAAGAACCCAAAGTAAAATACAAATAGTAACCAATGAACCTAACTGCACTACCAATGAACAACATAACCATGCTGTGGCAAAGAAAAGAACTAACCTGAATAACGTTAGAAAGTAGTATTTTTTTGGATAAGGCTAAATACAAAAAGAACTGTATGCAAATAATATTCACTAGTTGCTAAATTTTTCAAAGGGGCATGGTAGCGGTTGTGAAACTATTTTATGTACATGCTTGGACTGAGCAAACACGTAAATACATTTGAGTAACAAGAGCACATTTCTCACCGTTGGAGAAAGAAATTACTAATAAGGGGAAAGGAAAGCTAGAATGAATCCGGTTGGTGTGGGGCTGGAATCTGAGGTTATCAGAATGAATTCATGATTTGTAGTATATATACAGATTGAAGGATCTAGAAATAAATACAGATGTGTATAGGTGTATGTGAGAATATAGTTATGTATATGCTCTAGCCTTGTCCACTGAAAGGATCTAAAAACAAAAACACCCTGGTAGCAATGATCCCACCTAGAGACCAAATCATGGTGTCTAAATATCTTCCTTCAAGGAGAGGAACTAGGGTTCATCGGTAAAGTGGTTGATTCTAGAACTGGGCAGGGAAAACACAAGAAGAATCTGGAACATCTTGTAGTGCCAGGAAGTAAAGAAATGCTCAAAAAATGATGGAGGCATATATCACAAGAATTATAGGAGTTGATTTGAAGGAGTTTCCCAATGGCCAAATCTGGGGCACGTGACTAACAAAATAAATAATAGTAATGAATTATAAGTTGCAGAGTAAACGAAATAGCTATGGTTCACACTGACATAAATAAATAACTGAATAGCCAAATAAATCACAGGAAAAAAACAGCTCTTCCTTACAGCAAATTCCAATTCGTAAATGTAGAAAGAATTATTGAAATAGCAAATCACCTTTAGACAAACACCACCGTAATAACCACTGTGGGAGTGAATTATCAATGACCGTTAAAATCAATGGGTGAAAATATAATGAGAAACAAGATGTTTGCCAATTCTCAAAGTACCTCCCCACAAGATACTTATTAATCACAATGGGGAAAATAATAACCTTACATTGGAGAAACCTGGAGGATACTTTCTTAACCAAGTGCCCAAAGTTATGCACTGAGAAAGGCATATGGCTCTTGTGGCATAACCTCAATCTGATCATGAGAAAATGCCAGAGAAACTCAAATTGAGGAGTCTTCTATAAAATAAGTGCCCAGGACTCTTAAAAAATGTTAACGTCATGAAAGACAAAGAAAAGCTGAGAAATTCTCCCAGATTAGAGGAAACTAAGGAGCATGGCACCTAAAGGCAATATGGAATGCTAGACTCAATCGTGCAACATTAGTGAAGTAATGAAAAAGAGCATTAGTGGAGTAACCGGGGAAAACGGAATTGGATCTATAGATTTGTTAGTAGTACCTTGTCAGTGTTAATTTTCTAATTTTGATCCTTGTTCCGTGGTCAGATCAACTTTTGCTGGGGGTTCGGGAATAGAAGCAGCCATTGTACTGAAGAGACAGGTACCCCTCCCTCACCCCCTGTGCCACCCACTGCGTTGTTAGGCAGATATCACTGGTTATCGCTGCCAGAGAGGAGCCAATTGGCCAGCAGGAAGTAAGACTTTCTGAAAGCGCAAAAGACAGCAAGAAAAATTTCCCTGATTAGCACCCAGCTCCTGCCCCAAAGCTCTCTTAGAGGCCAGCAAGTTGCTTCCCTATGGGACAGGCACCCACCACATGGAGGTTGCTTAACGTTGACTCCCAGTTCAAAAAAAAAAAAAAAAAAAAAAAAAGACAAAGGAAACCATTGACAAAATTTATCAAAATAGTTAAAACTTCCAGATATAAAAAAATACTATAAATAAAATTAGTAACCACTGAGAAGCTGGAGCAGTATTGGCAGCATATAACAAGGTATAAATTTCCTAATCATGCCAGAAACTTGAAGATCAATCATCAGAAGATGAACACCCTGATATTAACAAAGGTAGGCGACATGAACAAGCATTTCACAAGAAATACTAATGGCCTGAGACACGAAAAAATATCTTATTATTAAGCAAATGCAAATTAAATCAATGAGATATCATACTCTATCTGTGATTATAAATAATCAAAAAGAATATTAATAAATCACATTAGTGAGAAGGTAAGTTGGCACTTCAAATATGGTCAGTGGGAAAGTAATTTTTAAAAATCTTTCTGGAAGGCCGTTTGGCAATTTGCGATAAAAATCTTAGAGGTGCACATACCCTTTGACCTGGCCATTTATTCTAAGAATATCATTACACATGCATGCAAAGGTACAAGGAGGTACATTACATCATTGTTTACAACAGCAGATAAAGAACTGATCTAAATGTCCATTTGAATTAGCCCCAACCAGTGGTGACCAAATTCTCAAAAACCAACAAGAAGAAATGAAGGTGATGCTTGGAAAGAGATATGCCTAATGTGGGTAATTGCCTTAAAGGAACAGGATTGTGACTGGATTTTTTTTTAAGTCATCTTTCTTTCTTTTGTCTTTTTATCCCTTGAGGAACCGAATTCCTATTTGTATGGATTTCACTATAATTTGACCATTAGTGCACGGAACTCTATCCTTCCCCACCTGATCTCAGGTGTTGATTAAAAATGTTCTCCTCTGGGCTGTCTGTTGTTTGAACAAAATCAAGATTAATTACGTGTGTTCCTTCTTTCAAAAAGAGATACACACTTAGCTTTGGAAGATATCTACAAATGTATTGTATATCATATGTGATATTATGTCCCAATTATTGAATGATTTTCTATACACGTATTTATATATTATATATTTATATTATAGTTATATATATAGTTGCAGATTCTCAGGTAAGAATTTTATACTTCTAAGAAGTTAGATTGACCTTATAAAGATAAATCTTTGTAGATTCACTCTTCTATGTAAATTTAACTGATTGATACCTAATCTTTTTTTTTTTAATTTTTTAAAGTTTATTTATTTTTGAGACAGAGAGAGACAGAGCATGAACAGGGGAGGGGCAGAGAGAGACGGAGACACAGAATCTGAAATGGGCTCCAGGCTCTGAGCTGTCAGCCCAGAGCCCGATGCGGGGCTCGAACCCACTGACCGTGAGATCATGACCTGAGCCGAAGTCAGACGCTCAACCGACTGAGCCACCCAGGCGCCCCTGATACCTAATCTTATCTAAGTGTTCTTGTTTTTAACAAGGATGTATAGAGTGAAATATATATTAAAATATATGCATTATAGTGATAATATTCTAATTAGAAAGAGCATGAATAATTTTATAACAATAACAAAATATTATATTCAATAAAGCCTTTTGTATATCTAGAAGGCATATGTATGCTTATATTTTCTAAAGTACTATATTTGAATGTTGCAGGATCAGAAACTTATTTTAAAAAACAGAATTGTAAATACTGCAGAAAATCATAAAAAGTCATCAATGGGTGGAAGAAAACCAAATATCCATCAGGGGATAAATGGATAAACAAAATGTGTTACATCTATACGATAGAATACTGTGCAGCCTTGAAATCCAGGGGCAACTGGGTGGCTCAGTCATTGAAGCGTCCAGCTCTTGATTTTGGCTCAGGTCATGATCGAGCCCTGAGTCGGGCTCTGTGCTCGGTGTGGAGCCTGCTTAAGATTCCCTCTCTCCCTCTCCCTTTGCCCCTCCCCCACTTGCTCTTGAGAGAAAGGAAGAAAGAAGAAAGAAAGAAAGAAAGAAAGAAAGAAAGAAAGAAAGGGAAAATCCTATAAACATGCTACATGGCTGAAACTTGGAGTTATGATGCTAAGTGAAATAGGTCTGTCACAAAATGACAAATACTGAACAATCCCACTGCATGAGGTATCTAAAGGAGTCAAATTCATAGATACAGGACTGTAATGCGGTGGTTACAAGGGGCTGGCAGAAGAGGAAAAAGAGTAATTGTTGTGTAAGGAAGTTCTGGAGATCTATTTTGCAACAATGTAAATATTCTTTCACCCTACTCAACTGTACCTTTAAAAATGGTTAAGATGGCTGGGGCACCTGGGTGGCTCAGTCCCTTAAGCGTCGGACTCTGGATTCTGGCTGAGGTCACGATCTCACGGTTTGTGGGTTCGAGCCCTGCCTCAGGCTCCATATTGTCAGCAGGGAGCCTACTTGGGATTCTCTCCCTCCCTCTCTCTCTGCCCCTCCCCCACTCGTGCTTGCTCTCCCTCAAAATAAATAAATAAAAACTTTTAAAAAATGGTTAAGATGGTACACTTTTATGGTATGTGTTTTTCACCACAATAAAAATAAAGAACCATCTTTAGTTTAAAAAAAAAAAAAAAAGGTCACAGATGATGTTGACCTTCCAAGCTATCACAGGAGTTATTTATTCATTTATTTTGATATCTGTAGTCCACCTGCTACGTGCTAAACACTTTGCTAGTTGTTGGTATTAGATGGTGGTTAAGAAATAAATGATCCCTGCTCTCTAGAGTTTTCAGTCTTGCTGCAGGCAGAGAGAAATAAACAGTGTGATACGGTAAGGATGAGTACAAGGGATAAGTACGAGGTGCTAGGGAGACACAAAAAAGGAGGCGTCACTTGGTCTTGGAGTGGTGATCAGGAAAGTCTTCCCATCTTCTTGCTGAAGTGCAGGAGGTCAGTGTGGGTTAGCTGGGCACAGGTGCAGAATGAAAGACCAGATGAGGCACAGGGAGCGTGTCAGGGACAGTGAGAAGCAAGGTGTGATCAGAGTCCAGGGCTGGAGAAAGCTGAGGAGATGAACGAGACTGATGGTGGAGGCCTTGCCAAGGAGTTTGGATCTTATCTTTTATTATTATTATTTTTAATGTTTATTCATCTTTAAGAGAGAGAGAGAGAGAGAGTGAGTGGGTAAAGAGCAGAGAGAGAGGGAGGCACAGAATCCGAAGCAGGCTCCAGGCTCTGAGCTGTCAGCACAGAGCCTGACGTGGGGCTTCAACCCACGAACCTTGAGATCACGACCTGAGCTGAAGTCCGACGCTTAGCGACTGAGCCACCCAGGCACCCGGGATCTTATCTTGAGATTAATAAGAAGTCATGAAAGCATTTCAAGGAAGGGGATAATGTGTCCAGATTTGCATCTTAAAAGGATTATTCTGGCTGCTACAGTGAGAAGCAGATCGAAGGAAAGCAAGATCAGAGGCAAGAATATTAGTAAAGATTAAACAGGTGACAGGTGACTTTTGCAGCAGACTGAGAAATGAGTGGGAGGAGGAGAAACGATGAGTTTGGACAACTTTTTTCTACAAGTGTGACTTTGAGGAAGAGGTGGTGGCAGGATTGCTGCAGGGAAGTCTGGAGTGAGAGGGTGTGTGTGTGAGAGAGCGAGAGGGACAGGCATGTTTAAACACAGGACGGACAGGAGCTGTTCCCTGAGGGGAAGGGAGGGCGCGGGACCACATCGCTATGAAGGCCAGCACCAAAGATATTTCTCTTAAATCTAATCTACGTGTTCTGCCTGGCCTCAGTGTATCTAGACTCAGGAGACCGTAGACGGTACCCTCTGGATTCACTACAGGCTTAGGAAAAAGTACTGAAGAGACATTGTCCTACTAAAAAAAATCAAACTATATCGTTAAGTCGTAGCTACTGAAACAGTGTGATATTGGCCCAAGACTAGACGGATAGACCAGTGGAACAGAATAGAAAACTCCAAAGCAGCAGTTACATGTGGGAATTTAGAAGACGAAAAATGTGGCCCTTTAAGCTCCTGAGGGGAGAAAAGGATCAGCCAATAGACGTGGAAGTGACAACTGGTATTTGTTAGGTGCCTATCACACATTATTCAGGAAAGAAGTTCTGGACGAATCAAGGATCCAAGTGTTGGAAAAAACTTTCCAGGTCAATAGAGTAAAATATTTTCCTACGTACACAGATCGGGGAAGTTTCTCCTAAATAATTCATGAGACCTAGAATTCCAAAAAGAAAATATCAATAAATTTGACCACGTACAAACTAAAAAAAAACAAACACAAAACAATGTATAACCAAGAAAAGAAACTGGGAGAAAATATTTGTAACGTATATAACACACACAGGATGACTGTTAATATATGAGCTTCTATAAATCAAATCTACTACTTGGCATGTGTCGCTTTTATTATTTTTTTTTTAATTTTTTTTTCAACGTTTATTTATTTTTGGGACAGAGAGAGACAGAGCATGAACGGGGGAGGGGCAGAGAGAGAGGGAGACACAGAATCAGAAACAGGCTCCAGGCTCTGAGCCATCAGCCCAGAGCCCGACGCAGGGCTCGAACTCCCGGACCGGGAGATCGTGACCTGGCTGAAGTTGGACGCTTAACCGACTGCACCACCCAGGCGCCCCAATTATTAATGAGGTGTCCGTATATGTGTGGATTTATTTCCAGACTCTCTGTTGTGTTCCATTGGTCTGTTTGTCTATGCTTGTGCTAATAGCATGATGATATATTATGGTAGCATAATAATGTTTTTATATCTGGTATTATAAATGTTCCAAAATCATTCTTTCAAATAAAAAGTGAAAAAATTAGAAAAAAAAATGTTCTTTTCCTTAAATTTGATGGGTACATAGTCTGCTATTCATTATGTCAAATATTAATTTATAGCTGCTCAGTGTTTAAAAATACCAAAATAGAGGGGTGCCCGAGTGGCTCAGTCCTGGCTCAGCATCTGACTCTTGATTTCAGCTCAGGTCATGATCTCATGGTTCGTGAGTTCAAGCCCCACACTGGACTCTGCACTGACAGTGTAGAGCCTGCTTGGGATTCTCTCTTTCCCTCTCTCTCTCTTCCCCTTCCCCCCTCTCTAAAAATAAATAAATAAACATTAAAATAATAATAATAAACACCAAAATGAAAAGAAAAATATTTTTTTCCCCAGTAACAGGATCAAAATTTGTAAAGCTAGAAGTTAGAAATATAAGGGGAAAATCCAAAACTACATTTTTAGTGGGATATTTTAGTATACCTCTTGTTTTTTGGACAGGTCAAGGAGATAAATATTTTAAAAGATACAGAAACGAAGGGGCCTAGATGGTGAAATAGACAAAAACTTAAAAGCAGTTATTTTAAATCTGTTCAAAGACCTAAAGGAGATCATGCTTGAAGAATTCAAGGAGGGGTGCCTGGAAGGCTCAGTTGGTTAGGCGTCCAACTTCAACTCAGGTCATGATCTCGCAGTCCATGAGTTTGAGCCCTGAGTGGGGCTCCGTGCTGACAGCTCAGAGCCTGAAGCCTGCTTTGTATTCTGTGTCCCCCATTCTGTCTCTGCTCCTCCCCCGGTCACACTCTGTCTCTCTCTCAAAAATAAGTAAACATTAAAAAATTAAAAAAAAAAAAGAATTCAAGGAGAGGATGATAGCAATGTCTCATCAAATAGAGAACAGCAATAAAGAGAAAATTACTTAAGCAGCAACACAGAAATTCTGGAGTTGAGAAGTACAATCATCAAAACAAAAACTTCTCTAGAGAGGCAGGCTCAACAAAAGATTTGAGTTGGCAGAAGTAAATCAGCAAAATTAAAGATAGATCAATATCTATCCACAGAGAGTAAGAAAATAATAATAATAAAGAAGAAAGCAAAAATATTAACAGAGTCTTGGGAAAATGTGAGACAGCATTATATGCACCAACATACACATAAAGGAATTTGCTGAAATAGAGAGAAAGGAATATTAAAAGTATTTGTAAAAACAATGGCTAAAACTTCCCAAATTTGATGAAAGACATGAATCTATGTATCCAAGTATGATAAACAAAGATATCCACACCCAGACGCATCAGAGTAAAAATGTTGCAGGACAAAGACAAAGATAAAATCATTAAAGCAACAAAAGAAAACAGCTCATCATGTACAAGGAGTCCCTAGGAAGATTAGCAGCAGAGTTTTAATCAGAAAGAGTGGAAGCTGGAGATAAGTGGGATGATATATTCGAAGTGCTGAAAGTAAAATATTGTCAAACAATAATCTTATACCCAGTAAAATTATCTTTAAAAAATGAAGACAAGGGGCGCCTGGGTGGCGCAGTCGGTTAAGCGTCCGACTTCAGCCAGGTCACGATATCACGGTCCGTGAGTTCGAGCCCCGCGTCGGGCTCTGGGCTGATGGCTCGGAGCCTGGAGCCTGTTTCCGATTCTGTGTCTCCCTCTCTCTCTCTGACCCTCCCCCGTTCATGCTCTGTCTCTCTGTCCCAAAAAAATAAATAAACGTTGAAAAAAAAAAATGAAGACAAAATAAAGACATTCCCAGATACACAAAACCTGAGAGAATTTGTTGATAGCACACCTGGCTGACAAAAAGCATTCAGACAGAAGTAAGTGATTTCACACAGTAAATTGAATGTGCACATGTGCACACACACACACACACACACACAGAGCCTTGGTAAAGGTAATTACTCAGCAATTGCAAAAGACAGCATATAACTGTATATTTCTTCTCCTGTTTTCCCTAAACTGATTTGTAAAGCAATGTGTATATAATTGTATTGTTAGTCTACAAGATATAGAAATAGAATATACTTGACAATAACTTTACATGGAAGGAAAGTGGGAGCAAAGCTATATAGGGGTAAGGAAAGGACAGAAGGGGATAATCCAAATCTTACAGTAATAAGAGAACCAGAAAGGGGAAATAAGAAGGTAATACAACAACTCTACAAATATATACAGCTTTCCCTTGAACAATGCAGGGGTGAGGGGCACTGACCCCAGTGCAGTTGAAAATCTGCATATAACTTTGGATTCTTCTCAGACTTAACTACTAATAGCCTACTGTTGCCCAGAAGCCTTACTGAAAGCATATACCATCGACTAACACATGTTTTGTATGTTATATGTTCTATATACTATATCCTTACAATAAAGTAAGCTAGGGAAAAGAAAATGTTATTAAGAAAATCATAAGGAGGAGAAAATACATTTTCAGGACTGTACTGTAAAAAATCTGCCTCTCAGTGGACCCGTGCAGTTCAAACCTGAGTTGTTCAAGGGTCAAGTGTACTTGCTTTCTTTCTTCTCTGTTTCTTTCAAATGCATGAGACAACATAATGCATTAATTTTAACAATGCATTATTGAGCTTTTAACATATAAAGACATAATATTTGTAATAATAATAGCATAAAGAGGGGACAGAATGAAGCTTTTTAGGATTAAAATGTCTCTATTTCATTGGGACTAAGTCATTATAAATCTGAAGTAGATTTTGATGTTGGGTTAAAATTAGGATATGGTGGTTGTTGTACAGCCTTGTGAGTGCACCAGAAAACTTTGAATTATGTACCTCAAATCAGTGAATGGGATGGTATGTGAATTGTGTCTCAAGAAGTATATTATTTTAAAAAGACACGGAAGGCTGAATAACAACATATAACTGTGATTTAACACATAAAATGTATCAGTGCTGCACTGGTCAAAGAACACACATTCTTTTCAAATACCCATGAAGCATTCACACACATAAAAATTTACATTAGGCAAGAAAGTAAATGTGAATATGTTCCAAAAAAGTAGAACTTCTATTGTCTACAATGCAATAAAACTAGATATTAAATAAAAGAACCAAGAAAATAATCAAATAACTTACCAATCAAAAGAAAAATAGTCTTTAAAAGAATCTTTCGGGGGGCGCCTGGGTGGCGCAGTCGGTTGGGCGTCCGACTTCAGCCAGGTCACGATCTCGCGGTCCGTGGGTTCGAGCCCCGCGTCGGGCTCTGGGCTGATGGCTCAGAGCCTGGAGCCTGTTTCCGATTCTGTGTCTCTCTCTCTGCCCCTCCCCCGTTCATGCTCTGTCTCTCTCTGTCCCAAAAATAAAGAAACATTGAAAAAAAAAATTTAAAAAAATCTTTCGGGTAGAATATGTCTTTTGGATATAATAAAAAATGGCAATTTCAGTTATGCTTAGAAAATAATTATGAGAACAGTATATAATAAATTTTGATGATAGAGCCAAAGCTTTAGTTACTCAGGAAAATTTATAGTTTTAGGCTTTGGTTCAAGATTAGGCTTGTATTGTTGGAAAAGAATAAATGGGTCATCTTTCAGTTCTGGGAAGTAAAAGGGGATTTCTTTATCCGAAGCCCGATATTTACAAAGTTGCTCAGAGAATCCAAGATAATCATGACATGAAAATATGAATGGCCACGGATGATGAGTTTGCCATGGTTAAAATGAATTTTCCCTTACACATCTCCTGACCCAACAGGGGAGTGATCTTGTTTTTCGTGTGACCATTTCGAAGGGTCAGTCTCCTTGGCAATGGACTGGTATACACATACAACAAATCTAACCTGATGTGACATTGCAGAAAAGGGCCAGATTTCACACAGTCTGTGAAAGCCATATTGATTGTATCACAAGCAGAGTCCACAACCGGGATGGATGGGGCAAAATTCAGGCAGGTTACCAACTGAGGAAGGGAAACCGAGAGATAAAGAATACTGGCATGGAAGAGAATGAGTTTAAAGCAAAGGGAAGCTCTTGGGAAAAGTAATAAAGTGTCCCCTTTGTCATCACGCTGAGACAGTCTAAGGGGAAATCCAAACAGTACCATCACGCACCATAAGTGGAACCTCCCCCATCAACATTTTAAGAACTGTGCATAATTGCAATTATACCCCAAGTTTTCTGAAATGTAAAATAAAATTGACTTTTGTAATGCTTGTTTAATTTTCAAAGCAAAGCCCCATCATATCTTTTTTCACTATATTATGAAATATTGGTTCCTGTCTTAAGTAGATTCACTCCAATTGTGTGTGTGTGTGTGTGTGCGCGCGCGCGCGCGCGCGCGCGCGCACGCACGCGCGCTCGTGTTCATGTAGTATTATTTATCCTAGGATAATGAGGCCCTCCCACAAATGAACCTTTTTTCAACAACTGGTTGCTTAGTGTGAAGTTCTGATTGCTGTAAAGGTGAAGGCAAGAGGCTGGGGCACTTTGGGACCAGGGGAACAACTCGAAGATGCAGTTAACTACTGCCCTGGCCCCCCACCAGAAGGGCTTGGCGCTGGGGTGGCCTCCTGGCCCACCGTGCACTGGAAAATGGAAGATGGGCCCCAGGCAGTCCCAAGCCCTATAGACAGTATGGCAGATTTTCAGCCATGCGGACCCAAACACTGATTTCTCCTGAATCATCAGTGATAATCAGGTGGAACTCAGTCTTTTGCCTGCTATGTCCAGCTTTTGTATTAATATGCCTAACCTTAGCTGCTCATCTCTCCCTTGCCTGACCATCCTCGTCAGTGGAAACCAGCTTCTCTTGATTCTAGCTGACAGGTGTAGGAAACAGGGCTGGACGATGCCCCCTTGGCAGCAGTATCTAAGCCTCACAGGGACAGCTCTCTTGCCTTTTAGAAACCACTTGATTCGCACATGAAAGTTATCACTGAGATGGCATCCAGTATCCGTGTCCAGAGTTTGGATTGACAGGCATTTTTTTCCGTGGAGCAGTGGATTCCAAACTTCTGTGCCAAAGAAAAGAGGCCTCTGATAGTGCACGTGGCATGTCATGGCCTGTTCTAGCACTTATTTTTGTATTTGTACTCCAGACCTACATACCACCACTCAGCTGTGACTCTGACAGAATTTATGGTATATTTTTTAGCCTGGTGTACTGTCTTTTCACAGGGTAGACTGGAAGGGTTTGGCTGTCAACAGTGATTAACGTATGGCTGCCACATTCTAGTTTTTAGGTTTCACGGTCAATTTTGTTTTTCTCTTATTCTATTTCTGAAATGTCTCGATGCATGGAAAAATAAAGTATTTTTTAGGTTAAATGCAAGTATGAGTCATAACCTGTTCGTTTCTCGATGCACATTCTAATGCAGTAAATTAACGCCAAGTGAATGCCATTTGGGCATAGGGTAGATATCTTCGATGGTCAATGGTCACTGGCCTTCAGCTTCCTGTTGATCAGAAACTGAAAGGAACCCACCATCCAGCCTCACCGGGTTTGGTCACCCATGGATTTCTGAGTCATGCCATCCGTGGGACCTTTCCAGCATTGCTTTCCCCAGATGTGGGATTTTCTAATCTAATTTAGGGTATAAAAAACTAATACAGTTGGATAACCCAACTTGTATATTCTTTTTCTTCCTTTTATTTTAGAGAGAGAGAACCTGCGTGCACCTGCATGCAAGCAGGGGGAAGGGCAGAGGAGGGGGAGGAAGAGGAGAGAGAGAGAGAGAGAGAGAGAGAGAGAGAGAATCCCAAGCAGTCTCCATGCTCAGCACGGACCCCCAATGCAGGGCTCTATCCCATGACCCTGGGATCATGACTGGAGCTGAAATCAAGAGTTGGATGCTCAACCGACTGAGCCACCCAGGCACACCCAGACTTGTATATTTTTGCTTCAAGGTACTACCTCAGGATTTAAATGTTTTACATCAGATATTGAATATTTAATACATGACTAAATTGATGAGTCACTAACAAACAAAACTTGATTTCCCTCTGGGGGTGTGCCTTTCCTTCTTGTAATTCACCCAGTACATATATCTGTCATGACCCAAAAGGGTGTGTGCAATTGTTTCAGTGTGGGAGAATTTCAGATGATTAGCTACAACCTCAATGTTTTGAAGGTGTGACTATTGTGGGCAAAGCCAGATAATTAATTAGATTTGAACAGTCTGTGTGCCCAGTGTCTGTCCTTGAAATTAACTGAAGCTCTTCCAAAAAGAAGAAGAAGAAGAAGAAGAAAGGATTGCTTATGTCTTTTGGAACATAAATCATAAAACCTTAAAATGTTTCAATAATTCTTAAAATGTCAGTAATTGCCCTAGTTGCCTGTGCTTAAAGGGATTTATTAAGAATTATTTTCCCATGACAACTTAAAATAAAAAAGAAAAAACTCTGAGTTGAAAAAAAAGGAACTGGAATAATTGGCTTTGATGAATTCAAATTATAGTTCCACGCTGTAGTTACGGGTACAGAGCATTTAAAGGGGCAGATGTGCTCTGAAAATATACTCTGTGAATGAACACATCACACCGTGGAAGGTAATGAACGGTGCCAGGGCAAGCAGCCTTCATTCACCCAGTAAGTGGGTCATTCCGGGCTTAGTTCTTTGATGGTTTCAAGACCAGGCAGAGTGCCATGGTTTTGCAGATAAGATCTTGTGATCTGGGCCCAAAATATAGGAAAGCCTCTCCCTGCACTATCGGACAGGGCAAGATGAGCAGCACCTCCCCCCACCCCCCCCCCCCCCGCCCCGGCACCCTGGCCCTGGCATTACCTTCCTTGCCACCTCAGCCAGTGCCCCGGTCCGCTTGGAGGGCCTGAGGGCCCTCATGACTCCGTGACTCCTGGTGGCTTCTTCCGTGCTCACCAAGCTTCAGGTAACTTCAGGGGAATAAAGAAAACGCTGAAATTTCTCAGCTTTATTCAGTAAGAATCAGACACACTTCAACTGGTGGAGAAAGCATCTGAGTAAGTGACCAACAATTTTCCTAAAAGCAGGCTTCACCCTCTGATTCAGTGATGGGCGTCTCTAGAATGTTCTTTTTCGTGAACCATAACCATCAATGTTAAGTTCAGGACAAAGGATAACGGAAAAATACTCCTTTCCAGTAAAGAATGGACAATAAATTTAGGACAACTGCAAAGGGGTTGGCGGGAAGATCTCGTGGGCTCCCAGACTTGATAGGGGATGAACCTGTTCTGAGGCGGGGCGGGGGGGAGGGGGTGCCTGCGTCACTGTTTCATCCCCGGAGCAGCCAATCAAGGTGTGGCTGGTTGGGTTTAACTTCTACCCACCACAGTCATTGCTGCCTACGGGTGGCCTGCCATCCTTGTGTCACTCACTCAAGATCTGTCAGCTGTCCCATGCCCCCTCACCCCACCAGTATCCAAGAGAGGAAGGATTTCAGCAGGAGGCAGTGACCTAGGGTCACCCCCGTGGAGAGACTAAGCGGTGGGAAAGGTCACTTCCCATGAGGATTGAGGTGCCACTGTGAGG
Source organism: Leopardus geoffroyi (assembly GCF_018350155.1). NCBI lineage: Eukaryota > Metazoa > Chordata > Mammalia > Carnivora > Felidae > Leopardus > Leopardus geoffroyi. The sequence continues at coordinate 19,826,791 of NC_059335.1, forward strand.
GGGGATAGAAGCTGGGCTCCAAACTCAACCCATGGCCCTGCCTGGCCGAGATGGCAAAGGGGCACCCCATGATTAAGGCTGGGAGCCCGGCCCATGAGGGCTCCTCCCTCTTCAGAACTCTTATAGCATCCACGTGGGTCCCACTCATCCATCCGTTCACATGGTCTCCCCGGGGTTCGTGAGTGCCTCCCAGCGAGATGGCAAGCTTCTTACAGTGATCTCCAAGGAAGCCCGCACAGTGCTGAGAACACAACAATTACTCAAAACATATGTGTTGACTAAGAATATGAAACCAATGACATATGTGAATATCACGTGAAAGGGCATTGAGCGCTTTTCTGGAGAGCTAGCCAGTGTCTGCGGGTAAACCCTGGAGTTGAACAAACCATATTATCGTCTGAAATCCACGTGACCTTGGGCCCGTTATTTCTTCTTTGGGGGCCTCAGTTTCCTCACCTATAGATGATAATACCTATCCTGAAGGGTGTTGGGGAAATGTGAGGCCTGGCACATACCAGGCATCCAATGCACAATTTTAACAATGATAATTGGATATGGGCTGTTTCATATGGTGTTCCTCAAACAGACACTTCATGCCGTGATTAAAGACAAATGTGTTGTGTCTTTGAGCTCGTCTTTAGAGAATCTTCGTTTAACCCCAAATTTGCTTTACATCACAGAGGATGTATGTATTACATACATAAGGTTTTTTTTAATTTCCAGATTTTTATACCTTAATATGAGATTAGCATTTATTAGTAATTTATTTTAGGGGTGCCTGGGCGGCTCAACCGGTTAAGTGTCTGACTTCAGCACAGGTCATGATCTCGTGGTTCATGAGTCTGAGCCTCACATTGGGCTCTCTGCTACTGTCAGCATGGAGCCCGTTCTGGATCCTCTCTCTCTCTCTCTCTCTCTCTCTCTCTGCCCCTTCCCCATTCTCTCTCTCTCTCTCTCACAAAAATAAATAAACATTAAAAAAATATTTTAAAAGATATTGGAAAAGGGGGGAAGTGCAACCTGATCTGTATCTGGAAAATATCCATATCCTTTGGATAACAACAAAGACTTCTTTCTTTCATTGAAGTACAATTGACATACAATGTTATGTTAGTTTCAGGCGTACAGCATAGTGATTGGACACATCGATACGTTATGCTATGGTCACCTCAGGTCTAGCTACCGTCTGTCACCACACAACACTGTTATAGTACCATTGGCTATGTCCCCTATGCTGTACCTTCCGTTCTCTGTGACTGACTCATCTCATTACGGGAAGCCTGTATCTCCTACTCCCCTTCCCCATTTCCGCCCCCCCCCCCCCGCCCTTTCCCTCTGGCCACCATCAGTTTGCTCTCTGTATGTATGGGTCTATTTCTGCTTTCCAGCAAAGAGTTTTTCATCAAAGTTTTCAGTTTGAGATGAGGCAAGAAGACGAGGAGGCATGGCACTCGGTTAATGAAGGTACTGAATTCTCAAGTTGTCCGCAAGCATCTACTGAGCGCTCGTTGTGTGCAAGGCTCACTCCTAGGCATTTAGTATGTACCAGTATGTACAATCCGGAAGGAGGTCCTTGCCTTCCTGGGGTCACATTCATCACTGTAGTAAAAGGTGGTAAATACTGTGGGTGGGAAGAGGAACAGCGTAAGGAGGAAAGGTTGTGGCACTGAGTACATTTAAGTAACATGGTGAAGGCGGGCCTGGGTGAGAAGGCCATGTGGGAGCAGACGTGTAGATCAATCAAGAAAATCAAACCCCCCCCCAAATGTGCCAAAAGAAAACAATGATCTAGAATGGCTTTCTGCAGGTGTCACATTACTCTGAAAGCTGCCAGGTTCGTTTTTTCCTCTTAGGACGTGGTATCGTGGATGTAATTACAGTCATTCTTTGGGGAAATGTCTTCCCCCTTCCTCCCAGCCCTCTTTCCCAAGGATTATATATGGATATGTGCTCAGAGAGGCAGCCTGACTTATACTAAGGAAAAAAGCACATTCCTGCCTCTTGACATGAAATTTGTTCCTGCGGGGAGATTTTTGTAAAATTTTGAAATTTTAAGTAAACCCCCCCAAATTACATACTTAATGAATTCTGTTTTACAAGGGGCCTGTTGATCCAAAGTGTGTCCAAACAAGAGTGAGTGGGATACACCTGGGAATAGATTGTCCTCTTGTACGGGTTTAGGACCCATCATCCCTATTTCCAAAGGCACCCTTGACCCTTGCCAGGATTTTGCTCTCCTTAACCTGGAAAAGCAGGAGTCATGGCCTTGGGCCAAGGAGGCACCAGCATAGAAGGAAATCCCCACCTGCAATTACTGGGATATTCATAAAACCGAGATTATTATGAAAATAATTCTAGTTTTGATATAGAACCCTCCCAGAATCAACATGAGGAACACAGATGCCAAATCTTAAGTGTTCTAAAGGTAACTCCAGTTAGCTCGGTTTGTTGTTGTTGTTGTTGTTGTTTATCCTGTTACATCAAAACTAGAGACACTGACAGCCTCAGCTCCCAGCGCTCAGCTCTGCCCTGTGGCCCCAGAAAGAGGTGGGGAAGAGAGGGCTTTGGAAACGGCACACTCAGCCAGCTTTGGGACACCTAATGCCCAAATTCAGCTGAATAATCAGTTGGGAATAAAGAATCCAAGCCCTTAAGAGGGATCTGAGCTGAAAATGAGTTTTAGATCCTTCGGGGATCAAGACGTTGTCTGGGTAAATTTGTTGAACTCTATTCTCGTCTTGTTTACCCAAGCTCTTTTCTTTCCCGAATCCCTCCTCAATGCCATCATAAAAAGTATTCCCTCATCTAAGCTCCTCTTTCTAAGAATAGTCAACGTAATGTTCCTTTGATCATGAGAGGTGTAGTCTTTGGGGAGAAATTTCCCAAACTTGCTGAGGACCTGAATTACAAGTGGTGTCAGAAGCTAGGAGAGAATAATGCCAGTCCATCCTGGTGGCCTCCACCTGGCACGGACAGAAAACAGGGATACTGGGATTGTCCTGACAAGGTGGCTTTTAATTTTATTTTAATTTTTTCCCATTTATTTATTTATTTATTTATTTATTTATTTATTTTGAGAGAGAACGCACACGTGCCCGCGCGCGTGCGCGCGCGCGCGCACACACACGTGAATGGGGGAGGGGCAGAGAGAGAGAGGGAGAGAGAGAATTCCAAGCAGGGTCCTCGCTGTCTGCTCAGAGCCTCACGGTGGGAGCAGGGGTGCTCGATCTTTAGAAACCTTGAGATAATGACCTGAGCCAAAATCAAGAGTTTTGGTGCTTAACCAACTGAGCCACCCAGGCGCCCCCAGAGGTGGCTTTTTAAATCAGTTGCAGACCACTATCAGGCTGGGTTAGGGGCTTTATCTTTTTTAATGAACTGATATACTAAGGAAAACTGCACAAACCCTAAGGGCCAGCTCGATGACATTGTACCAGGTTAGCACCCAGATCAAGGAACAGAAGCCCGCTCATGTTTTCTGACCCCCAGTCACTCTCCTTCCCCTCCTCCTGGAACCCCATGGGGTAGTTTTGCTTATTTTTGAACTTGATGTAAACGCAATTCTCTAGAATGTGCAGGATGTATGCTTTCATGTCTGGCTCCTTTCACTCAACATTATGTTCAGGAGATTCACCTATGTTGGGAGTACCGACAGACAGTTCATCTTTATTATTCTATAGAATTCTATTGTGTGAACATGCCAGATTTTACGTACTCATAAATATTTGGTTTGGGTATTTGGTTTGTCTCCACTTGGGGCAACTATCTTCATGAGCCTTCTTGTACATGTCTTTTGTTACACATGTGTCTGCATTTCTGTTGCATGTACACCTAGAAATGAAATCGTCTCTGGACACAGTGTAGCAGGATTCTCACACAGAGTCATGACGCCGAGGCTTTTTTTTTCCCCCAGGAAGCAACTTTATTCTTGTCAGCATGGTTCAGTTGGGTTCGTACCCGAAGAACTGAGCCCCGAATGCCATGTGGCGTAGTTTTTTTTTTATACATTTTCTACTTCTTTGTCTTCTATATGTGGTAACCCACAAGCATGCAGTCTGATTAAGTGGTCTCAGGTTACAAGGTCATGAGGGATGTTGTCATGTACGTGTATAGCCAGGTTGCCTTGAGGTTTTGTGGGTTTTTTTCTTTCCTTAGGGAGGGGATCTTACCATAACAGGATATGTGTGCCTTTCAGCTTTAGTCGATGTTGCCCAGCCATTTTCCAAGGAAGTTACATCAATCACACTCCCGGTTCATGAGAGGGTCAGCTGCTCCAGGTTTTGGGCTGAATCCTATCCTCCTAAAATTCATACGTTGAAGTCCTAACTCCCCTGTTCTTCAGAATGTGACTGTATTTGGAGACAGGGTCTTTAAAGAGGTAATTAAATAGTCATCAGAGTGGCCTGTGATCCAGGACAACTGTCCTTATAAGAAAAGGCAATTAGGACACAGGTACACACTGAAGAAGACCATGTGAAGACACAGGGAGAAGATGGTTCCTAGAAGCCAAGGAGAGAGGTGCTCGTAAGCCAACCAGCTGACACCTTGATCTTGGACTTCTAGACTCCAAAATCGTGAGGAAATAGATTTCTGTTGCTTAAGCCACTCAGTCTGCAGTACTTGGTTACAGCAGCCCTACCCAATGAATACACCCCATTCCACATCTTCACGAACATGTGGTATGGTCATTTTTGTTTTAGTGGGGTATACAGTGATAATTCATTATCCTATTAATTTGCGTTTCCCCGACACCTAACAGAATACAGCAACCTTTTCCATGTTTATTGACCATTTGGAGAGCCTCTGATGAACTGCCAACCCAAATCTTTTTCTACTGGGATGTCTTTTTTTTTTTATTTGTGAGAGGTCTTTATGTGTCCTGCTTGTAAGTCCTTTGTCAGACATAAGTCAGCAAATATCTTCTCCCATTCTGTGGCTTGCCTTACTATTCTTTTACGAGTGTCTTTTGATAAGGGTAAGTTCCTAGTTTTAATATAATCCAATTTATCAACACAACCAACACGATTTTATGTTTTGTGTTCTGTTTGGGAAAGCTTTGCCTGCCTCATGGTAATGTAGATCTTCTCCTGTATTTTCTTCCAGAAGCATTGTTGGTTCTAACTTTCATATTTAGGTCACCAATATGACAAGAAATCATTTTTACATATGACCTGGGGTAATGGTCAAGATTCATTTTTTTTTTCCTATGAAGATATCCAATTGATCTAGCACCATTTATTGCAAAAGCCGTTCTTTCCTTACAGCTCTGCATTTGTCATGTTTATCATGAATTAAGTATCCATGTGTGTGTGGATTTACAGACTGTCTATCCTGTTCGTTGGTCTATCTTTGTGTCAATATCATGCCATCATATCATTGTATCATTATAGTAAGTCTTGTTACCTGGCAGTATAAATCCTCCAAATTCATTCTTTCTCAAGGCTGTCTCTGCTCTTTTTAGCGCTTTGTATCATGTAAATTTAGAATCAGCTTACCAACTTCCCTAAACAACTTTTTTTTTTTAATTTGGATTGCATTGAACTGGAGGAGAATTAACATTTACAAAATTGGGTTTTCCAATTCATGAACATGGTATATCCCTACATTTCTTTAGATCTTGGTCATTACACGTTATCCTTTTGCTATATTGCTGGATTTAGCTTAATAATATTTTGTTCAAGATTTTTACATCTAAACTTATGAAAGAGATTGGCTTATACTTTTCTTATAATATCCGTGTGAGTTTTGGAGTCAAGGTTACTGGTTTGTCTTCCTAACAGTGTGGCTCTTGCTTTGATCAGGTGAATGTGCTCTGGTGCTTACCCTTCTCAGGAGTGGGGAGAGTGAAGCAGGCTGCAATGCAGGCTGTGCTGGGTTTAACAGTGAGACCCTTCTGCAGGCAGCTCATTGAGAAGCTGACAGGAGCTTCTGTGGGAGGAGGGTCAGTGTCCATTGTTGTTACGGCCGTGGACCTCAGTCTGAGGGACGTCTCATAAAACAAGGTGGGAAGTGCTTTCTCCTTAAGTAGTCCCTGGAAAATAACATTTATTCTCCTTGAATGTTTAGTAGAATTCACTAGTAAAGCCATCTGGACCTGGAGTTTTCTTTGTGGGAAGGTTTTTAATCATGAATTTGATTTATTAAATAGATACAAGATTATTCCGATTTTTTCTATTTCCTTCTTTGTCACTCTTGGAAGGTTTTTTTTTTTTTCCCCCCCGAAACTTCATCTAACATTCCAAATTCATTGTCGTGATGGTAATTTGTGATTTTTCTCTCTTCTTGATTAGTCCTGCAAGGAGTTTATAGGTTTTAATATTCTTTTCAAAGAACTAATTTTTATCTTTCTTTAATATACATGTGTTTTTATGTCACTGTTTCTAGTCTAATCTTTATTATTTCTTTCCATGTACTTTCTTTGAGTTTATGTACAGTTCTTTTTCTAGCATTTGAAATGGATACTTCTATCATTAATTTTCAGCCTTCTTTTCTAACATAAACACTTAAGGCTATATATAGAAAGCACAGTTTTATCTTTGTCCAATCATTTTATTACATCATAATTTTATTATCATTCTGTTTAAAGTATTTTCCAATTTTTATTGCAATTTCTTCTTTGACTCATTGATTTTTAAAAATTTTTTAAACTGTTTTTAAAATTTATTTTTGAGAGACAGAGAGAGACAGAGCACGAGCATGGGAGGGGCAGAGAGAGGGAGACACAGAATCTGAAGCAGGCTCCAGGCTCCAAGTTGTCGGCACAGAACCCGATATGAGGTTGGAATTCACAAACCGCAAGGTCATGACCTGAGCCAAAGTCGACTGAGCCACCCTGGTGCCCCGAAGCACTCGATTTTTAAAAGTGTTTCTTCATTTCCAACATTTGGGGGTGGGGGGGTTGGCATTGTTTTACTTATTATTGATTTCTCTCTTAATTCCATTGTGGTAAGAAAACATCTCCTGTCGGGCTAATTTTGGTAAATGTTATAGTGTTCTTGAATAGAATATGTATTTTTCAGGGGCACCTGGGTGGCTCAGTCAGTTAGGTTAATGTCCAACTTCGGCTCAGGTCATGATCTCATGGCTCGTGAGTTCAAGCTCCATGTCAGGCTCTGTGCTGACAGTTCAGAGCCTGGAGTCTGCTTCAGATTCTGTGTCTCCCTCTCTCTCTGTCCCTCTCTTGTTTGCCTTCTGTCTTTCTTTGTCTCTTAAAAATAAATAAACGTTAAAAAAAAAAAAGAATGTGTATGCTTCAGATATCGGAAGCAATATTTTATATGTGCTAATTAGATTAAGTTTGTTTATCTTGTTGTTTACATATTACATGTCCTTGTTGGTTCTGTATTGCCTATCAGTTAATGATAGACATGTGCTAGGGGTGCCTGAGTGGCTCAGTCGGTTGAGCATCCGACTTCAGCTCAGGTCATGGTGTCACAGTTCGTGAGTTCAAGCCCCGCATCAGGCTCTGTGCTAACAAACAGCTCAGAGCCTGGAGCCTGCTTTGGATTCTGTATCTCTCTCTCTCCCCCTCCCCTGCTCATGCTCTGCCTCTCTCTGTCTCTCAAAAATAAATAAATGTTAAACATTTTTTTAAATAAAATAAGAAAATGATAGACATGTGCTAAAACTTGCTCACAATGAACGTGACTCACCTTTTTGTTCGTTCATTTGCTTTAGACATATTGAGGCTTGTGATTCGATGCACACAAATTTAAATTGTCCTATCTCTTTTCTCATTATCCCTCTTTTGCCCTAGTAATAAAAACATCCTGTCTTAGCATCTATTTTGTGGGTTATTAGTAAGATGCACCCAATTTGTTTTGGTTGAGGTTTACAGTGTCTGTATTTCCCATCTTTTTATTTTCAGTTTTTCTGGATTCTGTATTGAAAATGTGTCTCTTGTAAGCAGCATTTAGTTGTATTGTGCCTTATTTTTCAATCTGATCATCTTTGTCTTTTGATTGAAATACTTAATCCTTTCACGTTTTTGCAATTCGTGATGCATCAAGATTAAAATCTACCATTAAGTATGTGCCCTCCATTCATCATTCTTCATTTTTTTTTTTTAAAAGGAGAGAACACAAGTGGATGAGGGGCACAGGGAGAGAGAGAGAGAGAGAGAGAGAGAGAGAGAGAGGATCTTAAGCAGGCTCCACGCTCACTGCGGAGCCTGATTCAGGACTCGGTCCCATGACTCTGGGCTCATGACCTGAGCTGAAATCAAGAGTCCAACACTCAACCAACTGAGCCACCCAGACGCCCCATCATTCCATTCTTCTGTGTTCATCTTTTCAATTTTTAAAATCTTCTTTTTGATTAATCCATTTTATCAACCCATTTTCCCTTCTACTACATTGCAGAATTGTCTATTGCCAAATACATATAATTTTACTCTTTAAAATCTGAAGATTATAATATGCGTCTTCTATATTAGAGTCTAATGTAAATTAGTTTGCTTATGTTTTCCTGGATGGTTAAAAATAAATTTTGAATTTTCGAGCTCTCCTCTTTTCCTGTAGAACTTTCTCTGCCCACCTAAACGTCCATGGTGCTTACCATGCCTACTGGCTCCATGTACAGCCTCCAGCCTCTGTGACTTAACCTGGCTGGAGGGCTTGTTTTGGATGCTGGATGCAGGGCAGACGCCATGTGGCAGGAAAATTCAAAGTGCTTAGAGGTAGCCCTCAACCAATTACTGACCAGAGACAGTGGGCAAATATCATAGCGTCTTTGCCCCTCGGGTGGGATTAACCCTGAGGTGCCTGTTCCCTTCTGGTCCAAGCAGGATGCAGGTCCAATTACTCATAGTGACAAATGGCTGGATTCTGCACACTTCTTGTTCCCTTCCCTTCCCCACCTCCCTTCCCCGGGCCCACAGTGATATTATCTGGGTTAAGTTCCCTGCATGAATTACATAAATTCAGGTCTTTGTTTCCGGTCTGCTCTGATGAATTCCCCTCCCATCTTTCGTGGTATTGTCATATGTTTTTATTCTACATGTATATACAACTCATCAGTCATTGTTATTTTTGTTTTATGCAGCCAGCATTCACTCAGCTACACACACACGTTTTCTCTTTCTGTCACTCCTTAATCTTTCCTGAATTTCTACCTTTGACTCTGGAACTATTTTTCTCATGCCTGCGTGGGTTGTTTTTTTTTTTTTCTGACTTTTATTCTTACTATCAAAAACTGCGCTGTCAATTTTATTGTTCCTTTTGAAGAAAAGGTGTCTTTCTTTCTCCAGACGCTTTTCAGATTTCTCGTTATCGTAAATTTTAGAATCTTCACTATGATGTGCCTAGGTGTGGCTTTCTTTTTATCTAGCCAGCTTGAAATCCACTCTTTCCTCTTGTTCTGGGGCCCCCATTATATGATGTTACACGTTTTCAAAATGTCTTTCACGTTATTTTCTGCATCTTCTATGTTTTCCCTCTCTCCATACTTCTCCATGAAATTAACCACCACAGGTCCTACCCCTTGTCAACTTGGCACTTGACCTATGGCATATCTTATACCATAGTGAATCTCCGAATAAAGACAATAACAAGGTCATAAATCCACTTAACAGGATGCAACTACTCTGCATACAACTGAAAACACATTAACACCTTTCCCACAAGAGGAGGTAAAGTCCTTGAGTGGTGTTTACTCTTCTCTGTGATATCCTGTAACTTAAATACTATGATATAAAATGAACTGCACTTAAGTACTATAGTATAAAGTCAATATACTTTATGTTACATTAAAGAGAATGAGACAGGGAGGAAAACATTTTGGCATTTGAAAGACGTTTGCTACACACACATGCACACATGCATGCACACACACATTCATAACAAAATAAGGAGGAAATACTCAGGACAATGACAGTCCTCATTTCTGTAACCGGCCATATGGTTATAGCTGGTGTTTATAACTACCTTCTCCTACCTTTGCCTTCAGCTTAGCACCTCAGCTGGTCATGGGTCTTTACCTGCTGGGGTGACCCGAACCTTCATTTCTGAAGGGTCGGGGCCATTAATCATCCTGCCTGGATTGGGTTGTACTTTTCCATTGACCTTCATCACAGGGCAGGGTAACTAAGAGATGCCCTAAGGGATCTCCTGTATTCCAGACATATTCTTCCTTACCTCCTGGTGGAGTACAGTCCAACTTCCCCGTGGTGATCGAGATCAATCACCCCAGCCAACACAGTAACTCCTTTCTTTGCCTGTTGATTCAGAGAAACAAGGAGTCCAAAGTGGCCAGGTGGCAGTCTTAACGTCCAGCTCAATGGAATCATTGTGTCTCCTGGTGGAAGCATTCCTCCCTTTGGAACTAAGACCTCTGGGCCAACAGAACGTACATTTGCAAGAGCAGGAAACAAACATTTTGCTAGTGGGTCACCAGGGATAAAGGTAAGTGGTGCCCCTCCCATCACCTCCCCTTGATTCCTAGACCTGTGAATCCCGGCTGCAGAGGAAACAGCACCATGCATAGGATGTTGATTCACACTACGTAAACGCTTCTTGAGAACCTCGCCCCAGCCCTGCAAGATTTGCCACCTAGCTGGTGTTGTAACTGAGCCTTCAACAGGCCATTCCACCATCTACTAAACCAGCTACTTCGAGATGGTGGGAAGCGTGCTAAGACCAGCGACATCCATGAGCGCGGGCCCACCGCTGCCCTTCTGTTGCTGTGAAGTGAGTTCTTAGATCTGAAGAAATTCTGTGTGGGATACCGTGATGGTGAATTCTGTTGGTCCACAGATGGTAGCTTTGGTGGGAGCCTTGTGCACAGGGGAGGAAAAGCCATGTTCCCAGAGACAATGTCTACTACGGTAAGAACAAAATTCCACGTTGGAAGTTCTTCAATGAAAACAACCTATCAGGTATCCGGCTGACCTCCCTGGGGAACAATGCCATAGCAGGGACTCATGTTAGTTTCTGCTGCTGGCAGATTGGGCACTCCGTGGTGGCCATAGCCAGTTTGACCCCGGTGAGTGGGAACCCATGTCACTGAGCCCATGTATGATAAATTAACCCCAAATTTTGCCACTTAAAGCAACAAACATTTATGATTTCACAGTTTCTGTGGGTCAGGAAACCACACGTGGCTTGGCTGGGTAGCTCTGACCCAAGGTCTCTCCTGAATTCACAGTCAGATTGTCAGCCGTGACTGTGGCCTCATCTGGAGGCTCAACGTGGGGAAGATCAAAGTCCAGTGGCAGATTTTTAACAGGATTCAGATCCTTCAGCTGTTGGACTGAGACCCCCCCCCCCCCCGCCTTAGTTCCTTGCCACATGAGCCTCTCCACTGGACAACCCACAATACAGCAACAGCTTTCCTCGCAGTGAGAAAATAAAGAGAGCGCCCAGGATAGAAGCCAAAGTTTTTTGCAACCTCATGTCGAAAGTGACATTTTTATCACTTTTGTCACATTTTATTCAATAGAAGTGAATTACAAGCGCGGCGCCCGTGTGGCTCTGTATGTTAAGTGTCTGACTCTTGGCTTCAGCCCAGGTCATGATCTCACAGTTTCGTGAGTTCAAATCCTGCATTAGGATTCTGTCTCTCTCTCTCTGCCCGTCTCCCACTTGCACTGTCTTTGTCTCTCTTAAAAGAAATAAACTTTAAAAAAAAAAAAAAAAAGCAAGTCACAAGGTCCAGTCCATACTTGGGAAGGGGAGAAGTAGTTAACCAAGGGCATAAATACCAGAAAGAAAAATGACTGAGGGCCACTTTAGCCTCTACCCATCATACATTTCCTCTTTTGTGTCAGGCTTCCTTCTTTTGTGCAATATTATTTTTGTGAAATTTGTCCCTATTGTTTATCTAGATATGGATAATTCATTCTTATCACTATATAGTATTTCACGGATTTATCCATGCAGTGGTCGAGGGGCATTTGGTAGTTTCCAGCTTGGCATTATTACAGATAGTGCTGTTAGGAAATATTTTAGCACGTACCTTGAGGTGAACATTTGCATGCATTTCTGATGGGTGTATAGCTAGAAGGAGAATTGCTGGGCCATAGATATTCGTATGTTCAACCGTAGCAGATGCTGCCAAGCTATTTTCCCAAAGCAGTTGTCATCATTGATACTGGATGAAGTTGGGCATCTTTTCCTATGTTTACTGACCATGATAAAAGATGAGAGGGGAGTAGGAATATATATTTTTCTATATAGATACTTGATTGGTTCAATGTCATATGTTGAAAAGGTAATCCTTTCCTCACTGCACTCTTATACGGCCTTTGTCATAAATCGGTTAATGGTATGTGTGGCTGTTTCTGGATTCTACATAGTGTTCCACCGGCTCATTTGTCCTTGTGCCAATACCGTACTATCTTAATTATAGCTTACATAGCTTTAAATAGGTTTCGATGTTTAATAATGTAAGTTCTTAGCTTTGTTCTTTCTCAGAATTACCTTGACTACGATTTCCATGTAATTTTAGAATAAGTCTACCCATTTTAGTAAACACACACACGAACACATCTGGGATTTTAACTGACATGACATTGAATTTATTGATTACTACAGGATAGAATTAAGTGTTTATTATGTTGAGTCTTCTAATCCATAAACATCTCATCTATTTTCATATATTTAGACCTTTATAAATTTTTCTCAGTAATGTTTTGTAGTTGCTAGGGTAATATTATAGCACTTAGAATCTTTCATTAGATTTATTTCCAGGTAGTTTGATGTTTTGATACTCTTCCGTGTGACATTTTAAATGTGTTTGTTGCTAAGAGACACATACAAAAAAAATTTTATATTGAACTTGATTTAGTAACTTTCTTTAAATTCACATGCGAATTTTAGTAGTTTGTCTCTATACTCTTTTGGACTTCCTACATACACCATCATGTTGTCTATAAATAATGAGAGTCTTATTTTTTTTCTATAATCATACCTTTAATTTCCTTTTCTTCCCTTATTCTAGCTAGTACCTCAATCAGGTATTTTAAAGTCCATTTCTGATCACTGCAGTATATGGATCCCTTCAGGGTCTGCTTATGGTACTTCCCATCTACTATTTTCTTTTATTTTTAAGTTTTATTTATTATTGTCTATTTTTCCATCTGCTCTCTATTTTCTTTCAGTTTTGGCCATTTCGTACTGTCACCTGACATCCTGGCAATATTAGATTGGACACAAGTTATTACGTATGACAGAGTATGCAGATAATTTGGCCCTCTGGTGGATGTTACCATGCTTCGAGAGGACTTAATTTTACCTCCTGGCAGGCAAGTGGAGTGAGAGCTAATGACCTTACTCTAGTTTGGGATTGAAAGATGTCTACGTGTGTGTTCAGTTTTTTGAGAGGGGTGTCTGTCTCCAGTATAGACTTTGTCAAGCGTAGCCCCCTCCTAGACTTCAAGTGAAAGTTTAAATTCTGCCGAAAGTTCCGCTTGGTTTCCCAGATTCCTAGTCATTGACTAGGTGATTTCAGTACGCACTTCCATTTGATTTCGAATCAGGAAATGCTTCAAGGAGAAAAGAACTGCAGACTGTTGGGCTCATCTCAACTTCCTTCCTCTCTGGGAGTCTGACCCACATTACCAGAAATGGAAATGACTGACGTGGTTAATTTTTTAGGTGTATGCTCATACGCTTTACTACAAATAGGGAGAACCGCAAAGAATATAAAGTATTTGTGGCCATATGCCCTCAAATCAGAGTCACCTTTTAAAAATACTTTTATTACGGAAATAATGCATGCCTATTGAATTATTAATATAATACAGTCAGGTATAAAGCAAAGAGTGAAAGTTCGCTGTTCCTTCTGCCCCTTTATCCCAGCTCTCACTCCATGGGGGTAATCGCTGAACTAATTTGGGTTGTGGGGGTGCAAGTTTGCACATGTGTACTTCAATTTTTACGACGAGAATATGCTGTTCTGTAATTTTATTTTCGATTAGCAATATGTCCTGGACAAATCTCGTGTCCTTTTATGCAGATCAACTTCATTTCTTCTAACAACTGTAGAGTGTATTGTGGTAACGGAGACGTCATAACTTATTAGAACGTTTGTTGATGGACATTTACAATATTTCCAATATTTGCTTCTACAAACAATGCTGCAATGGATATCTTTGACCATATATAATTGCTACGTTGTGTGTGCCTGCTTGTGTGTGTGTGTGTGTGTGTGTGTGTATAATTGCATTTTTTTCTGTAGAAAAGATGTCTGAAAGTGGTATGTGTGGGTCAAAGGGTAACATATTTATGTTTGGATAGGAAATGGCAAATGTGCTCTATAAAATTCATGATATCCTTTTAATTACATTTGTTTATTATGATGAGAACATACCAGGTAACTGGGTCACCAGAAAAGACTCTTTTCTGATTCTTTTGTTCTTTTATCCATTTTGGTCTAGACAAGGATTAGCAAACTATGGCCTGTATTGGGTCAAATGTGGCCTACAGCTTGTTTTTGCCAGGTGTGGCTTATAGCCTGTTTTTATTTGGCCCATGAGCTAAGAATAATTTTTACATTTTAAGCGTTTGTAAAAATCAATCAATCAATCAATCAATCAATCAAAGAAGAAGCAAGAGAGATTATCTGTGGTACACAAAGCCCAAATGTATGGCCCATTATGGGAAAATTTTACTGCCCTGGGTCTAGAGTAACCTTTTTAAGCTTTAATGTGCCGTTGAATGCTAGGGAACTAGCTTCTGAGATAGAGTGGGGCTACAGCTCTAACAAGGTCCCAGGTGATGCCACTTCTGCGGGTCCCTGGACCATACTTTGACTAATAAGTATCCCCCAAACCAGCACTTAAGCATGGCTAATTGAGGGGTGCTCAGGACCCCCTCAACTAGGTGGCTCAGCTGGCTAAGCATCCGACTTCAGCTCAGGTCACCTCGCAGTTGGTGAGTTTGAGCCCTGCATGGGGCCTCTGCTGTCAGTGCAGAGCCTGCTTTGGATCCTCTGTCCCCCCCCCCACCCAGCCCCTCCCCTACTCTCAAAACTAAATAAATAAACTTTTTTTAAAAAAAGGGTAGCTCGTTGAAACTAAGGAGCCACATTTTCAATTTTATGTCACTTTCATTAATTTATGTTTAAAATTTAGAACCAATACGTGATTCAGTGATTGGAGGCATTTTAAACATGTCGGTTTGTGAACCTGTTTTCAACTGTCACTTTCACGACATTAAAATACAGATCAGTTATTTCCAATAAAAATTTAGTGTCTAAATTAAGATGCATTCTCGGTGTAAAATGCACACCAGATTTCGAATACTTTGTACAAAAAAACCTGAAATTTCATAACATATATATATCAAATCACCATGTTGTACAGTTTAAACTTATACAATGTTATATGTCAATTATATCTCAGTAAGACTGGTGGGGGGGCACTATAAACTATCTTAGCAATAATTGTTATATTGATTTCATGTTGAAATATTTTTATACAATTGAGTAAATTAAAATTACTTTCAATTGTTTCTTTTTACTTTTTAAACATAGCTATCAGAAAATTTTTAATTACATATGTGGCTCATATTCTGTTTCTATAGGACAGCACTGGTCTAGAGTGGCCCAGACCTGTGCTCCTGAAAGCATTCATCAGCTAAGGAACAGAACTCTATCAGCCAAGGTGTAGGCGGCACAGTGGGAGAAGCTGGCTCATGGAAAATGTGCAGGAAAAAATAATTTGTTGATGGAAATTATCCATTTGTCTAGAGATTCTCAGGTAAAAAAGACTCTCAGGTGAAAAAAAAGATTCTCAGGTAAAAAAGGAAAGAAACCATCTTTCTCTCTAATGGCATGGTATACTTAGCCCTCATGGAGCTCACACTTGAATGCTGTGCATTTCTGTGAACCCCGGGTAGACTCTAGACCATCCTGAAAATGGTGAGCATAGTGTGTTGAATAAAATAATGAAAGATCAGAGTGAGTTTAGGTGCCTTGCCCAAAGCCAGGAAAATATAGCAAGTGTTTTCTAAGAACGTCTATAACCAGAAGATTTGAAGGAAAAAAAAAAAAAAAAACCCTCTCAAAGTAAAAAAAAAAAGGGATAAAAAGGAAACGAAACAAGAGGAAGGGATTCTGAAGAACAGATTCTACCAGCAACCTGGAATCTTCTTTGGGACAATCCCAATTTTAATTGATGGGGTAAACACAGGCTTATCATAACCGAAGGTGTGTATTCAACCCAGTCCACAAGGTTTTGACTTAAAGACCAGCTGAAGGACCTAAGTACAGGATAGTAATGACATAGAAAAGGAAAATGGAAAATTTTTACAGTAATCCTACCGATTCGATTTCTTCTGCCCCCTTTCCTTAAAATTCCTATTCATGTATTCTTTAAAAAATGCATAAAATGTGAATCAATTCTTTTGAAACAAAGAATAAGAAGAATGCTTCACTTTACAGAACTTTTCTCATTAAGTATTCATATTAGGACCTTGCATGTAGTAGTCTTTGAACAGAGCATCACTGAATTCATAGGGGAGTCCCAGTGTCATGACCACCACTTACTAAAGAAGAGTCGAACATAAGGATGACACCTTTGAGATTAGAAAAAAATTAATAGGAAAGCATAATGTAGGGGCGCCTGGGTGGCTCAGTCGGTTGAGCGTCTGACTTCGGCTCAGGTCATGATCGTGAGTTCAAGCCCTGCGTCGGGCTCTGTGCTGACAGCTCAGAGCCTGGAGCCTGCTTCAGATTCTGTGTTCCCCTCTCTCTCCGCCCCACCCCTGCTTGTGCTCTGTCTCTCTCTGTCTTTCGAAAATGAATACACATTTAAAAAATTTTAAATAGGAAAGCATAATGCAATTTGTCAAAAGAAAGCTACTTGTGTGTCGAGTCCAAGCATTTATTGATTACATAAAGTGAAATTAATTGAAATTGAAATAAAAATGGCAGATTTGTACTCTTGTGAACACTAGCTATTCTGCAAAAGGTTGGAGAGGACTGGGAGACAATATCACAGAGGGTGATAGTATCTTAGGGATTAGTTAAAAACTACTTAACATTTTAAAAAGTAAAGCCCTATCTGGAGCCACATAAGACAAATCAAGTTCACAAGACATCAAGCTGGAAGGTTTGGTCAAGGAAAAGTGCTAGTGGGTCTTTGGGTGAACTTTGATCACCCTTGTTATCACTCATGGATTCTTTTGATAACAGTACAAGATTCTTCTTTGGGGAACCAGCCTGGCCTGGCCAAATGAGAATCATGGTGATTGACTGAACGTGTGCTTGGACACATGCCCAGGTTAGAGCAATCGACATTCTCTGCTGGAAATTCAAAAGGGGACGTTGTCTCTTGGGAATTCAAGCGGTGACAGGAGTGACAAGCCGTGAATGGCTTGTGCTAATTCATCTGGACAGTAGCAGCACCCAGGATAGACTGCCAATGGGTTCCTGCTCCCTGGAGCCCTGGAGTTGCCCTGCTGGCTGTCCTTTACAAGGTTATCTTGTTTTTCCCTTGGGTTCTATGAGCTTCTCCAAATGTTTTCAGTAGATTGTTTGGTTTAAGTTAACCAGACTCAGTTTCTGTTGCTTGTAAACAAAGAGCCTATGGCATTCTGGACTTAGAAATGGGAAAATACATTAAGAGGTAATTTAGCCCATCTCCAGATTATCATTAGACAGAATTAGGTATAAATGATCTTAGACAGGTAAAATCTGGCCTACCTATGTAGAAATAGTGTATTCCATAGTGTCACCTATCAAGAAGCTGAATGTACCTACCAAGAAGTTTTTCCAAGAAGCTCTTCCTTGTAATTCAAACTCTCAATTTTTGGACTATAACCATTCAATGCTATTATCTCATGATGTATGTTTATTAAATGTTTGTTAGGTATCGAGAATATAAAAATGTTGGCTCAGTGTGATGAGCACATGAGTATATTCTCTATTTTCTCTACTCTTGTCAAGTTTAAACATCTCTATGTTGTTCTCTTAAAGATGCCTGTTACGTGTGTAAACATGGTGGCAATATTGTGGGAGGTACGAGACAAGATCCTACCTTCAAAGAATGCGTAAGGTAAAAAGAATGAGCAGAATACTCTTGGCCCATGCAGAAAAGCTTTCACGAACACAGGGCTGGTAAGAGTCCCCGGGGCACAGATGATTATCTCGGAAGAAACTTACACAGGCACGAGGAAGCTAAATGAACACACTAATAATAAAGGTCGGTGAATTCTGGGAGGTGGGTCTTGGGGCTGTGTGTCGTCTACTCAATAGGCTTTAATATGTTAGAAGATGCACTGCTTGTGTTATACTGATTGAGGGTGGCCCAGCCGGCTGGCTGCTGGGGCTCTGATCCTGAGAAGGTAAATGGACATACAGAAATGGGTTTACCAGAACGTCTCTGGGCAGGGGTCGTGAAGAAAAAGGGGCTCTGGATGTACATGGGAGGCATCCATCAATAAGCTGCTTGGGTTGGGGAATGACTCCTCCAAGGGCATGCCTTGACAAGAGTGGGTGACAGGTAACCTGCCTCCCGAGGTACATGGGTCCGGTTACCCGTAGGGCTAGCATAGCCTAGTGTTAAGAATAGGCATTGTCATCGCGTGACCTGGATTTGGATCCTAGCTCCACTCTTTCTTTCCTTTTTTTTTTTTTTTTTTTTGTTAATTTTTCAAAAAGTTGTTGATTGTGGTAAAAGACACTTAACATAAAATTTACCATTTTTGCCATTTTGAAGTATGGAATTCAGTAGTATTAAGTTCATCCACATTGTTGTGCAGCCCATCTCCAGAACTCTTTTCATCTTGCAAAACGGAAACTCTATACCCATTAAACAACTCTCCACTCCAGCCTCCCTGTAGCCCCTGACAGCCACCGTTCTATTTTCTGTGTCTCTGATTTCGACGACTCTCTGTACCTCCTAGAGGTGGAATCCCACATCATTTATCTTTTTGTCACCGGCTTATGTCACTTAGCATTACGTCCTCAAGATTCATCCAGGTTACAGCATGTGTCTGAATTACCTTTCTTTTTTAAGGCTGAATAGTAATCCATTGTACGGCTATGCCACAGTCTGCATACGGTTACTTGGATTGCTTCCGCATTTTGGCTATTATGAATAATGTCGCTATGAACACGGGTGTAGAAGTAGCTCTTTGAGACCTGCTTTCAATTCTTTCAATGATATACCCGGAAGTAGAATCGTTGGATCATATGGTAATTCTATTTTTAACGTTTTGAGGAACCGTCACACTGCCTTTCACGCAGCTGCCCCAGTTGGCATTCCCAGCAGTGTGATGTGTGAGCATTCCAATTTCGCTACATCCTCGATGACCCTTGCTCTTTTCCTCTTTTAAATTCCTATAGCCACCCTAGCAGGCAATCTTGGATGCTCACAACTGACTTGGAAGGTGTGAACCTGTGACCCGTGGCAGAGGGTATGGAAAGTAGCCGCAGTTGGTGGGTGGAATTGAAGAGCGCCCTGCAGGAGAAGGTCACAGACCCGTTCATGCCAGAGAACCCGAAAGAGCCGCCAAGAACCATGGCGCCCAGATGAGGGAAGTGCAGAGGAACCACACCCAGAAAACAGTGCTTAGCTAGAGCCACTTTCTACCACAAGTATGTAGGGAATAGGCTGACAGACTGTAAAGAGGAACCAAAGTTATTAAAAGAATGGAGGAATTGGTCCATAGCAAAGACGAAAGCTCCAAGGGGTAGTTTGGGTCATTGGTGTCCACTGTTTACAGCTACTCAGTGGGCACCACCAGCAAGGGAATTCTTTTTTCGAAGAACTGTGTTAAGTAGGGATAATATGCTAGTCATATTACAAAGATCCAAAAAGAAGAATCTGGGTGCAATATTAGACCGAAAAACTAAGATAAAGCTGTACCAGAAAGTGAGGAAGTGCTATTTTTGGAAACCTCTCTGCTGAAAGTAGTTTGTCTCATTGGAGGGAAAGTCCAGTCTTTCTACAGGTCAATCAAATCATTGAACAATGTTCAGTCTCTGGCTCCCCAAATATATATATATATATATATATATATATATATATATATATATATATATATATATGTATATATATATATATATATATATGTATATATATATATGACAAAATATATATATGACAAAGTTTAATATATATATACACAAATATATATGTATGTATAATATGTATATATTTAAATATATATGTATATATTTATTTGTATATATTTATATATATGTATATATTTATTTATATATATTTATATATGTATATATATTTGTGTATATATATATTAAACTTTTATATAAAATATATATGTATATATATTTGTGTATATATATATATATTAAACTTTGTCATTCAAAGTTTATATTCAAAGTATATATATATTAAACTTTGTCATTCAAAGAAAACATTTCCCCGTTCCAAACGGAGTTCAGAAAACTCGTGAATTTCAAATTCAGCCTGTCTGAAATTGAAGTCTTACGTTCCTCCTCCCACCCTACCTCTTTAAAAACTTCCCCTGCCCACGTGAGGCTTCGCTCCTTCTCTCTTTCTCTTCACTTACCTGGTTGGCTGGTTTCTTCTGAATGGCTTTCTGAATCAGCCTCCTGCCTTCCTTCTCTGCTGCCCCAGATCTGATCCTCACCCAGCCAATACAGAGAGAGTGGCAGCGACCCCCCCCCAGCACCTGGACTCCCCTCTAACCTCCACCTTCTCCCCCTCCGCCTCCACACCCACCTCTAGCACTCCCAAGCCCCAACCCTGTCCACCACTCGCGGCTTCCCAAAGAATAACTCGAAAACCTTAAAACAGCCTTCGAGGCGAATTAACCTTTACCCCACGAACAACCATCACTTCCAGGACTCACCATACGTGTTTTGAAAAAGTTACATTATTGGCAAAACAATGGTATAATAGCAACAGACATTTAGGGCAAAGATCCCCCACAATCCCACCGGCTATCTAAATCAATATTTCTACATATTCTTGTCCATATGCTCGGTCCATGCTGGCAGATGTGTAGTAATGTCTACCGAATTTTATATCTTCCTATTTGACTTAACCTGATACCGTGAACAATTTTCCATTTTGTTGCAATCTTTTTTCTAACCTCCCTTTTAATTTTTTGATATTACAAACAGTTGCCAAAATGCCATCTTGGGCTAAATATACTTCCATGGTGGTAATGTTATACCTACACGATAGATTCTGAATAGTGTCATTTCTGGGTCAAGAGGGCCATGCATTTTAATTTTAATAGACATTGCCAGATTATTTCCCCCAGAGCATTGCTGCAGTTCATGTTTCTACCAACAATGTGCAAGAGTGTCTGATTTCACACACTCTCGCCAACCACTCTGTTATTTGTGCCAATCTCATGGGCTTAGAAAACAGACACATACATCAGTTTCTTTGCGTGTTTACTGACTCTTTGAATTCCTCTTCCGTGAGAAGCTTGTTAAGCCCCCTGCCCATTTTTCTATTGGGTTTTTTGTGGTTTTCCTCCCAAGTTGAGGATCCTTAACCTTCCACCTGCCATGTGTATTGCAAGGACTTTTCCGGCATAGATCTCTCAGGCCCCTTTTAGTCCTAAGTCAGAAAACTAAATACCCTTCATCATGTCACGGGAGAATGCATCCAATTTGCCGCATCCCTGGGCACCGTGACCCATCTCCTCCTCAACTGTCAAATTCCCTGCCAAATGGAGTGATGCTTCAGCACCTGCTGTGAAAGGCTGGAGGTAAAAAAAGCCACAGTGAGTGAATGAAGGTGTGGGGACAGGGCTGGGGGATGGCAGAACATGCCATTAGATGGAGCAGGAGCCAGATTACGGAAGAATTTGTAGGATTTATTTTAGGTGCAAAATAACTTTGGTGAGCTGGATTGTGTTTTTGGAAGGAGGTCTGTAGCTGCTGGATGGAAGATGCATTATAAGGAAGCAGGACCGGAAGCAAGGAGCCCAGCGAGGGGAATATTATGGTCCTGGTGAGAGCTGGAGGTTTGGACTAGGGTAATGGCTTCGGGCAGGAGAGCCTGATACATACATGTTGAGTCATAATGAAGGGTAATACCGTCAACAGATGATGCTAAGAGATCAGACACGGAGCAGTCAGAGAAAAGGAGATGTGGGAATTGACTCCTGGGATTTGGGCTTAAGTAAGTTGGAGAGAAGGAGAGAAAACAAGGTCCAGTCTTAGACCTGTCAACTCTGAGATCCTGAGAAACAACCGGAGGCACAGGTGAGATGCTGGAAGACGGAGCTCAGACTTGGCATGGGGCTGGAGATACAGACCTGCAACTCAACAGCACGCAGATGGCACTTAACGCCAGGGGAGAGGGTGACGTCCCCCAGGAAAAGAGTGCAGAGAGAGAAGACGGGGTGGCTGAGGCTGGCACCTCAGAAAGGAGGAGCCCATAAAGAGGACTGAGAAGCAGCAGATTGAAGCTGAAGGAAGAAAGTGTTCCAACAAGAGAAGGTGGAGGTGTTTCTAGGAAGGAAAAGCAGCGAGGACGGAGGGCTGACTGCCCCATGGGGCGGAAGGCACCTCCCCCAGACCAGCTTCAGGAACGCGCCTGGGCTGTGGGAGTGGACTTGACCACATGAGCAAACTGATGAAAGATGAAGAAGAAGAGGGGGCTCATGGAGACAATGCTGTCAAGAAACTTGGTTGAGAAATAGGGAGGTGGCCGGACGTGGAACTGGTGGAGAGGGAGAGAGAGAGAGAGAGAGAGAGAGAGAGAGGCTCTTGGTTTCCTTAGTGGGGGCATGCGCCTGGGCCTGGACGCTCACCGACTGGCCCCTGAGCGGGAGAGGGCAATGGGTCCAGAGCAGGAGGAAAGGCCTTGACCTGGGCGGGAGGAGGCCACCTGCGTCCTCACAAAGGACGGGGAAGACAGGTGCCAATCAGGTGGCAGGCAGGTGACAGGGTTGCATCCCGTGGGACTAGAGTGGGACACTGGCCGAGTGAAGATGCAGGAAGGGGAACAGGAGAGGAATGGAGAGAGAGAGACAGAGATTGGGAGAGAAGCAATCACAGAGCCGAAGAGAGGAAATGGTCCTTGGGTTGCTAAGAACAGTGAAGAAAGAGCTCATCTCGTGAAATTCAGAGTACCGAAAATAATGAGAAAATCCTCCGCGAGACAGGGGGAGAAGGGTTACCAGAGTCCCCACAAAGGAATGACCATGTCTCAGCCTTGTGTCTCCCTGGCAACACGGTGGCATCAGACAGTGAACCACCACATCGGCAGTTCTGGAAAGAGTTCAGCTTTCGAACCCAGAGCTCTCTACCAAGGCTGAGCAGCACTCAAATGGAGAGCACAAAATAAAGACGTATTCAAGTCATCCCAAGATTCGTAAAGTTTACGCTCCCAGACAACCCTGAAAATTTGCCAGAAGGCGAAATCCAGCAAGTGAGAAAATGAACCCATGAGAAAGATACTAAAACCAGTGACGAGCGAAGAATCGGGGGCAGAGGGTGTGCATATAATTAAATGCCAATCATTGCTGGCTGGTTTTTTACAAGACAGTTGAAACTCAGGCACAGATCATGTAAACATGAAAGATGGCGGGAAAGAGAGGGCGGAAGGAAGTGAAAGCCCAGTAAGTTCTTCATCTTGTTCAGGGGAGGATATAGACACTGAGAGAAAACGCGTGTTAAAAAATGTAATCATGGGGCTCCTGGGAGGCTCAGCCGGTTAAGCATCTGACTCTTGGTTTCAGCTCAGGTCATGATCTCACAGTTTTGTGGGTTCCGCTCAGGTCATGATCTCATGGTTTCCTGGGTTCCAGCCCCGCGTGGGGCTCGTCTGCACTGACGGTGCAGAGCCTGCTTGGGATTCCTTGTCTCCGTCTCTCTCTGCCCCTCCCCCACTCACACTGTCTCTGTCTCTCTCAAAATAAACAAACAAACAAACTTTAAAAATGTAATCATAATCCTAGAAGAAGAGATGACATATAAACTCTCCATATTTCTAATTCCCAGAGAGCAAAGAATGGGAGAAGAAAAGTAAAAGCAATATAAAAAGGCTTTTCATCAAAGCCAGTAAAAGGTTTTTAAAAATGAAAAAAAAAGGGGGGGTGTCGCCTGGGTAGCTCAGTCGGTTAAGGGTCCAACTCTTGATTTCGGCTCAGGTCACGATCTCACCATTTGTGAGTTCAAGCCCCACTTGCTTGGAATTCGCTCTCTCCCCTCTCTCTCTGCCCCTACCACGCTCTCTCTCTCTCTCTTTCTCTCTCAAAATAAATAAACTTAAAAAAATAAATAAATAAAAATAAAAATGAAAAAAAGATAAGAAAAAATGTCTTTTTAAAAAAAGGTTTTGTTTATTTAAGTCATCTTTGCACCCAACGTGGGTCTCAAACTCACTACCCTGAGATCAAGAATCACGTGCTCTTCTGACCGAGCCAGCCAGGCATCCCAGGAAAAAAAACAAAAACAAACTTCTATTCAGAAATAGAAAGGGAAAACCCAAAAGAAGATGGTAGAAACAGTTCTAAACGTATCTCATTGAGGAAAGTCGATGAGTGAGTTACTGGAAAAATATAGTAAAATTTCTCAGCAAAGTTGTCTTCTCTTTTCCATCCCAGTTGGAAGGTGTTGAGGAACACCTCTAAAGCTATCTTTGCTGATAAATATACCGGTTACTATGGCTGCATAATAAATGACCCCAAAACTTCGTGGCACAAAACTATTTATTTTGCTCAGAGGTTCTGAGGGGTGGGCACGGGGACAGGATCCAGTGGAAATGGCCTGTCTGCTCTTGATGTTTGGGCCTCGGTTTGAAGACTCGAAACCTGGGCTGGCAGTTGGTGCCAGCTGTTGCCAGGAAGCCCGCTTTCCCCTCGTGTGGGGCTCTCCACGTGGCCTGGGATTCCTCACAACCCGGTGTCTGGGTTCCCAGGGAGGCATCCCAACACACAAAGAGCCAAGGGGAAGCTGGAAGCCACACGGCATCTCTTCCGTCTGTTTGTTAGCCGTGAGTCACTAAGGCCAGCTCACATTCTAAGGGAGGAAAGTTAGATCCCACCTTTCGTGAGAGAAGGGTCAGAGAATTGGGGGAATGTGTTTTTGAAAGTGGAATACCCTATGATAACATTTTAAATGTTCTATATAAACCAACTCTAAAACTTTAACTTTACAGCAAACCTAAGATACCATACAACTGGCTACAAAGACAGACTTTGAAACTTTAGTCTTAGTGATTTGTCATTAACAGATTCTTCATTAAGTTTTGCATTTTCCTTTTCTCCAGCTCTCAGATCGGGCAAATCGATGAGAACTACAGTCAAGAAAAACCCATTTGCTATTTACAAAAGAAAATTCAGGATAAATAAGAAGGCTAAAAAATTTGTTTAAAGGGATGTGAAAAATATATACAAAATATCTTAGAAAAATAACTCAGGGTGAAAACATTAGGGAATTCAAATTCCTTACCCTAACAAGGAATCAGGAAAACAGAAGTGAAAACAACAATGAGATATCAAACAAATAAAATTTGAAAGTACTAACAATAGCCACGTTGTTGGCATAGGTGTAGAGAAGGGCATATATAATCACTATTGGTGGGTGGGTGGAAATTTCACAGGCTTTTTAGAGGACAATTTGCAGTAGCTGCCAAATTTTAAGCCCCATACCCTTCAGCCCAATACTTCCATTATTAAGTATTCAGCCTATATACATCTTTACGGACGCAATACTATGTAAAAACTATGCAGTATTTTTGTAAAAGGAAGATCTATTCATAATGACATGGAAGGATTCCCAAAACACAGCATTAAATGAAAATAGCAAGCAGCAGAACAATACATGAATACAATACAGCATGAAGTCTCTTGTTTGTTTGTTTTTTTTTTTAATTTTTATTTATTTATTTAAGTAGGCTTCATGCCCAGCGCAGAGCCCAGCATGGGGCTTGAACTCACAACCCTTGTATCAAGACCTGAGCTGAAATCAAGAGTCAGAGGCTTAACTGACTGAGCCACCCAGGTGCCCCGATCCTCTTATTTATTTTTTAATTCCAGAATGAAATTGTGGACGATATCTTGTTTATGTTCATACATATGCAAATACAAAGAGAAATGTGAAGAGGGATTTGCATTAAACTGATAACAGTGACTTCCTCTCAACACTGCAGTAGGATTAGAATTGGGGGATAGATGGCAATTTAGTTTTTTGTCCCTTTACATCCTGCTCTATTTTGGAAGTCTTAAGTGGGAAATATACATTTATTAGCTGTATAATTTTAAAAATTCCAGATAAAATGAACGTTTTTCTTGTTCTGTAATTTTACCAATTGCTGCTTTATTGAGACGTAATTCCCATACCGCACAATTCACCCATTCAAAATGTACAGCTTGACGATTCCTAGTATATTCACAGAGTTGTGCAACTACCATCACAATTACAGAACATTTTCTTCAGCCTCAAAAAAACCATGCACCCTTTGCCTACCACCCCTACCCCCATCCTATCTTCCCAGTCCTAGGTAACCATAGATTTGTGTCCCCATAGAGTTCCCCATTCTGCACACTTCATACAAATGGAATCATATAATATGCAGTCTTTTGTAACTGGCTTCTTTCAGTTAGCATAATATTTTCAAAGTTCATCTGTGTAGTAGATGTGTCAATACTTCATTCCTTTGCATGGCCAAATAATATTCCACTGTGTGGATATACCACACTTTGTCTATACCATTCAGCAGGTGGTGGGCATTTGGGTAGGTTACACCTTTGGGCGATTATAAATAATGCTACTGTGAATATTCATGTACAAGTTTTGTGTGGACATGTGTTTTTATTTTTCTTAGGTATGTATCAAAGTGTGGAGTTGCTGGGTCAAATGGGAGATCTGTGTTTATGAAGAACTACCAGACTGTCTTCTAATGTGGCTGCCCCACCAGCAGTGTATGAATTCCAAGTTCTACACATCCTCACCAGCCTTCGTTATCTGACTTTTGATCATAGCCATCCTAATGTTTTTTTGTGAGCTGGTTTCTTGTTGAGGTTTTTATTTGTATTTCTGTGGCCATCAGTAATATTTAACACATTTTCATGTACACATTGACCATTTGTATACCGTCTTTAGAGAAATATTTGTTCCAATCACTAGCCCATTTGTAATGGATTAATTTTGTTGTTGAGTTCTAAGAGTTTTTTCATTCTAGACATAAGTCCCTTATCAGAGATATGATTTGCACCTATTTTCTCCATTGTGTAGGCTGTCTTTGTGCTTTCTTAACAGTGCCATTTGAAGCACACAAGTTTTTAATTGTGATAAAGTGACATTTACCAATGTTTCTTTTGCTGCTTGTGCTTTTAGTGTCCTGAGAAATCACTGCCTAATCCAAGGTCATCAAGCTTTACCCCTGTGTTTTCTTGTTTCCCTTTTATAGTTTTTGCTCTTCCATTTAGGTATTTGATCTGTTTTGAGTTAATATTTGTATATAGTATGAAGTAGGGGTCCGGCTTCATTCTTTTGCATATAGATAGCCACCTGTCCTAGCACCATTTGTTGAAGAGACTATTCTCTCCCCCACTAATAGTCTTGCCACCCTTGTCAAAACATCGACTTACCATAGACACATGGGTTTATTTCTGGGCTCTTAATTTTATTCTATTGATCCGTCTATCCTTATGCCAGTACCCTCACTGTCTCAATTACTTTTGCTTTGTAGTAAATTTTGAAATTAGACAGCGTTAAGTCCTCCAAATATTATTTTTCTTTTCAAGATTGTTTGGGATACTCTGGGTTCCTTGAGTTGCATATAAGTTTTAGGATCAGTGTGTCGATTTCTACGAAGAAGCCAGCAGAGATTCTGATAGGGATTGTGTTGAATAAAATAAACTTTTTAAATGGTGTATTAACTACTATGTTATTATTATTTCATGGGAAAATGGGAATAAAGTAGCATTCACCAAGTGGCTTCATAACACAACTTCAGGAGTTCATAGATGTCAGTGTGTGTCATCATCTGGATCCAGAATTGCCAAATTCTCACTCTATTGCTTCCTACGGAACCTTTCAAAACAATACGTCCTTCTCCATCTATGTGGAACAATTTAGGCCTATAGCATTTCTAATCTGCATTACTGAAGCATCTTCCAGAAGCCACTCTGCCTTTACTCTGATCTCCTTTAACGTATCCTCTAACTTTAAGTCAGAATCAGCCGTCTAAAAATCAAACATGATTCTCTCGCCTCCTTTTGAAAAACACTTCAGTGACTATCCATGACCATGAAGATAAAGCTCAAATTCCTTAATATACTTATAAGGCTCTTCTAAGTCTCGCTTCTACTCATCTGCTGCTTATCTTTTATCCCTCCTCAGTAATACCAACCCAACTCTATATTTCAGGCATGCCAGAAATCTACAGTCCCCAGGTACACCAGCCACCCTGATGCCTGCACTGGCACACGTGTGGCCTTTACTAGAATGCCTTTCCCTTTCATCTATCTGGAAATCTATGATGATGGTGATGATGATGATAGAACAGACATGTATTTGGTATTAAAATTTAAGCCATAAGAAGTATATAAAATTGAAATTAAAAAATCTTCTCCTATTCTCAACCTCCAGTCACATCCTTTTGTTCTATCAATTTTTACTTTATGTATTTTGAGGCTCCATTATCAGGTGCATACACATTTATGATAATCATATCTTTATAATGTATTGACCTTTATATCATTATGAAGCATCCCCTTTTCTGGTAATACTCTTTGCCTTTAATACTATTTTACTGATGTTTTTATAATCACCCTAACCTTCTTATGTTTAAGGTTTACATGATATATCTTTTCCCATCCATTGATTTTTCAACCTGTTTGAGTCTTTATATTTAAAGCGCATTGCTCCTCGACAGCATATAATTGGGCCTTGCACTTTTATTCATTCTGACAACCTCTGCCTTTTAATTAGAATACTAGTCCTTTTTATTTAACATAATTATTTATATAGTTAGATTTAAGCCTATAATTTTACTATTTGCTTTCTGCTCACCCCTTCCATTTCTTTTTCTGTTTCTCTTCCTTCCTTTTGAGTAACTGAATGTTTTAGAATTTCATTTTAACTTGCCTATTGGGTTTTGTACCTATGTCTTTTTGCTTTACTTTTTAGTTATTGCTCTAGGATTACAATATACATCCTCAGTTTTTCATAGTCTGCTAAGAGTTTATATTGCACCACTTCACATAAAATGTAGAAAGCTTGCAATCATATAGGTCCATTTATAGCCCCTAAACTTTATGCTATAATTGTTGTAATTATTACATCTACATACATTATAAACCTCATAATACCATGTTATGGGTTTTTTTTTTTTTGCTTTAAACAATTATTTATATTTTAAAGAAATGAAGGACAAAAACCATCTTTTATATTTATCCACATATTTATCATTCCCAATGACATTCACTTCATCCTGCAGATCTGGGTTTCCATCTGGTTTCACTTTCCTTCAGTGTGACAAACTTTCTTTAGCATTTCTTGCAGTACAGGTTGGCTGCTGACAAATCCTCTTAGCTTTTCTTTAACCTAAAAATATTTTTATTTCGCCTTTATTCTTGAAGGATATATTCACTAGATCTAGATTTCTGGGTAGACCTTTTTTTCTTTCCCACCAGTACTTTAAAGATGTTGTTCCACTGCCTTCCAGTCTCCTTTGTTTCTGATAGAAGTCCAAGGTCATTTGAGTGTTTGTTTCCCTGAATGTAATGTGTCATCTTTTTTTCATTTTTTTTTCAATATATGAAATTTATTGTCAAATTGGTTTCCATACAACACCCAGTGCTCATCGCTAAAGGTGCCCTCCTCAATACCCATCACCCACCCTCCCCTCCCTCCCACCCCCCATCAACCCTCAGTTTGTTCTCAGTTTTTAAGAGTCTCTTATGGTTTGGCTTATCTGACTACTTTCAAGATTTTGTTTTCATCCAGTTTTCAGCAATTGGACTACAACGTCCCTAGGCATGTTGTTGTTTTCAAGATCCTGCTTTGGAGTTTCCTGAGCATTTTGAATCTATAAACGTTTGCCTTTGCCAAATTTAGCCATTTCTTTCAACTATTTCTTCAAGCATTTTCAGTCCCATTTTTTTCTCTCCTCTCCTTCTAGGGCTCCAATTACATGTGTGTTAAATCTTTTGATATTACCCCACAGGTCTTTTAGGAACTGCTCATTTATTTTCAGTCTTTTTAAAAAATATGTATGATCTTCAGGCTGGATAACTTCTATTGAATTATCTTTGATTTTACTGAATCTTTATTTTGTCCTCTTTTCTGCTTTTAGAGGCATCAAGTGAATTTTTAAATTTCTGATATTGCAATTTTCATTTCTAATATTGACTTTTTCATTTCCAGGATTTCTACTTGGTTCTTTTTTATGATTTATATTCTGCTGAGATGTTCTATTATTCTCTTAATGGACAACCATGTTTCCTATATATATCCTTGGGCATAGTGTTAATACTTTAGAATCCTTGTCTGCTGTTCCAGTATCTGAATCATGTTGGGGTCGGTTTCCATTGGTTGTGTTTTTTGTTTTTTGGGGTTTTTTTTTTTTTTTTTTGGAATGAGTGATGTTTTCTTGTTTTTCTGGAAGGTTAGAAAATTATATTTTATATCCCAGACATCGTGAATGATGCTTTGTAGAATCTCTGGGTTCTGTAATGTTCCTCTGGGAAAAAAGCTGATTCAGATTTCGCCATGCAGTAAATTTGACTGAATTCACACTGTAAATTTTGTCTCCTCTGTGGTGGGTGGCCTTGTCTGCTGCTTGGTGTCTGTGCCATGCATGTGCAGATTAGGAGTCAACCAGAGATTTGGGTAGAATTTATGCACAGAATTTGGGCACCACCTCCCCTTTCTTGATACTCTTTCCCTACTTTCCAGTAACTGCGGTTGTCCTAAACTGTGTCCTCTGGTTCTTCATCAAGCTAGTAATACTGATAGATTTCCTATCAGATTTTAGCTGCCCTGCCTGCAGAGACTGGGGCCTGCCTTGAGGATAAATGCTTTTTAAAAAAAATCTTTTTTTAAATGTTTATTTATTTTTGATGGAGAGAGAGAGAGAGAGAGAGGGAGAGAGAATATGAGCAGGGGAGGCGCAGAGAGAGAGGGAGACACAAAATCTGAAGCAGGCTCCAAGCTGTCAGTAAAAAACCCGACACTGGGCTCGAACCCACAAACCAGGAGATCACAACCTGATCCGAAGTTGGATACTTAACCAACTGAACCACCCAGGTGCCCTGAGGCTCAATAAATGCTTTTTAAAGAAATTCACACTGTGATGGTTTTTTCTTCTAAGTGTCGACTTTCCCCCAGCATCTGCCTGCTTTTTTCATTCTCTAGTATCTTCAGGTAGTTGAGTTTTAGATTTTGTCCAGAGCTTCTAGTTGGATATATCATTTTATTTTTGTTGATGCATTCTAAAGAAGTCTTTGGCCAGAAAAAAAAAAAAAATGCTAGGAATCCTGATCTCATTGTTAAGGGATTTTGATTTTTAAGATTTATAATAGGGAATTTTCTAACACCTTATGTTAGTCTTATTTTGTACCCTTATTGGTAAAGTTAATCCTCAACATTTAAGAGCTATTAATGGGTTATTGTATTTAATCCTCACAACTCCTCTGTGGGGCAAAGATGGCTTTATTACTCCCATTTTAGAGATGATAAAACTGAGCAAGAAAGGTGAAGCTGCTTGTCAAAGTCACTGTGCATGAGTGGCATTCAAACCAGCCCCTTACTCCACAGCATGTTTTCGTTCATCTGGCTATGAGACACCGCTTACAAAGAAGGCAAGTTACCAGGACCAAGCCATAGCTGGAGAGAGAAGGTGGAAGGAGTCATCTGTGACTTTGATCTTGGCCCAGGTCTCTTTAGTCATCCAAGTCAGAGACTTATCCCAGCTGGGCAAAACCAACAGAATCCACGCTAACTAGTTAAAGAGAATAAAGTTAAAGAAGAGTTCGAGAAAATGGTAGGAAGTTGGCAACGTCTCTAGGAAGACCAGAGGATCCAGAGTAGAGGCTGTGTGGCCAGCCTGCATACGTGTAGCACCCCAAACACTCTTGGTCATTCTCCCAAAGTGAAGTCCAGCAGCACCTGTTCCTACACACCTCTCAGTCGTGCCAACGGCTCTTGTCAGTGTGTACGTTGTCAGTTCTTCCTCACATGCCTCATCCCAGCTGGAAGAGGGCGTTTCTGGCTTCTGCGTGGGGAGGTGGGACATCCCCGGATGTTGGAAGGATGTTCAAATGGTGCTGGGCAACCAAAGAATTCAATCAATGTGCACATTCCATGTTAGTGAGCCATTGGGCAGATCCTGTGTGACCTGCTTTTCTTATAATAATTTCTCCCAGTAAGAGGCCAGAACAACCCCTTTCTATGCTGCCTGACTTTGAGTTTCCCTCGTTTAGAGAAAAGCCAAACTCTGCTAGCAGACAGTTTTATAGGAGCATGACTCACGCTGGCTTTTGTTTAACTGTTATTGCACCTTGACTATGATAAAATGACTGCATTTGGAATGTAAGCTGGCTTTTTCTAATCAATTATAATAAAAATCAGATTCTAAAGATACACTCGCTGAAACTCTCAATTTGTTCAGGGTCACCTCCAAGTTATTGACCAACAGCAAGGCTTTGTAATAGCGCTCCCCTGGTTCCCAAGACTGAGCTGGGATCTGGGCCGTGGGGGGTTATCTAGCCAAAAGGGAGTGTCTGGACAGCTTAGTGGGTTATGTGCTTTCCAAGTGACCTTTGGAATTTTGACTGAAAATGGCAGAGACGGAACCAATTGGAGGGATGGGAAGGGATAACCCTGCCCCACCCGCAGTCCCTGAACTGCTTAAATCAATATGCTCAGGAAGCTCAATCCCATATTTGGGGTAAATGAGTTCATGTCGCAGGAAAGAATTTTACTGTAACTGATCGGTTTACAGATTTTGTTGGGGACAGCAATGAAAAGTTTGGGCTTTTATGGTCATTTGGTCCTGTTCAGTTATAGAAAAACTAAATTACACTCCCTTCGTATTATCCCAAGACTAGTGTTCTCGGGGAATATTCAGCAATCGTGTTTTGTAATTTTTGGAGTAACCCCAATTCCTTATGAGGTAATTATTGTTTAGTTCATTTATATATCTTAATGTACAATAAAAATGTCTAACCTGCTTGCAAGTCCTTCTCCAGTTTTCCTGCTTAAGTGCCCTTCCTGAGATGTTCTAGGCAGAGATGAGCATACATATAGGCCCTTCCCCTTCTTTTTACACAAATGGAGATATATTATACACGTTTTCTGCACTGTATATATACATGTGTAGACATTTATATACGTGTGTATGTGTATTTTATATTGACATATTATGTATGTATATATATGTATGTATATATGTATTTTTATATGCATACATTATATATATATGTGTGTAAATGAACATATCAGAGCTTTTTCCATGTGTGTTCATATAGATTTTCATCCTTTTTCACAAAGACACAGAGGATAATTAATCAGCTATCCACGATTATTTATCCGGTCTTCTATTAACAGGCAGACATTCAGCCAGCCTTTTGCAATTATAAATAGTGCTTTGGTCAATACCCATGTATGTAACTCTTTTGTACACGTGAGAGTTTATGGGATTACATTTCTGTAAGGGGAATTGTTAAGAGAAGGGCTAACGACACTTTCAACTTAGATAGGTATTTTTAAATTGTTCTCCAGAGAGACTGGATCAATATATAATCCTGCCTGTTTGCTCTATCCATTTATCTGTATAGCAGATTATCAGATGCTTTTATCTTTACCCACCTGACCAGTGTAGTTTTAATTTGTATATCTTTTTTTACTCAGAGAATCGGCATTTTTAAACATGTTTAAAATTCATTTGCATTTGCTGGGTTTTTTTATTTATAAACTCTCTGTAAATGCCCGTTTTCTTTTGAATTGGTATTTTTTTTTCACACTGACTTGTAGAAGTTCTTTATATATACAAATACTTGAGCTTTTCTCATTTAAAATAAAGCTGACTTGTTAAACATAGAACTAAATGTGATTCAGTGGCTATGACTAGGTAAGATTCTCCCTATGAGCAAATTCACAAGTCAGACAACAGTTTATTCTCAGGGCACATTTTCGGATGTTTTAACATGGAAAATAGGGTCATTCAAAAGCATTTTGAAGGTATTTACGAAACTATGCAATCCATTGTGGCATTATATATTTGTAGAGTAAATGAAGGTGACTTTAAAACATTTTATAGTTTATAAAACTATAAAAATTATAAAACTGTAAAATTAAGGTGACTTAAAATATTTTTATAGTTTATAAAACTATAAACGTAATAGATACATACTCATCTGCTTAAAAAGTCCAATATACACAAGTGTATAAATTACAAAGAACAAGTTCTCTCTCGTCCTACAAAGGCAACACCACTGTTAACAGTTTGGTGTGTATTTCTCCCAACTTGTCTCTGTACACTGACTATATGTATATTTTAATAATTTTTTTTTTTTTTTTTTTTCCCAGAGAAGGGAAGCTACATGCCGTTCTCCAACCTGCTTCTTTTCAGGTAGGGGTGAATCCTGGGTGTCAAGAATGGTAACGTTTGCAAACTCTTTTTTTAACTATTTGTCTGTTTCTGTTTGAAGATGCACCCGAAGACATAAATCCTTGGAATCAGCCAGAAGGAATGGGGCCAATATGGTGGGTGCACGGAAGTGCGAGGGAAACGTACCCCATCTCCTGAGTAGTGGGGTTCCGGCAGGTCCACCTGCTGAAGTAACCCCTCCCTTCCATGGGAGCCTGACGGGAGGAAGGCCCGTTTTCTCCAGTGGATCTGATGTCCAGCCATGCCCAAGGACGAAGTCTTGCCCTCCTGCGGCACCTTCCCAACAGTGCCCCACAGGCAGAGGGGCTCTCTGCAGCCAAGGCAGAGGGGCGCTTCAAGGTTGTCTGGACTGAGGGTTTGCACTCCCCGAACGAGCCCAGTTCTGGAGGCCTCCCCGCACCAAGCCTTGTGTCCTAGCTGGGCTACATCTCTCCAGAGAAAGGGGCCATTTTTCCTCCCTGCAGAGGCACTCTCTGCTCAGCCAAGCCCCTGGGGGCCACATCTGCCTGAAGGGGCTTCTTATGAATTAGCCCAGAAGCACTGTGAGGACTCTCCAGGCCCTGGCAGTCCTGCCTGGCATGGCTTCAGGAGGCTCTGGATGGGTCTGCCCTTGGGGAGCCCCAACTTAGGGGGTCGGGTCTTCCCGAGCATCTTTCGGGGCCACCCTTGAGCTTCTCTGCCAGGCTCGGGGACGAACTGAGTTCTGGGAGGGTGGCCGGGTAGCAGTTTTCTTGAATAGAATCCATTCTGTGTTCATTCGACAAATATTTGAGGCTCTACCATATGCCAAGGCCTGTTGTAGCTCTGGAAATAGGCAGAACAGGACAGACAAGGTCCTGTCTTTGTGGAGCTGGCATTCTAGTTGGGGGAAGCCAGACAGGGAACAAGTAGAATAAGTAAACAAGACCATTTTCCAGAGAGAGCTAGGAGGAAAATAGAACGCACAATGGCGTCAGGAGTGATGGGGGAGGGGTGGCTACTGTGCAACTCAGGCCTCAGAGGAAGCTCTTGGAGAATGTGAGAGAATGTGAGAGACTCTGAGAGACTGTGAGACTGAGATGACAGGGAAGGAATTGCTCCAACATCAGGAAGGAGCTTCCAAGGAGCCGGCAGAGCAAAGCGCAATGCCCGGAGGCTGGGAGATGCTAAGCTTGGCACACAGCAGACTTGGGGAGCGGGGAGGAGTGAGGAGTCCGAGGCCCTAAGAGAGGTGAGGGCCGAATCATGTGGGGCCTCACGGCCACGTTGGGACATTCACTGCACATCTTCTCCTGGAAGGAGGGGTGGGGGGGGGGGGTGGTCACAGGGGTTGACAGAGGTGAGGGACATGGACTGAGTGCACGTCTAATGGGAAACTCGGCTGTTTTGTGAGGAGAGTTGGGGGTCAAGGAGGTAGGGAGGGTGGCAGGGAGACCGGTTAGAGGCTGCTGTGGTGGGGGAGGGTGGCCACTGGAACCAGGATGTCTGTGGTGAGGGGGAGAAAAGGGCTGAACTGGAGACACAAGGTTGGAATTATTGCTGACAGACGTGTCTTCCAACAGAAGTAGAGCCAGGGGCCTCCAGACAAGGCCGGGAGCACTGGCGTCACTGCCCTCCTGCTCATGTGGAATGAGTGTGGCCCCCTCCACGATGCCGAGACCCTGCCGGGCAGACCCCCAGGACCATTCTTAGACTCATGAACGAGGCTCCCACTCATGCCCTCCTCTTGCTGCTCCCTTCCCTCAGGGTGAGGAGCCTACTGGACAAGAAACGCCATGCCCAGACAGCCCCGAGCCAGCTGCCTTGGCCTACGTGGGCCCTTTCACCAGGCATTCAGCAGTGGGCACGCTCATCAAGGGGAGACAGGAAGGCAGCAATTTTCAGGGGGGGATGGCAGTGTTGGAGCCCTGTGCTGGGAACCTACTCCCACCTGACTAAGGACCCCACCAGGAAGGAAGAGAAGGAGGCGGTGGCCCTCCCGGCACCATGTTCCAGAGTCAACTTCTAAATTCAAACCTGGCCTTCCAGGACATGACAAAGATATATTTGTCAAGGCAGAAAGGTAGAACATATTTTATCTACCAGTCTGTCCGTTTGACTGATAACTTTTGGTATTTAAACAGATGGTATGTGGACTGCCATTTGTATTCTTGTCCCAGATCCCACAAGAATGTGCAATGGGCCTGCCCACATCCACTGCTTGCTTCCTGCAGTGTTCTCCAAATACTGGATGGGGAGTTCCGGGGTCCATCAGCTACCAACGGAGTTTTCTAACAAAACAGAATATAAGACTTTCCTTGGTTTGCTGAACAAAATTAAGATAATGGGTAGAATTCTCTGAATTTTCATTTTTGACTCAGTTTTCTTTTTCTAAATTTTTTTACTGCCTGCTACTGCTTATCTGCTAGTAAGTTGCAAGCAAATGAGATAAACAAACAAGGGGGAAAAATCCATACATACATGATAGTAAATGAAACTTCAGAGAAAACTGGAAACAGTTGATTCTGATGAATCTGACAGTAGGGGCCTTTTATGGATCTGAGTACTCATGGTTATGGTTTTATATGGTACACATATAATATAGTGACATTTCCTAACAGTTAAAGAATTTCTAGTTCATGGTATTGCGATTAATTATGCCCAGTAATGTTCTGTATGACTTCTAAGTGCCTTTGCCCTAGAACCAGCTGAGAATGCACTATAGTGAATTATTGCCCCCAGTTTACAGAAAAGAAGACAGAGGCTCAGAGAAATTCAACTTGCCCGAGATCACCCAGCTAGTAAATGGTGAGTGAGAGGTTTTAACTGGCCTCCTGGTGAGCTAGGATGTACAATCTACTGAGGAATAAAAATGGTTTCCCCAAGTGTCCAGAGGCTATTGGTAAGAAACACGAGACTCTTGATCGACTGTTCATTGGGTTCATCTGCTGTACCCACCAATATCTAAAACATAAAAATGAATTAGTATAAAACTCATTAGCCAGTGCATTTATCATAAAAAGTAACTTGCATTCTGTTTTGTGTGTCTAAGTTTTAGGAAGGTCTTTAAGAGCATTTTATTAAAACACTGTATTAGACATATTGTATGAGATTCTCATGCCCCCTAGTCAGAGCACAAACCACACCTGGAAAGTGTAGCATTCTTGTCTTTTGTCTTTTCTTAGTCCTTATTTATTATCTTAATGAGTCCTGCTTTGGAGTGACCAATCTCCTATCCGTTAAGCTTTCGATAAAGCTAGAAAACTTAAAGTTGGTTCCCATCTTGCTCTTCAGAATTTGATGAACTCTCAAACTTATATACGAATTCTTTTGTATGCATTGCATTAGGAAGGTTGAATCAAAGTACAACAAAAAAATTTCCCAGGCCTCCGTTTGTCTTCTCAGAATGGTTAACCCTGGGAATGACCCTGGAATCAGGCTCCATCCATCCCAGGGCACCCAACACTCAGCACCACAATGCATGGAGGTGGGGGCTCCCCTCTCCCCACCGGACCAGCCCTCCCCCAGCTCAGAAAAGCCTCCTCTTGTGAGCTGGCTGGAGCACAATTCACACCTATGAAATGCATTTTCACTTCTGTTGCTGATTTTCTTCTTTGTAAAAAGTAGAGCCAGAGCTTCCTCTCCTCTCCCCTGGCCCCTGCAGTGGCAGAAGCCAGGCCCTGGTGAGCCTGCAGCCTGTGGGACTTGGGGTGGGTCCCGGTCCCGAGGCCCCGCCTGCTGAGCACATTGAGGCCAAGGCACTTGGAGAGTTCTCCCTCAGGGCTCTCCTCGGGAACTGCCAAGTGTCATAAATTAAGACAAAAAAGAGGGATAGTAAAGGTGGTCAGAGAGAGGATTTATGCGCTTCTCTTATTACTGGCTCCATGTCAGTTGAGCGGGAGCCACACAGCCATCTCCCTCCCAAGTGAGTCCAGCCAAATGCTGACTGCCCACGCATCCTATCAGGCCACAACCCCCTGCCAGCCGTGGGCACCTCCCATGGAAAGTGGTTCCACAACCCTGGGGTCTCACCCAGGATCTAGAGCCAATTCTTGCATCAGGGCTTGGACAGCTCCGGGACACTCCTGCACCGCAGACCCACAGACCACTACCTGCCCCCGAATCGCTTCCTTCCATCCCCTAGATGTTCTCTTAGACCTCAAAGGGAAAACTAAAATATGGCAGGTAGGTCCTGGCGGCTGTTCCTGGCCGACTGTCCTCTTCTCCAGAGCCACAAAGCAGGCAGGCGGGTGTCCTGCAGCTGACCCCAAGGGGCTTGGAGGAGATCCTCTATTTTCTCTGCGCTACATATGTCGGCGGATGGTACCTCTGACAAAAGCCAGGCATTCAGCCCCCACCCAGACCCCAAGTCCTGACATTCAAATCCATCCCTGTCCTCCACCCCCACCTGGGGCCTCAGGTCTCCATCGCTGTTCATCTGGTCCACCCTCCCCTGCCCAGCCTCTACCACAGTGCCCTTTCAGGAACTCAAATTGGATCACAGTGCTTGCCTGCTAAAAGCCGGACAGCCAAAGCCTTTGAGATGGCTCTCTCCTTCACTGGGAGTGGCCTTGGCCATGAACCCAGCCCTGTCTGTGGATCCAGCCTTATCTAGGCCCCTCCCCAGCAATCCCTGCACTCCAGCCCGCCACACATCTTGTCCTTTGTTATCAGAACATGCCAGGCACTCACTCGCAGCCTCTCCACCTTTGCACCTGCCGTTCCGTCTGCCCATCCTTCCAGCAAATTCCTGCTCATCCTTCAAGGTGCAGCTCAAAGGTCTACTCCTGCATGAACCCCTCTCTCACCACCTGTCTTGGCTCGTAAGACAAGTGCCATAACAAAATACCATAGACTGTGTGGCTTAAACAACAGCCATTCATTTTCTCACAGTTCTGGAGACTGGAAGCTGCAGACAAGGATGCTAGCATGGTTGGACTCTGGTGGGAGCTCTCTTCCGGGCTTGCACACTCTGCCTTCTCCCTGTGTCCTCACATGGCAGAGGGAGGAAGGGAGGCAGGAAGGGACAGAGAGAGAGAGAGAGATTTCCTTCTTTTCTTATAAGGCCTATCAAATTAGAACCCCAACCTTACTTCATTTAATCTTATTACCTCCTAAAAACTGCATCTCAGAACACAGTCATACTGGGGATAGGACTTCGACATATGAATGGGGGGGGGGTCACAATTTAGCCCAGAATACCTCCCCAGACAAAGGTGGCTGCTGCTTCTCTTTGAGCCCCATATTCACCAGGGGAGGGTGTCCCTTTCCCATCCCCTGCTGTTTTGGAGTCACCTGTTCTGTGGGAAGGCCACTGTCTCTGAGCAGACCTTGTGAGCCGACCTATCTCCTGCCCAGAGCTCTGAGAGGGCAGGAGCCGCCTCTCACTCATCCGGGGGCCCTGAGCACCTGGCACAGAGCGGGCCTCCTGGGGAAAATTCTGGTTCCGCTGTGAGGACCCGTGGCACTGGACGTGGGCCCCGCTTGGTGCCCCCGTTACCCCTACACGCCCTTATTGATCAGGCCTTATTCCTCTGCTGTCCAGAAAGCCTCTGTGGTTTCCTCCCATCCTAAGAGGTCACATTCTTGCTGCCTGTGCGGGAAACAGCAACCCTGCGCAGTAGACCAGGTGTCCATGCTAGGAACAGGACACTCTCAGGAGCTTGTGCTTTGCTGCTACCCTGCCACCGGCTGTTATTTTTAGCACTCACTGCAGAAAAAAAAAAAAAAATTGAAAATCTCACTGCATGTGTTCAGGTTTCTTCTAGGTCTCCTCGGGGACCTGGTGCAGAAATGGGTCCTGCCTCTGGCCCAGAGAGCTGCTCCGGGCTCACAGAGGTTATTTATTTAATATATTTACTTTTACTCCCAGGCCAAAAGCTTAAAATATCTTGTGTATGAGCCCTGGACCAAAAAATGAAGCAGTTGGGCCATTAATCATTGGGAATATGTTGAATAGGAACTTGATTAAAGCACAGTATGTGTTCCCCAGACGAAGCTGCTTCTTTACAGTGACCACAGTGGAAGCTTGGCCTCCCGGGGCCGGCTGTGCTTTTGTGGGGCGCCTCCTTGAGGGCTCCGGGGAGGGCTCTGGCGCCTTGCCAGGCTCTGGAAGGCCGCCGTCTGCGAGGGGGTCTTGACCTGCGCAGCCCCGCTTTTCTCAAACAGGGACACCTCCGACCAACACCCAGACGGTGTCGGGCTCCAGCGCACAATCTTAAGGGGCGGTGGGGGGTAGAGGCAGGAGCGAACTGCCGGCCCAGGAGGCTCCCAGTGCAGTCCGGCTGCGCCCCTGGCCCGCCGGCGATCCCGGTATAGAACCAGCGAGGCGCCACGTGGCTGGAAGACGCGCTGCCTTAAACCCCTTCCTTCGGCTGCAGTGAATGCGGAGGAGGCGCCCAAGGGGCACCGGGGCCTGGCCGCCTTGTTCCCCAAGATCCCCGGAACACAGCGCCCTGCGTACCACTCGGCAGGGTTTTCCCGGTAGGTGATGGGACTCTCGGACGCCAAGATTCCCGAGGCCCCGGCTCCTTTGACACCCCCGCTCCGGCCCTGGAGCCCACCCGAATGGGGAGGGGTACGCTGCAGTGGATTCTGATCCCGATTTGGGATCCCGGTCCCGGAGTCAAATTCTCCGCCTCCCTCTATGAGCCCCACCTCGCCCCGGTACCCCAGCCCTGGAATCCAGCTCGGCCCGTCCCGCAGGAAAAAAAAAAAAAAAAAAAAAATTGGCGGCCGAGAGCCGGGTAGCAGCGCCAGCCCCGCGCCTAGCAACCCTAGCGCTCGGGTTAGGAGAAGTAATTAAAAAGAAAAAGTTTTCCAAGCCCAAGCGGATGGACCGGCCGGGTCCTCCGGGCTCCGCGGCCGCAGCCGCCTCCCATTCCCTCCGCTCCCCGCGGGGTCCTAGTGCCCGGCGCTGTAGAGCCCTTGGGACCCCAGAGGGCTTCGAGAGGCGGAGCGGGGGAGAGGTATTTCGGCGTGGAATCGGTGGGGTCATCAGGAGATCAGAGATAAGAGACACAAAATCACCACGCTCCAGGACGCTGCCCTCCGCCTCTCCATACCGCTGTATGCGCTGGGCCAGTACGTCCCAAGCTGTTCCCTACCCCCCACCCCCGGCCCCTTCTCCACGTCGCAGCCTAGCAGAGTTCCGGCCCCGAAAAGGACGATTTCTAGCTTTTGAAGCGAGTCCGCGCCACAGTAACTCAGAGACCAAGAGTGGCCCTCCACCAGCCCACCCCCCTCCTCCGCGCAGCGTCTCGGTGCTCCCGGGCTCCCCGACCGTTGGCTGGAAGTGGGTGCCTCGGGGAAGCTAGAGGAGGGGGCCCCGTCACCGACCACGTGCGTGCGGGGGCGACAACTCGGCCCAGGGTGGGGCATCATGCGCGCGTCCGGGTTCGGCTGGCGGGGCAGGGGGTTAGTGGGCGTTGAGCCGGGGCCTCTCCTGGCCGGCACTGCGCTCTGGCCCCACTCACCGCCCCCTCCGGAAGGCAGGCGCTAAGACCCAGGAGGCGCCGCTCCGCCGTCGGACACTAGAGGGCGAAGGCCGCCCTGGTATAAATGCGGGTCCCGAGCGCGCCTGGCCATTAGCGACCGGGAGCTGCGCGGGCGCGAGGGAGTCGGGGCTCCGGGTGGTCGGCAGCAGCATAGGCGCCCCGCGCAGGCTGGAGGCCGCCGAGGCTCGCCATGCCGGGAGGACTGTAGCTCCCCCATGGAGTCGGCCGACTTCTACGAGGCGGAGCCGCGGCCCCCGATGAGCAGCCACCTCCAGAGTCCCCCGCACGCGCCCAGCAGCGCCGCCTTCGGCTTTCCCCGGGGCGCGGGCTCCGCGCAGCCCCCCGCCCCACCTGCCGCCCCAGAGCCGCTGGGCGGCATCTGCGAACACGAGACGTCCATCGACATCAGCGCCTACATCGACCCGGCCGCCTTCAACGACGAGTTCCTGGCCGACCTGTTCCAGCACAGCCGGCAGCAGGAGAAGGCCAAGGCGGCTGCGGCCCCCGCAGGAGCCGGCGGCGGTGACTTTGACTACACGGGCGCCCCCGGGGGGCCCGGCGGCGCCGCGATGCCGGGAGGGACGCACGGCCCCCCTCCTGGCTACGGCTGCGCCGCGGCCGGCTACCTGGACGGCAGGCTGGAGCCCCTGTACGAGCGCGTCGGGGCGCCGGCGTTGCGGCCGCTGGTGATCAAGCAGGAGCCGCGCGAGGAGGACGAGGCGAAGCAGCTGGCGCTGGCCGGCCTCTTCCCCTACCAGCCGCCGCCACCGCCGCCGCCGCCGCACCCGCACCCACCGCCCGCGCACCTGGCCGCCCCTCACCTGCAGTTCCAGATCGCGCACTGCGGCCAGACCACCATGCACCTGCAGCCCGGCCACCCCACGCCGCCGCCCACGCCCGTGCCCAGCCCTCACCCAGCACCGGCTCTCGGTGCCGCTGGCTTGCCAGGCCCCGGCGGCGCGCTCAAGGGGCTGGCGGCCGCGCACCCCGACCTCCGCGCGGGCGGCGGCGGCGGCGGCGGCGCGGGCAAAGTCAAGAAGTCGGTGGACAAGAACAGCAACGAGTACCGGGTGCGGCGCGAGCGCAACAACATCGCGGTGCGCAAGAGCCGGGACAAGGCCAAGCAGCGCAACGTGGAGACACAGCAGAAGGTGCTGGAGCTGACCAGTGACAATGACCGCCTGCGCAAGCGGGTGGAACAACTGAGCCGCGAACTGGACACGCTGCGGGGCATCTTCCGCCAGCTGCCCGAGAGCTCCCTGGTCAAGGCCATGGGCAACTGCGCGTGAGACGCGGGGCGGCGGGACCGCCCTGGGCCGGCCGCTGGCTGGGACCCAGGGAGTGGTTTCGGGTCTCCGGATCTCAAGACTGCCCCAGCGGCGCAGGCCGGGACTAGGAGATACCGGTGCCGCCAGAAAGCCTGGCCTGCCGCGCGCGCCCCTTGCTTTCCTCTGCGCCAGATTCGGTGCGTCTAAGATGAGGGGTCAGGCAGTGGTTTCTCCCTGCCGGAGAGGAGAAGTGCCATGGGGCTCAGCCGGAAGCCCGGCAGCTCCAGTATTAAGGAATAACCTTGTGCCTTGGAAACGCAAACTCACCGCTCCAATTCCTACCGAGTAGGTGGAGCAAATACGTGCCTTGTCATTTTATTTGGAGGGTTCCTGCCTCATTCCTGAGGCTGCAGGCCTCCATGAGAGAAGGCAATGTGCGGCCTATGGCAGGAGAAAGGTTCAGGGAGCAGGGATCCCAACAAGCCAGCCCTAGCCGCTCGTCAATGCCTCTCCTCGGAGGGGAGGAGATACAGGGACTTGGAACGTTGTTCCCTTAGTCCTACATGAAGGTGGAGGGTCCCTAGTTCCTTGCCTCTAATCTCCCAGCCGGTGACAGGCTGGGCTTCCCTGGGCAGAACCCACTGAGATGGGGGGTCACCAGGTGACCAGTGGGAGCCCCCTGGCCCCAGTCAGATCAGAAAGCTAGGTCATGGGTGAGCTGTAAGGACATGTGTTCATGGGAGTGGTGGCCTGGTGGAAGAGGGAAACCCAGAGATCTGGTCGGGGGTGGGGGTGGGG
The DNA here is from genome assembly GCF_018350155.1 of Leopardus geoffroyi. Classification (NCBI taxonomy): domain Eukaryota; kingdom Metazoa; phylum Chordata; class Mammalia; order Carnivora; family Felidae; genus Leopardus; species Leopardus geoffroyi. The sequence continues at coordinate 19,870,827 of NC_059335.1, forward strand.
TGAAGGGACACTGGGACCATCAGCCTTGTACTGTATGTTGCCAGCATTGCATACAAACATGAAGCACAATCTGTCCATCCCAGAGGGACCGAAGTTATGAGAAGCTTTCCAAATATTTTGCTTTATCAGCCGATATCAACACTTGTATCTGGCCTCTCTGTGTCCCAGCGGTGCCTTGAGCAATGTGAATGTGCACGTCTATGCTAAACCACCATTTTATTTGGTTTTTGTTTTGTTTTGGTTTTGCTCAGATACTTGCCAAAATGAGACTCTTTGTCAGCAGCTGCAGGGAGGGTCTGCGGCTCTCTTTCCTTTTGGTTTTTGGGATTGCTTTTGCTCCCAAGGGAACCAAAGAGGTGAGGTGGGCTTCCTCTTTCCCGGGGAGGGGGGGGGTGATGAAGGGGGTGTGGGGCTATGGGCCTCGCTCCCCTCTGGCCTGGGCTGCCCACAGGCTTACCCCCACCAGAGGCCCTGGCTCCTGGTCTGGAGGGAGGCGGCCTCCAGCCAGCACGCACAGATCGGCGGGGCTGGGAGCAGGGAAGGACAGCTTGGTTCTCTTCTTTGGGGAGAACGCAGAGTTTCATGCTAGATGTTTTATGTATTATATCTATAATATAAACATATCAAAGTAAATGTTGGTGTCTTTTTAAAACCAGAAAAGCTACTTCCAAGGTTTTCTGTGGGCCAGGTCACATTTGTAAATAATCACGGCATATTCTCTGGCTGAGATCCTGCCTTTCATTAGCTCTCCCATCCTGAGCCCTTCTTTACATTAAGGGGGTGACTTCTCCCAACCGAGGCAAATAAAGGGCAGAAGGAGGATAGACTCCAAGCCGAGAAAGCCCAAAGCCTGAAGAGAGAGTCCCCTGGGGGCTGGCGGGGAGAGGTTGAGGGGGAGGTCATAGGGCCTTGGTGTGGCCTCTGATCAGCCCCTGGGAGGAGCAGAGGGGCTCAGAGAAGGGTCCTTCTGCCTGAAGTTGCCACAGGCTCTATGGGACTTGAATAGGCCTGGCCCAGTAGCTCCAGGCTCCAGGGGTCCTTTGGCCACATTTGCTTCTCGATCACCTACTGCCCTAGCTCTATAGCAGCCTTGTTCATGCCTGGCCTGCCCTAGCCCACCAGCAGGACCCTGGGAAGGCAGGGAGAGGCCTCGAGGGGTAGGCCCCTCTACCCCTCCCCACTTGCTCTGGGTCACGCGGCTGCAGTCTACCCCGGCAGGGCCCTGAAGGGCAGCCTGAAGGCCGAGCACCCCTCCATCCCTTCTTCCATACCTGCCCTGCCCCAACCCACCCCAGGGAGGGGGCCCACGCCATCCCTGCAGTGGCTGTGTGGTCCTTCACCCACGCCACCTGGCAAAGAGCCAGCCCCAGTGTCCACCCTCCCCCCACCGTGCCCATCCTGGACCCAGTTCCCTACTCAGACGGCTGCCCTGTGAGGACAGGCACCCTGGCACCCCCTTAGCAGCAGTAACAGCCAACAGAAGGAGGGCCCACCCTCACGCCTGGTAGAACAGGGCCTGGCAGGAAGTAGCACAGGAGGCAGCCACAGCTTTCAGAGTTCACTCTCGCTGAGGGTAAAAGGCAAACCCTCTTTACCTTCTGTTTTCACCCCAAGAGGGTTCACTTGAGCAGCTCACCATATACGCCGATGCGGGCTGGGACAGTTTCAAGAAATTACACACTCTCTTTAAATTCTGAAAGCTCCAGCTTTACCTGCCTGCGTGGTTAACAGGGGTGATTTGCCCCCTTCCGGCCCCAGCCTCCGCCCTCTCTGTCCTGTGTCTTGCCGCCTCCTCGCCCATGGCCGCCCTTGGCAGAGAAAAGGCCACGAGCCCAGTGTGGAGGCGGCTGCCTGCCCCACCGCCCTGGGAACCAAGGAGGCAGAGCCCGGCCGCCCGCCTAGAGGCCTAGGGCAGGCCACAGCTTGCTAGGCCCCAGCAAACCCTCTCCGAGTTCAGTGCTAATTCCAGTTTTTCTTGTTTGAGGGGGCCAAACCTCAGCCTCCCCCTTTGCCCCCAGAACAGATCCCAGGATGAGCAGGGGAGGGACACCCCTCCTGCCCTCTCTCCTCCCTCTCCCCTCTCCCTGCCCCATATCCCGGGGTTTCCTCTTTCAAAGCTGTCAGTCTACTAAAAGGCACCCCTCCCACTGTAGATCCTGAGGTCCAGGGCAGACTTTGCTGGGACAGGACGGATCCAACCAAAGCTAACCCGAGGAAAGGAATGGGGCCAGTGGGGCCCCCAGTGGGGCCCCCGGGGAGACAGAGCAGCCAGCCAAGGGGAGGGGGTGGTGTGGGGTAAACTTGCCCAGCATGCACTCTGGGCCTGGCCAGAGAGGCGCCTGGGGAAGAGCTGCTCTTTGCCACCCACTGCTTCCTGCAGGGCCCCCATGGTTCCCCTCCTGACTGCAGCCTTCCTGAAGAGCCACTCCAAGAGCCTGGCACTGAACACACCCCAAGTATTACTGGATGCCCTCTGTGTGCCAGAGCCTGGGCCGAGGATGGGTCACCCAGCTGGGAACAGGAGGACTTGGCTCCTGCTCTCCAGAGCTCACAGTCTTGTGGCGCCAAGATGGGTTTTCAGGGTGACAAGTGCAATAAAGAGAAGCTCAGAGTGTGAACAGAGGCCACCAGGGAAGGCTTCCTGGAGGCAGCAGTTTGATCTAAGACCTGGCCATGGACCCGATCCAATACACCTAGATGCCCCTGCCTTGTACTTTTTCATGAGAGGTAGCAGGGGCCTCACCCCTCGGTGGGCCGTCTGAGCCTGGTGGCCCCTTGAGAGCACTGTTCAGGGGAACCAGCCTCCAGGGAGGAAGCAAAGGTAGAAGGGAGAGAGGGAGGCACACCTTCTTTGCTGCCAGATGCCTCCCAATGGTTTAGCTCTGGCTGTCGTGGATGTCACCCTTATCTCCTGGATCTCCTGGGAATTTGTGAACGTGGGGTTTGGCCCTGACACCTGTGATGAGCCACTGGGACTGGTGAGGAGTGTCTGCCCCTCCCAGGTCTTCCGCCCCCTCCTTCCCAGGCACAAACCTGCCAGGCCTCCTCTAGACGCTGCTGATTTCATGGGAGGAGAGGGGGGCCGGGGGGAGAGAAAGGGGGAGGCCGGTCAAGGGAGAGGAGAAACCCCGACGTCGCTCCTCAGCAGACTTTCTGCACACACGGGGTAGGGTCCCTTGCCTGGACGGTGGCGCTGGCGGTGGAGGTGGCGCTATTGCGTCCGTTCAGTTCCTATGCGGGTGGGTGGGGGAAGGGCTTTCTCTTCTTTTCCTTAAATAGAACTAAACCGCTAGCACCTTTGAAAGATCTTTCTGGTCTCTGTGAGAGATTATGCTATCTCCCTTCTCCTGACGCGCCCCCCCCTCCCCTCCCCCAACCCCTCTCTGTGGATGGAGCATTTGACGTAAGCAGAGACATAGGAAAGATACCAATTCACTATCAAAGCATCCTAGCCCCATCCCAGAGCAATTAAAAAGCCAGATGGAATCTCTGGGAAAACGGCATTAATAACGCGAACAATCTGTGCAGGCCGGCAGGGACCCAGGAGCTGCAGGCGGGGGTAGGAAGGAGGCCGGGGTTCAAGAGCGTGAGCTCGCAGCAATGCTTCAGCCACGTCGTGGCCAGCCCGGGATGGGGCCATCACAAGGGCATGCCTAGATCTGGCCACAGCTGGGCTATCCCCTCCAGCCCCCTGCAAGGCCCACTGTGCATCCTCAATCCTGGTCGCTGCAGACAGAGCCAGACAAATGTGGAACCCATTACTCAGGCAGCCACAGCCTCAGCCAGCCCCATTCTGGCACCCAAGCGCTTTGCTTCCCTTCACTTTTGTTTTTATTTATTATTTTTCTAGCCTTCTGGCCCCACCCACTAGGAGCAGGACTCCCTGCGTGACAGCTTCCAAAGATGCCCTTTCTCTTTACTCACCGCGCCCAAGCCCACTGCCCATGCCTGACAACAGCAGAAGGTTGTGTCGGGAACCCCGTGGGGCCTAAGCCCCGGGAGCTCCCCTTTGATTTCAGAGAGGGTGGGCACTTGGGGCAAGAAGAGTAGCTAAACTCTCAGAAGCAGGCATGACTGATAGGGGAGCAGGGCACAGGGGTTCACACTGCCCGGCTGCCATGAGAAGCCCAGAGGGGCTGGGCAAAGACCACAGGAAAAGAACCTGCTGTTCTGAAGACTTTTCTAGGCAGAACCAAGAAGTAGGACCTTTCCTTATCCCCATTTTCCAGACCATAGTTGGAGGCCCACCTGAGGTGGGCTTAAAGAGGTAGTTTTCTTACACCCATCAAGTTGGGATGGAAATTGGTTTGTTAAAAAAAAAAAAGTCCTTTGTGGTTTTTATATACCCAGAGAGCCATTCTCTGACCTTCATCTTCCCTGTCCCCACCCTCTACCTTCACCATCACCCTCACCCTCCGGGGAAACTGTTCTCTCCAAGGTACCATGAACTCCTGAAACCAAAATTACATGAACTTGCCTGGGATCCTGCCTCTTTTGGCTTCCTGCTGAATTTGGCCCGTGTTTGGCCTGCAGCCCGTCTTTAACACATGCGTCTGAATGCACGGATCTTTCTGCAACTCACCTCTCTCCTTCTTTAACAAACATCCTCACCCCCTCCTTTCCATTCAAGAGTCCACTGGGTGGCTTGAGGAACCAGGATTCACCATTATGAGAGGCAACGAGAGGCCTAAAAAAGGTAAACTATCCGATTCTAGGTAATCCTCAGCACTTCTGTGTGGTTAGTTTAGCCCCAGAAGCAGGGACTAGCCAGCCCCCAAGAGATGGTCAGCTTTCTGGAAGAGAGGAGAGGGTTGGGGAGAGGCAGGGCAATATGTCCCAGGGCTGCCGGAGCTGCTCAGATGCATGGGGAGCAAAGAGGGTTTCTCTGCATCTCCCCTTATGTCCCCACTCCAGGATGACTGGCAAAGTCAATATTGAGGGACTTCGGTCTGAGGATGGGAACACCAGTGGCCAAACATGGTGGTCTAGGGCCAGAGCATGTCACCCAGTGACCCAGACGGCCTGAAGGGAGCCATCACAGCCTGTCCCAAGCCTTCTAGATCTGAAGATATTTCTCCTCCTTGGCAAATAGCCGCCAACCTCTCACCAGAAAGAAAGGCTCTCCTCGAGCGGCCTTTGTCCCTTCCCGGCCCAGCCGTGGAGGCCTCAGGGAGCCCCCCCACCTCCCTCTGGAGCCAGCCCAAGCGCTCTCTGGGTGCCCCCCAGGAACCCATGCTGGTGAGGACATACAGCTGATTTATGGCGGCCCTTCTCTCCAGCACATTGGGCGATGGTCTCGGCTGGACCCAAGGCGCAGCCCCTGCCCGGAGAACAGGGACAAGGTGGTGTCAGAGAGATGTCTGCCTGCCCCAGAGGGAGGTGCTGTGACCTTCAACATCAGGTTAGGACCCGTCTGAAGTAGCCTCCCGGAGTGATTTACAATTTGCAAACACGTTTTATTTGATTCCTCAGTTTTGCTGCAGCAATTACAGTGACTAAGCATGACAAATCACTCCCATCACGGTGTCGACTCGCTGTTAGGAAATGTGTTTGCTTCACTCTTTTGCCTGGTGCGGCAACATTTTAAAAATAGACTCATTCACTGTACTTGAAGGCAATTTGTTCCAAATTTTCCCACTAATTTGATTTTAATCTGATATTTAAAATTCGTGTGACCACATTCCCACTGATTTATAGGGAATGAGACCTACCTGGCAGCTGTTTAATTTGGCCTTACCCCAGAAGTCCACGGGACAAAGGATTTATCGCGGGACAATTTGAAGACACTGGTGTCTGTGATGCTCAAATATACGTCTGACTGAGTATTGCAAGCGCCACCCGCCTGGGACCAAGGACGGCGAGCGCGGGCTGAAAGCCTCTGACGCTCTCCTGCAGAGCTCGGCACGTAGTAGGCTAGCAGTTTTCGCGAAAGCAGATGTATCAGACCCAGATGTCCTGGCCTGCTACATGCCTGAGGGATGCAGAGAGCTGGATTCTGGAAGAAAGCCATTGGTTCACGGGTGATAAATGTTTCCTCTTTCTCCCATCCCCTGATCAGGTTGGGCCCTGGCAGGTGGGCCGTGCGGGCCGGCCCAAACTGAGCCCTGGCTGTGCCTGGTACTGACTGTGTGGCGTCTGTTGCTCCGAGCTTCGGTTTCCTTTTATGCAAAATGTATGCAAAACTAGTACCACGTCAGTCATCCAGTTGTTGTGAAAGGTAAACAGGCAAAGCTTGTGAGACATTTGGCTCAAGGTAACGAGATTACTGTGTGTTAGGGCAGGAGGCAGAGGGGGTGGGGGAAGGCACACCCCGGTCCCTGAAAAGTCCCGCGGAAGGAGATAGTCGTCAGAATAATTAGGCCAGAAGCCTTGCACCCAGAGTAACCAAATTATTGAAACCATTTTAATGTTGCTTCGGTTCCCCTCCCCCACCCCCTTCCCCCCATGCGTTTTCTCTGCTTAGAAAACGCTTAATGAACTTCTCCACTGCGCACAGTCTTCCTGCCAGTGACCTTGAAGGCTGAGTCCAGTGGTCAAATTCTCCTTCACTGAGAGCTCTGGAGCCAACAAAGGTGCCCATGTGCTTGTCCTAGGAAAAGCTTCTTGATACAAGTGCAGAATCCTCGGTGAGGACTTCTGGTCAGTGAAAACATTCTCACTGGGGCATCAGCCTCCCCCAAATCCTGAGAGAACCCTCCCTGCAACCTCACAGGCCTCCCATTAACTCCCTTCTTTTTTTTTTTTTTAATGTTTATTTGTTTATTTTGAGAGAGAGAGAGAGAGAGCATGAGCAGGGAGGGGCAGAGGGAAGGAGAGAGAGAATCCCTAGCAGGCTCCGACCTCGAACTCACAAACCATGAGATCATGACCTGAGCCAAAATCAAGAGTCGACACTCAACCAACTGAGCCACCCAGGCGCCCCCCACCCCCCGCCCCCATTAACTCCCTTGTATTTGTAAATCTGGGACCTCGGCGAGTAAGGTGGCCCTGCCTCCCCCTTGCTGGTGGCAGGAGAGCAGGAGGATGTGTGGTGTGAGTTGGGGAGACACCTCCCGCCCCTCTTCCGCCCTCCCTTCCCCACTCGGTCATCTCAGCACTTGGGCCAAATAGCTGGTTCCCATTTGCCCTGACTAGCTCGAGCCCAGGAAGTGAGGAGAAGGGCTGCCCTCAGCCCTGTGGGGAGACCTGACTGGGATCCTGGAGGGGTGAGGAGGGGCCACAGAGGCAGGTGGGAGGTGGCCTTGACCAAGCTTCCTCAGAGCTGGGGCCACCAACAGGAAAGCTCTCTGGAAACCGGCCTTGCATTTCCCTTCTCTGCCAGGAACGCCAACATGAGAGTAACTCAAGTTAATGAGCAAACTCCTCAGGCAAGGAAGGCAGGCAGCTCTCAGGCACCCCACCTCCGTGCTCAAGCACAAGAAACAGTTGGATGCCACTTGCAGAACCAAGGGAGGGCAGTGGGTATTGAGGGAGGCCAGGAGGCCGTAAGTCGTCAGTCCGCTGGGCTTGGTGCGGCGCAGCAGAAAGGAGAGAGGGCAGTCACGGGCCGCGGGCGTCCCCCGGGGAGAGTGGTGCCGTGTGGGCGCGGGCATGGCTGCAGGAGTGTGCTGTGTGCGTCTGAACTTGGGGCTGATTCTGAACCTTGGGCTGGAGGAGCGTTCGTTGTGCCCAGAAGGGTCCTTCCAAGAGCAATTCCCAAGTTCACCAAAGCTGGACCTCTATTTGAGGAGCGGTCTCACCTGGAAGGGGTGGAGGCATGTGAGTCATGGGCCAGGCCCCTGAGCCGAGGGGAGGTGGGGATGATGGCTCCCAGCCCGAAATGTGTCAGAGGCGCGATGAGCATCTTGAGTGATGTGCAGTTTATGTAATTATGTGGGGCAGTGCTGCCTGGGGGGTGTGAGCCAAACTAGAAAGGGGAGCAGCGCGCTCGGGTCTCCTACCTCACCGGCTGCACCCCGGGCTTGCCAAGGAGCCCTGACTCTCAGGACCAGCGACAAGACCAGGGCAGGGCCGACATCAGCACCTGGGCTCCTACACATCCCGACCCGTGGCATAGTTTGACCCTCTCCACCCACAAATCCACCCAGGGGAGTGAAAGCCTCGTGTTTTCCTAAGACTCTCATCTTTGGCTTTATTCCACGACACCCTCCCCCCTCCCCCGCCTCCACCCAACATTCCTCAACTTAGTTTCCTTTAGTTTTTTAATTTTTAAAATTAAATCAGCTGCATATTGTTTGGAACATTTTGGAGATTTCCAGAAATTGGATTGGCGTGTCAGAGACGTCGCAGAGCCGGGTTTGGGGGCCCACATGACTCCCCTCATCTTCACTCGTCATGGGCTGAGAGATGCAGTTGATGGTCTCTTTCTACTTTCCCCATGAGACAAGGCTTTGCGGCCGGTACCCCCCCCCCCTCCCTGCCCAGCACAGAGGTTTGGAGGCACCTGCTGCTGGGGGTGGGGGAGTGTGGCACATGCCGGAGGGCCAGGGCGGGACGAGGGCGGGACCAGGGCGGGACCAGGGCCTCAGTGAGCCTTCACTGTGGAGCTGCTCACAGAACTCAGGTCCCGATGCTAGTTACACAAGGGCTTGGCCTGCATTCCCACCCACCGGGGGCGTGAGACCGTGTGTGTCCCAGCCTCGCCACACACCTGCTGTGTGACCCGGCGCAGGTTTGGCAGCCTCTCTGTTTGAGCATGTCTGAGAGGTGTGCCGGGATTCCCAGAGGCAAGATGATGAATGGCTGTCCGTCCAGAACAGAGCAACCACAAGAACCTGATCCCAGGACGAGTCACACTGAGGAGGACCTGGACCAGGCCTCCTGGAAGCCAAGAGGGGAGTGTGAGTCAGAAACAAACTACCCGCCTGCCAGCCAGGTCACTCTCCTGTCCAAGAGAGCTCAGGGGTAGAAGCCAGAGGGCTGTAGGACCCAGGCGTGGGTGATTCCTTTCCTGTCTCTGGAGCCCAGCTTCTAGAACCTTGCCATCCAGGTCATCGGTGGTGCTGGTGGGCTGGATAATCAGGAACATTAGTGTTCCTCAGCCCATGTTGGAGGACTAAGGTGGTGCTGGCATCATTGAACCTTCTTCAGCTGCTGCAAAGGGACATTCTAGCATCCCCTCCTCTTTCAGATCCTGGCACCCCAGCCAGGGCCAGACTATATCAGCCAGCTGGTCAATAAGTCTCTCCCAAGTCTCCCCGAGACCTCAGACTGGAGCCCATCCACAGAACGAGGAGACTAGGGACAGAGGAGAGAAGAATCACAGTATCTGGGAGGAGGGTGGCACCATCAGTACTGAATCAGCGTGGGACAGAGGCCTCCATCACCCCACCTAGCCATGCCACTGCACCCCCAATTGACTGTGAAGGGACCCTAGGGAATGGCATTCTGCTCTCTCCCAGTAACTGGGCAGTAAGGCCTGCAGGAGGAAGAAAGAACAGGAAGATGCCGCTGGGGGTGAGCTGCAGAGGCAGAGACAGGCAAGGGCTGAGCTTTCACCCTATTCTTGTGTCCTTTGCTACATTGATCTTGGTATTGTATGACAGACATCATGGCCCTTGGCCAAGAACAGACTGGGTCTAGAATCTCCTATCAGTATCTTTTGAGCTCTGGGTTGTCTGAAACATGGAGTTCTATCACCAAACCATAGCTGATCGTTAAGTGGTTCAATGCATCCCATTCATCGGTTCCAAAACATTCTTACCTGTTAACACTTAAACCACTGCCTCCGTTCCAATTCTTTTCTCTACTCTCTTGGGGATAACATTAAACGTATGTTAGACCTTCTCTTCCTCTTTATCTCATGCCGTCTCTTCCATATTCTCTTTTTGTCTCTATGCACTGTATTTGTGATCATTTCTTCTGACATTTCTCATTCCCCAATTCCCTTCGTAGCTGTGTTTACTCTGCTGTTAAATCCATTCATTGGGTTTTTGATGGTGGTTATTGTAGTTTTCATTTCTAGAGATTCATCTTGATTCTTTTTTCAGACCTGCAATGTCACTTTTTATAAATTCCCATTCTCTGAAGTTATTTTTGTAATGTTTATTTTATTTTTGAGAGGGAGAGGGTGAGCATGAACAGGGAAGGGGCAGAGAGAGGGAGACAGGATCTGAAGCAAGCTCTGCACCACCAGGAGAGAGCCCAATGCGGGGCTCAAACCCACAAACTGCAAGATCATGACCTGAGCTGAAATCAAGAGTCAGATGTTTAACCGACTGAGCCACCCAGATGGACCCCCAGCAATTATTTTTAAGCATGTCTTATTTCTTTAAACATTAGATGCACAGTTTTTTTATAGTCAATAATTTGAAGTCATAAGGGTCTATTTCAGTGTTCTGTTGATTCTTCTAATGTTTACTCTTAGTGTCTTATGTTTCTTGTGTGTCTGATCATCTTTGACTGTGTGCTGGTCATTGTTTTAGAAAAAAAATGATCTGAAAGAAAAATTTGAAATTTAGGACACAAGCACCTTCGTGGAGAGCATTTTTACTTGCTCCTGCCAAATGTTAAAGAATACTGGTTTTTTGATTGAGGACCACCTCAATCAACCTTACAGCTTGAGTTTCCTTAACCCATCCAGATGAGAATTTAGATTGCAAGATCTTGTGAGAGCTGGTCTACTTCTGGTTCACCCTTACCCCGAGGGTGTAACCCTTTAGAGTCCCACATCAATGTGGGATGGTATCTTATTATATGCCCCACCTGTATGTGCCCTGGGGTTTGATTTCTATCTCTCTCGTTCCATGAGGCTGTCAAAATAGAACTCAGTTTCACTGGGATCAGAAAATACCTCAAGAAAAAAAGTGGCTTTTCCTCTTGCTTACCTGTCTGGATTCCTTTTCCCTTCGGTTTTGGCCTGGAAATTCCTTTTATACTGCAACACTTTTGTGCTTTGACCGTATTTTTAAAAAATTTATGCAGCATTTTTAGTTGATTTCAGTGCAAGATAGGTGCAAGTAATCTAGCCTGCCATCACTGGGAGCTGGAAGTTCTCCCTTCAGTCACTCAGCGAGTATTTGTGGAGCACCTACTATGTGCCAGGCACGGTGCTGAAGCAGACAAGGAAACCAGACAGACAAAGTGGACTCTTGGGGCACTCTCGGGCTCTCTGAGGAGACAGACAACAAACAGACAATTACTCAATTGATTAGTTAATTACAGCTGGGACGCATATTGTGAAGCAAGGATGTTCAGGGGTGATGAGAAAGAGCCTTCGCCCACTTTGTGGACTCACAGAAGTTGTCCTTAGGAATATGACTTCTAAGCTGAGCTCTGAAGGACCTGAAGGGATTTGTAAGTAGGGAAGCCAGGCAGAGGGAGCAGCATACACAGACCTCAGAAGTGGGAAGGATCATGACATTCTAGGTGTTGCTAAGTGTCCAGTGTGGCCACAGTGCATGAAGCAAGGCCGGGGATGGAGGACAAGAGGTGATGCTGGAGGTCAGCTGGGCCAGACTGTCAGGCTCTCACGAGCAGGGTTTCAGACTTTGGTCAACATCCCAAGGGCAACAGTAGTCACAGAGAGCATTGCGGTTGGGTTTGCTCATTAGGATCACTATACTGAAGTGTGGCAGGTGGGTTACAGTGGGCAGTGGGGCACTTGTCAGGCCAGTGAGGGGGCTTAGTGGCACAGAGGTGGATGGACTCAAGAGATGTTTACAGGATAAGATTTTGCACCATAGAAGCGTTCCAGAATGCGTTACCCAACCATACTGATTATTTTTTGTTTGCCCCTGGATCCACACCATACCTCTTCTCTGCCCTGGGAGTCTGGCTCGTGTGGGCCACACCGAGGGCCTCCCAGGCCTCTGGCTCCCTGTTGGTTTTGGCCAATGGTAGACACCAGCAGATCAGAGGGAGGAGAAGAGAGAGGTTGGGCGTTTCTTCCCTGCTCTCTGCTTGCTTCAGCGCCCCATCTACATGCCCCCAAGGCTCTGGGCTCTGCTGGGTAGCCTACCCTCTGCCCTCCATGGGCCCAGTTCTCACGGGGTTCTGGTGGCACTAGCTCTCACTTTGCCCTTGAGCCCCTCAGTGGTGACAGCTGCTGCTGTGGCTAGTCTCTAGGGACCCCAACATCTCTTCTCGATTCCCTCAACCCTGCTCATACCCCCACAAACAGTTCCTTTGTTAACATCCCTTCACTGGAGCCATCAGGGGTAAGTTTGGTTTTCTGCCAGGACCCTGATCATCAAACTCAGGGCTTTTTTTTTTTTTTTTTTTTTTTTTTTGGCTTTAAAGAATCCGGAGAAGCAAATCTGTCTGGGAACTCTGGAGGGGGGCCAGTCCCTCGTGGCAGCCAAAGGGGTGGTGTCAGAGCCCACATGAAGGCCCGGCTGCCGTCTGTGTTCCGTAAACAAACACCCGCGTGTGTGCACAGCGAGCCAGAGCCAAATGACAAACACGGCTGTGACAATTTTATAGAACCCCAGTATCAGGGAGGACAGAGGTAATTAGGAACATTATAAACAGAGCTGGTGTCTTCTGTCTGGCCACGCAATCTGGGTATGTGTCTGCTGGGGTCCTGCCCCAGCATCCGCATTCAAACTCCGGTTCCAAACACATCTTAAAAGAAGTGTCTGAGTGACTAAGGTCAGAGAGCATCTGATTTCTGGGATGCCCCGTGCTGTGGGTGGTTCTGGGAAGGACCCCGGCCCGGCTGGTCTGCCAAGCTCCATTCCCTCCCTCTCTTCTGCCTTTTGCTTCCCCACCTCTTGAGAGGAAGTTTGCTTCCCTTCACTTTCGCTTTGGAGACGGGAGCTGCGAGGGAGGAAAATGAACCCAGATCCCCTGGCGAGGTTGCCTGGGTGGGTGGGTGGTCAGGCAAGGCCCCTAAGGAGACAGTGTCCGGTGGAGACCAAGGTGACGAGAAAGATCCAGGCACTCGAAGGGCTTCTCCAGGCAGAGAAACAGAGCAAAGTCCCAGGGGAAGGTCAGAGTGGCTGGATGAGGGGGAGGGGCAGAGACCAGCTCCTGGGGGCCTCGGAGTGGGGTAGCTTTGCTTCTCCGTTTGCTCGAGAAGCTCCGTTTACTCCCACTGTTCCAGAATAATCATTTATAGCATTCCTTTGACTCACAAAAAAGCATCCTTGATGGCTTAATAAATGACACAGTTACCCTACTCATAGGACACAGGAAGAAATCTAGATTTCATACACTCTAACTACAGTGGGAAGGCATTGGAGGATTTCAAGCAGGGGAGTGTGAGAATACCAGACTTTTCCTTCGTTCACCAAATATTTCCGGAGCAGGGGTCTCCTCAGCTCTAGGGCACAGCGCTGAGCCACACTCGGCAAAACTCCCCGCCTTGAGCTTCCATTCCAGCATTAGAAATGCTGACAAACATCTCACAAAATTAACCAATCGATTCTCTACAGCTCAGGGTGCCCATCATACAGATGGTGAGGTGAAGGCAAAAGAATGTGCTGCTGGTTCTTTCTCTTAATTTAGTCACTGGAAAATCATCAGCTCCTTCCCGTGAAGTCTGCTCCCAAATTCACCCTTGAGGGTGGTCTCCTCAGGGGGTTGCAGTCAGTGTGGGTCACCCCCAGACTCCCTTCTCACCCACATATCCAGGCTTCCGTGGTCAGTGAGCCCAGCTGTGTGTTAGGCCTCAGCCCTAGGTAACTGGCTTACCCACACTTGCAGAATCCCAGCCTGAGTGGCCTAAGTAGAAAGAAGCAAAGGTACTGGCGCATCTCACCAAAGCTCCCGCCTCTGTGCCCGGGACTCAGGCATAGATCTGAGTGCCATCAGCAAAACAAACCAAGAGGGGATGTGGCTTCAGGCATGGCTGGATCCATCCGCCAGACACCGTCATGGAGAATTCGCTGTCACTCCAACTCCTTGTTTAGCCATCCTTTGTGCCGGCTCAGTCTCTGAGTCTCCGGTGCCTAGAGGTTCCCAGTAACTCAAGGCCTCCAGACTGACACCCAGCAACCCAGAACAGAGCTTCTGTTTCTGAACGGTTCCGTCTAAAGTCCTGGAATTGGATTCTGTTGGACGATAGGCTCATCACTGAACCAGCCAGTGTGCCTGGGAGGGTGGAAGATGCCAACAGGCCGATCCTGCGTCCCATTTCTCACCACCCTCCTTCCCCAGCATGCAATTTAGAAGAGGGTCAGCTGTACGCACACCACATGGAATGAGAGTGGAGGGGAGGTTCTCCAAGGAAAATCTGGGTGTCGTGGCTGGAATTGGGGAAAACGAGACAGGCCAAACAACTGGTGTCTGATGTACTGGCCATTGGCCTGGGAAGAAATGGAATCTAGACAGAGTGAACCTTCTTTCCCATTGCTTCTGGAGAAAAAGCAGGCTCACACCATCCTGGTGGAGGAAGGTGGTAGGTTTCTGGAATCAGTCAATGTGATTCAGATCCCACATTGTTTTCCCTGACTTTTGCCCTGCCCCAGGCTGCCAGCCGTCTCTCCCCACGGACGACATCTGTCTCCTGGGCCCCAGGCTGTCCATGGGATCTGTGGCTCCAGCCGGTGGAGGCAGGGCTGCAAGGGACAGGTGAGAGACTTCAGAGGGGCTCCAGGGAGAGCCTCTCCTGACTAGTCCCAACCATCACCTGCCTGGGAGGAGATAAGGGGTTGAAAGCTATAACCTGAAGCCAGGGTCCTGTCCCCAGTGGGTCCCCAGAACTCTATGGTCCTAACCTTTCTGAATCCTCCAGCCCCTGGGATGGAGATTCTGCCTCCTGATCCCTGCATGGGACCAGAGCCGGGGTGGGAGGAGTGACTCTGGGTGGGGGGTGGGGCACGCTGGTGACAGGGAAGGACTCCTGTCCTTCTGGCCTTGGGAAAGTCCCCCAAAGGAACAGGTTGTCTCTGGTGCCCCTCATCGCCTGTGCTCAAGGATGCTGCTTGACGGTGGGGAAGGAAAGCCTTTTACTGAGCACCTATGGTATGCAGGTGCTCTCTTAAGTCTCTCTATGTATCCTGTCAGCTGCTCCGAGGGTGATCCCACACCAGCCAGCCACCAGATGAGGGGTGGGAGGCTCTCCGAGGACCTTTGGACTTAGCCAGATTCTCAGACTGTAAATGGTGAAGACAGGACCTACTGTGAGGCCACCACCCTTCACGGCCTCGCTCCTGCCTAAAAGAATGGGGGGTAGGTTAGGGAGGGAGAAGGGAGAGGCTTAGGAGGTGAGAAGCGAGGCCTTCGGAAGCAGCTACAGCATTCACCTCTTCTGGGAGGGTGACAGCCCCCAGCTCACGAGAGGAGGGAGCTGCGGAGGCCCAGGCTGGCAAGCAGGGAAGCCTGCCAGGGACCAGGACGAGGGCTTCCTTTCAGTGTGTTCATGCCACAAGATGTAAAATAATCCCCTCGGCTCAGAAAAACACAATTTTATGGCTGTCTGACTCATTTCCCACAAAGCTAGGTTCACCCCCCTCCCACCCCACGTGTACAGCTTTTGTTTTGAAAAATAAAAAATATGTTGAAAATTTCAAGATGACTTTTAGCCATAAATAGTTCCCTTCCTCACCCTAGTCCCAGGCCCCCCTCACCTAATTTCCCAAACACTGGGAGGGAGCCCTGGGGGAGGACCCAGTCCAAGTGGGTGTGAGGTGACTTTGGGCAACACAGCCCCCAGGGCCAGGCCAGCAGATGCCTGCTGGGCACTGAGATGGACCGAGGGGCCCTCTGGGGAGGGGGGCCTCCCTGGTATCTGCTGCAGTGCTCCTGGTCCTTCAGTTTTGGGGTCCCATGTGGACCCCAATAGCACCACCATCCACTCCAGGCCTTCTAGTCTTTCCAGGCCTGGGTCCCTTCCCACAGCTTCCAGAATGCAGGTAACGTCAGCTGGTTGCCCTCCATCCACCCTGACACTCGAGCCTAAGGGGACCTCCACCGGGTGACCTCGGACACCCAGCTGGGATGTACCCCCAGTCCTTGCTGCTACACTGCTCCTCCCCAGGTTGGTAAGAAGTGGCACCTAGTCTCACTACGCCTGGGACCCTCTGATCCCCCAAATACATCAGGATTGTCAACTGCCTGCCACCTACACCGGGGCTTGGCCTCCTGGCTACTGCCTACTACCATTCCTTTAATTTCCCAGAAACCCTGGGCCAGGGATATCTGTCCCCGCTTCTCAGGCAGGACACAGAGCACCAGACGGCCACCAGACGGCACATGACACGTCAGCTGAGGGAAGGCTGAGTGCAGACAAGTGGGCAGCCTCAAGGTTCCTGCTGACTCCCTGTCGGTCCAGGAAGAGCACCCAGATGGGAAGCCCAGGGCTCAGCTAGAGGGCCATCCCAGGAGGTCCCTGGTTTCTGGCACGAGGAGGACACATCATCCGCAGAGCCGGCCTCCCCTCCCTGCTGCACAACTACCGCAGTTTGGTGCATTCAAGGCCTTCCACGCTGCGCCAAGGTGCCCACCCCCCCCCCCCCACCCCGCCACATCAACCCTCCATCTTCCCAGAGAACAGCCTCTGGAACCTTCCTAGGAGTCTCCAAGGGAGGGGCAACAGCCTGCAGCCAGGCAGGGGCACCAACCAACACCAGCTTCCATTGAACTGGAAATCCTGACTGGGTACCTGTCAGCCCCTGGACTCAGGCTCCTCAGATCCGGGATGAGACCCCATCCCTGGCTGTAGGGAGCCCCACTGAAGCCCAAGACAGTGGGTCCGGGGGCACCCAGAGCGCGGCCCCCTGGGAGCCGCCCAGGCCATGGGTCTGCCCCCTTCTCCCCCACTGTGGCCCACAGTCCTCTCTGGGGTGCCCCCCTGGTTCCTGGTTCTCCAGGGCTCCGGACGCCCACCCAGAAGCAGGAAGTAGCTGCAGGAAGCAGCAGGAGGGCTGGGGTATCTTCCTGCCAGGGGCTCTGCTGGGAGGGCCCTGGGGTTAGCTAGGCACAGACATGGTAGGGGTGTGGATTGGGGTCTTTTAGGCTGGTTGGGCCATGGGCATCAGGGGAAGGGCCAGAGGTGATCTGGACTTCCTTAACCACGAGAAAATGACTCAGCTAAATTGAGGAAGATTTCCGTTTCGGCAGACTACTTTTTCCACTATGGTAAGAGCTTTTTACCCACAGGCTCCAGAGGAGCTGGGTACCCCAGAGAAGGGTTTGGGGAGTTTCAATTTGAATAGTCAATGCTGATTCTTAATCATTATTTTGAAAAGGCAGCTCTTGGTTTTCCAGCAGGTGGTTGGGTCCTGGGGAGGGAAGCCAGTTGTGTGTGTGTGCGCATGTGTGTGTGTATGCATATTTGTGCCTTGAGGATGCTGGGGCCCAGGAAGGCAGATTTAGCCAGGAGTGTTTCCCTTTGCCTGTTGGCAGGTCTTGTCCAAAACGACCTGGATTCCGCCGTCCTCCAGGGCTGTCGGCCTGAACCGCCTATGGGCTACGTTGATCGAGGGCTAAGCGTGTGCCACGCTGGGTGTTATCCACATTACCCCACAATCTGGGGAGGAGAGTTCCACTCCAGACTTTCAGCTGAGACTCAAGAGGGAAAAATACCCATCAGACACCCAGCCAGATGTGAACCCAGGCAGCCTGACACCACGTTAGAGTGATCGCTGCCCCCACCCACCCTTTCTCCAGCTCCTGGCATCTCCTGACACTGCCCAGGGTCGTCTGCTATAGCCACTGGCAGCCCTAGACCCAAGGACTTCTTTCTAGGGGACTTGCTCAAACGCCAGCCCATCAGTGATCACAAGCTGGGCCTTGCCCCAGGTTTTGAGATGTGCGGTCAGGGCATCTCCACCGCAACCCTGACCCCCACTGGGCAGCCCAGCCCGGGGACCCAGGTAGGCTGGGTGACAGAATGGATGGCCCAGTCCTGTCCCTGCAACTTTCAACCTAAGGAGGATGAAGATCGGCTGCTTTGGGCTCTTCTCACTTCTAGTCCAGACCAGGAGAGCTTCCTGGAGGCGGGCCCCAGCAAGCTCTGGCCAGGATGGCAGCAATGAGCACAGTGACTCCCAGGGTGGAAGGTGCTTTTCCCACTGCACCTGACAGAAGCCCCTGTGCCTGCTTTCACTCTGGCAAGGCCCACAGCCATGAAACGGTCCCTTGCTCCCCCTTACAGGGCCGGCTCTTCCTTGAGGCTTCACTGAAAGGATGACAGGGTGTGGGGCACATCTTCCCACTTCACGGCTGGCTGGACCTTGCTTCTCCTGGGGGTTCCTCCACATCCTGCTTCCTCCCGACTCCTGCTCTGAGCCAGGCTCAGTTTCCTAACCTGGAGGTAGGGTGGAGTCCATGGCTGCCTGAGTCTCCAGGGATTTCAGGGGACAGAACTGGGCCTGACCAGTGTGACTTTGTGGCCAGGGCAAGGGTGCCGCGTGGGGCCGGGACACGTGTCCTGGCTCTGCAGCCTCCCCACGGCCCAGCCCCCATGGCCAGCCTCCAGGGGGGCAGAGGGGCTGCAGCAGCTGGGGGAGGAGCCAGGCCTGCAGCCACTGCCCCCCCACCAGAGTGCTGGCAGTTCTAGGGCAAAGGACGAGAGGGCTGTGGCCAGAGTGGGGAAGCAGGGCAGGGAGCAGCTGAAGAGGAGGGCTGGGCAGATGACCGCGGGGCTGGAGCTCTGAGCCTGGCCGCTCTCTCTTGGGGGCCCCTTCCAGGAGACAAAATGAAAGCACTGGAGAGAGGAGGGGCCGGGAGGCAGAAATGGGGAAGGGGCTGAAACAGTCCACGGCCAAGGCAGGGAAAGGAAGAGGAACAGAGAAAGCGCCAGAAGAGCAGCTTGGCGAGAGCCCCGATCCAGCTGGTCCCACCGCTGGTGAAGAAGGCTTTCCCCAGGCCGGAGCCCCAGGGGCCAGGCAAGGCCTTGCAGGTGGGGGTTCCCTGCTTATTGCCCCTACTCCCCATCCACCCAGAGGGCCCCTACCTCCCCACCCCAGGGCTCACAGCCGTAGTGATCCGAGAGTGCATCATCTTTATGCCCTATGTGTTCATGTGTGTGTGTGTCCTCGGGTAAGCATGGTGTGCACGTGCGTCTGAAGCCCTCTGCCTCTGGGACTCACGACTGGCCAGTTGTAGAGACAGGCTGGTCACCAGGATGAGGTCTCTCGCTGAGCCCAGGCCCAGGAGGCCTAGGAGGCCAGCTCTCCTTGAGGGCCCCGAGGAGCTTCAGTGGGGCTGAGCCTCTGCTCCTCCAGAGGCCCAATGGCCCCCTACCCTATGGTGGAGCAAAGGAGACACCCCCTTCTCCGTGGCTTCCCGGAAACCACATCGTCCCAGGTAGATGGAGAGCCCGACTGACCAGAGGCCCCTGACCCACACATGTGCAGAACCAGATCCAGGCCCCTGCAGTAGCAGACCCTCAAAGGGCTCCCACGGTGGACCACAGAATGTTCCTTGCCTGTAAAAGCCAGTGTGTGTGTGTGTGTGTGTGTGTGCATGTGTGTGTGTGTGCACATAAGCACAAACACATCCGTTCCCTTGTTGGTGAGCCACAACCATTTACCCACCATCCCCTCATCCAAAATTCTCAATGGCTCCCCAGGGCCCAAGTCCTCTGCCTCACTACCTGGCCTGGCCCAGCCCTTCTCCGTGCTCACTCATTCTCCCCTCAAGCCCCTCACAGCAGCCAGGCTGTCTTCCCCACCGGCCCTGTTCTTCACTCACACTTTCTGTGCAGACGTGAGCAGTGTGTGTACCTGTGGCTATTGTGTGTTTGTGGCATCTTCCCTGCGTGGTCTGAGCAGGGTGTGAGAATATGTGAATGAAGAAGAAAACACGTATAGTGCTGGTTTGAGCAGAAAAAGACTTAACAGGTCTTGTAAAGGCAAAGCCCAGGGTGGTACCAGCTTCAAGCACAGCAAGAGTCCATCTGTGGAAATCCATGCTCGTGCATCAGCTCTGCCCCCCTTTCTGTCCCTTTGCCTTCCGGCAGGCTCCCAGCGACATAGCCACTGGCTCGCATTCCCCCGTTTTGCCACTTTGGACAAAGGAAACAATTTTTCCCAATGTTTCCAGCAAAAGTCTCAGGGCTGACACCCATTGGCCATGCGCAGGGCACATGACCCACTTCTGGAGCCCCGGGCTATAGCGGCCCTGCCTAAACAAACCATGTGACCTGACAAAGGGCGAGGGCTGGTTCCCCCAAGGAACACCGGGGCTTCCCTAGAGGCAGGAAGTGGATGCTGGGCAGCCAGGAATGCAGGAGCCCACCAGATGACTGTCCATGAGTCCCTGGGGTGGGATGGGACATGCACCGTTCCTGTCCTCAGTCACTCCAAGCCCAAATGGGGTCCAGAATCCTGGAGCTGGCAAGCCCTGGGATACCTGCCCATTTTTTTCTTATACAGATGGAGAAACCGAGGCCCAGAGAGTCAGGGCACTGGCCAAGGGTCACACAGCCAGTTCGGGCAAAACTGGAGCTAGAATGTGAGCCTTTGACAGATGATCCTGACTGTCACCAGGGCTGCTCCATGCAGCTGGAACCACTTACCTGGCCTGCCCACCCCCGCCCCCCCCAAGGTTCTGACACATCACACATAGCCCAGACATCAGAATCCATAAGAGTGACGTCAAGTCCCGCTCCGGCCACAGAGGTTCGGCATTGATGGGCTATGCCGAGACCTTGGCTGAGACACTCTGTTGGCAAATTTCCATCCAAGAAGAGACGCTGGCCTTCAAGGCTGGGGGTGGGAGGTGGGTACAGACAGAAAAGGTGCTGGGGTGGGCACAGGTGGGAGGTTGACCTGGGGCAGGGTCAGAGAGGCCCACGCGTGCAGACTGCTCCAGTTCGGCAACTGAGGAGGGGGAAGGAGGCCTAGACCACAAGGCCCGAAAAGGTCAAGGGGCAGAGAGGCCATGAGGGGCCCAGCAGGCTCCAGCAGGCTGCGGACGCTTGGCCAGAAAGTCCTGTTTACTCAGAGGCCCACGAGGTCAAGGCCCAGGCCCAGGGTTAATTATTAACGGCCTCCCAACTCGTGGCTGCTCAGTGTGGTGTGGGCCAGAGACCGGCACCACCCCCACCCCCATCCCCGCTGCTGCCCAGCGCAGGGAGAGCCCTGGAACCCTCCCCTGGCCTCAGCCTCACAAGGCACTGAGTCTCTGCAGCCCCCAGGGACTCTTGTGCCCTCCTTCCCAGCTCAGGGCAGGCCTGTGCCCGGATCCTGGGGGCACCAAGGCGGGCAAAGGTGGCGGGGGGGCAGGTTCCTGTTCACCTCCCACAGCCCGGCGTCTGGGTTATCACACACAGCTGCGGTGGGAGAGGGCAGAGGAAACCTCTTTCAGAAGGAGAGTGCGAGGGGTCAGGGGGAAGCCTGTTTTGCTGGCAGGGGAGAGATTTGGTGGCAGTGCTGTTGGGGACAGGCACCGCAGGCCTGAGCTCATGGGGGCCCGGACTGCGAGTTCTCTGGGGACCCCCCATGGGGACCATTGCTTGTGCTGACCCTGCTCAGGGACAGCTGAACTCCAAGCCATCGGCCGGTTCTCACCACCTCCCAGAGGAGCAGGGCAGGCGGCTCCCTGTGCCCTGGGGACAGTTTCTTCCCTCTCCAGAGAGCAGGTGCTGACAGAAGAGCTGTAGCTTATTAGCAGCCTTTGGGCTGCAAATCCCCACTTTGTCCTGAAGATTAGGCCTTCTCCCAGGGCTGGCTCACTGGCAGGCTGGCTGCCCACCTTCTCCAGTTCCCTTCCGGGTCTGGAGCCCCACCCCTAATGCTTCCCGGCCCCAGGGCAGCCTTGCCCTCAGCCTGACCCAAGATGGGGGGGAGGGAGGCTGGGGGGTGGGGGGACACTAGGAGTGTTGGGCTCCACAGCTCCTCAGGGGACCGTGTTGAAGCCCAGGTGCTGGCTCAGCCGGTCCACAGAGCCCAGGACTCTGCATTTCTCACAAGCGCCCGGTTGAGCCAAGGCTCCAGGTCCTCCTGGAGGAGCCAGTGTTTCAGACGGCCTCCGCATGACAGAGCCTTCCTTGGACTTTTCACTCTTAGAGTGACACCAGCAGCCTGGAAAGATTTTCATGTTATCTGCCGAGGCTTTGGGGGATGGGGCCCGTGCAGGGCAAGAGGGTCCGAATAACCTGGCCGAGGCTGGTGGGGGAACCAGAGCAGCCAGTGCCTGGGGAGGTAGGAGGTCCTCCTTTGCTTACGCCTTTCTGTCCGCAGGGAGCGCTGGCCTCCCCTTCACAGCTGTAACGGGGGCCTCCGGACCCAGACCCCCTCAAGCTACGAGGCCCGGGTCGGGGACCATTAGCGAAAGGCTTGAAGCGTGTCCCGTGGGCTTGCTCATGGGAAAGCCTTTCTGTAGCCACCTCTGGAAACCCGGCCTAGGTGGGCACACGGCCCGGTGGCCTTGGGCACCGCAGAGCACTGCACGACCCAGACCCTTCAACGTCCACTCAGGACACAATTGTTCCCTTTTCAAGGCACCACTTCTACCCAACCAGGAAATCCTGAAAGAAGGCTGCCTGTCCCTCCCTGAGTCAACACTCACAGAGAAGGAGGGTGAGGGAGCTGGAAAACAGGCCCCGGAACTCTCGGAGCTCTTGGAGCGGAGGGGCCACCCCAGCCCCAGGAGAGCAGGCCACACGCACACACGCTCACAAGCACAGATGTGCACACAGGTGTGCACGCTCATCGCACACCCGTTGTCACACGCGCACACACGGACGTATGCACGCACGCATACTCATTGGCCCCCCACACGCAGGCAGGCACAGAGGTGCGGGCACACACAAGCGCCCACATAGTCACATGTACCCACATGGACACATTCACAGTCACACGTATGCACACAGACACATGCACACACAGGCCTTCCTGCTCCCAGGAACCACTGGGAGGCCCAGAACTGCCTGAGCCATGCCCTCACGCATGCACGCAGACACGGACCCACCTACGCGCATACTTTGCTCTGCCAGGCTGTGGCCTTCACGTTGCTTGGTGCCCTCTGTTGTAGACACCATCCACACAGCACCCCGCAGCCTACTCCTGGCACCCCCAGAAGTCTGAGACCAAGACTGGGTCCTCAAACCTCAAACCCGGTTCTGTCTTTGGGGCCAGATGCTGCCCAGGTTGTCCTGGTGCCCCTAGAAGATAGGGACTGGGAAGAGGAGAGGCAGTCGCTGGCATCCTTCAGCCTGGCCAGGACTGGGCCAGGGTTGGAGGTCCCTGTGGCCCTGCTGTGGGGGTGAGGGGTGCCCATTTCAGACTGGCCCTGGGCCAGATGCGGATACCCACTTTCTGTAGGTCTGTGAGGCTAGATGGGCCCTGTGATGGGGGCGGGGGCTGGTGCATGGTGGGCCCTCAATACGGAGTGGTTGGATGGGAGAGCAAAGGCCTGGTGAGGGTGGAGGGGCTCTCTGTCCTCTGGACTGGCTTCTGGGCCCAGGGAGGCCCCCGCCACCCCGCACCCACCTCACCTCCTCGGTGCTGAGAGCCGGGCCCAAGTGAGCCAGTCCGCCTGTGGCTCCTATCTCTGAGCGGCGGGCAGGCAGCCCCGGGACGTGCCCACACACGGCTCCCCTGCGGCTGCACGCCAAGCCAACGCCAGAGTCAGGCCAAGAGCAGCAGTCTCGGGGCCTGCCCACCGCCCACGGCCTGCCCAGCCTTCTGCGCCTGCTTCAGCAGGAGACCTGGCCCTTGACTCCCCTTCAGGGACCCAGACTCCTGTCCACACACCAGCCTCCTGCTGCGTTTGGGGACAGGAGTCTTGCCCTGGCGTCCCCATCCTCAGCTCCTCATACAACAGTGGCAACATCCAGGAATCTTTGCAAACATCAATCTGATCACATTCCCAGGCTGGCCCAGCCCTTCAAAGGCTCTCTAGGCTTTTAGATCTGCTGCCCTTCCCGCAGCAACCCGGAAGGTCCTATGTGGCCTGACTACCCCCCCACCCCCACCCCCACCCCCGCCACCATGCTCATTGCTCTGCCCCTTTCTTGGGGGCTGTGGCTCAAGCAGCTTGCTCCTGTTCCAGAACTTTGCACCGTGGTTCCCTCTGGATCTTTGTTGGGCTGGCCCTTTGCCTCTTTTGGGTCCAGGCCCTATGGCTACCTCCCCAGGGAGGCTCTCCTGAAGCATCCCCTGTCACTGCCCAGGTACATTGCCCTATGCTACATTACCGGTTCCTTACGCTCTTCAAAATGGCCCTGCTCTTGGCCTTGCTTGCTTGTTCATCACCCATCTTCCCTGTTAGTTCCATGAGGTGAGAACCTTGCCTGTATCACCCACAACCTGAAGGGGCCTGACTGACAGGTTGGTGGTGGTTTTGACCAGTGTTTGTTGCGTGAGTGAATGGAGGGCAATCCTGAACTCAAATGCCTGAATCTGAGATAGGAATGGCCACGTGTCAGATGTGGGGGCAGGCCTGTTCCAGGCGTGCTGGGGCCTCCCGGAGCTTCCTGGTTCACTCACACCAGACAGGCAGGCTCAGCTGAGTGGGTTAGGGCTAAAGTTAGAATCTGGACCCACACTCTTTGCTCCTGGTGGGATTAGGCATGGCACTGACTGTCGTCAGCCTGTGCAGAGAGGACCCCTTGTATCTAGTCTCCTGGATTTACTGTGGTCCCATGCTCTGGCAGCTCCTATGTCTGCACCATTGTCCAGAACATTCTGATGCCTGGAATGTGTCCTGTCTGCCCTGACAATCTTTGCACTCCCCTAAGGTACAAGGCCCACCCTCCCAGCCTCAAAGCCCCCACAGCACACACGACCCCGAGACCACACCCTTAGCCCAGCAGTAATGAGTGCCCATTCCCAGCTTCTAGGCGCTCCCTGGGCTTCTCTTGAGGTTCTCACCACCTTGGACTACTTGAGGGTTGACGAGGGCCTGACCAGAGGTCGGAAAGGTGGGGTTGGGCAAGAGGTCAATGAGATAGGTCAGAGGACAGGGGTCAGTCAGGTCTACAGAAGCCCAGAGATGGGAAGGAGTAACTCTGAGCCCAAGAGATAAAGCCTTAGTTAACTGGTTAGTTGGTTAGATAGCAGGTTAGTTAGCTCACTCATTTGTTTGCTCATCCCATTTGTTGTGCACACACCATGTTTGAGCTGGGGGCCCCAAGTAGGACTGACCAGGCCCGTCTCAGACAGGCTGGGAAAAGCACCCTTGGTCCTCACCCGGGAAACGTGGATTATTAGCCGACCACGGGTCCCAGACCAAATCAGGCTTGCCACCGGGTTTTGCACAGCCTGAGATAAGGTTGACTTTGACATTTTTTAATGGTTAGAAAAAGTCAAAAGAAGAATCGTATCTCATGACACGTAAAAATGATATGAAATTCATAAATAAAGTTTTACTGGAACACAGCCACACCTGGCCACTTAAGTAGTGTCTCGCCGAACCTGCCCTGCAGTGGCAGGTGAACAGCCACAGCAGTGACTGAAAGGCCTGAAGTATTTACCATGTGACCTTTACGGAAAAGGCTCCCTGCTCACTGCCTGGACTCTCACCCACCATCCAACTGGCTGAGGGCAAAGTCGTCTCTGCTCCCAGCGCTTCACTTTGTGAAGTGGGGTGAACAGCGCTGCCCTCAGAGGATTCCAAGGGTGACAGTCCATCACTGGGTGAGGTGGCTGTCCCTTCTCGCCCGTCCTTCCTTTGCTCCAGTAAGTAGGAACTGAGCACTTACTCTGTGCCAGGCGTGGGGCTGCCCCAGGATCTGCCCTCAAAGGACACGAACCCAGGGGCATGAGACTGTTTGGGGGTGAGGGGCAGAGTACAGGGAGCCCAGAGGAGGGACAGGAAACTTGGCCTGGAGTGCATGGAAGCTTCCCTGGGAGGAGTGAAGCCCCAGCTAAGTTTTTTTTTTTTTAATTTTTTAAATGTGTATTTATTTTTGAAGGAGAGAGAGAGAGACAGAGTGTGAATGGGGGAGGGGCAGAGAGAGAGGGAGACACAGAATCCGAAGCAGGTTCCAGGCTCTGAGCTGTCAGCACAGAGCCCGATGCGGGGCTCAAACCCACAAACCGTGAGATCATGACCTGAGCTGAAGTCAGACGCTTAATTGACTGAGATACCCAGGCACGCCCCGCCGCCCACACCACCCCCCCCCCACCTCCCATCCCCAGCGAAGTCTTAAAATTTCCATAGAAATTTGCTAGGAAGCCAGGAGCAGGAAAAAGGATTATAGGTGGAGGAAACAGCTTTAACAAAGGTGAGAATGACAGGCCTAGACCCAGTGGGGGTAGTGGGGAGCCAGGAACTCAGGGGCTTTGGGCAATCAGAGGTCACCCCTCATCACCAGCCTGGCTGTGGCTCCAGGCTGGCAAGGGTGCCTGCCAAGGGAAGGATGTCAGGATCTGGCAGGGTGAGGTAGGGCACTGAGGGCAGAGGATGGGACAAACCCAGGACCCCACTCCTGGCGCCCTGCCCACAGCCAGCGTGGGGACCACTGCAATTGGAGGAGACCGCCGGTGGGTGAGGTCTGGGGGCTCAGCTCAGCAGGGTGGGGGCTGCTGAGGCTGGGGCCACCTGGTCCTGCCCCCAGCCCAGGGGATTCCAGGGACCAGGCAGGCTGCCACAGGAGGGGAGTTGGCAACAAAGGCCTATTCTTCAGGGTTTAAAAAAGTCTGAAAACCCATCCAACTTTCTTTTGTTAGATGCTCCGGGATGTTTCCCCTTTGGAGGCGCTCAAGATACCTGGCTGATAAAGGGCAGATTCGTGGAGACTTAATTATGGCCCCAAGCCCTCCGTGTAAACAATCGGCGAGTGTTTGTTCTACCGCTGCCCCTCAGTGCTAATGGGGAGCGTAAACCAGGTGCTGAGTAGTGGGACTCGGTGACCCCAGATTCTTGGGTTCCCCTCCCTGTGGGAGGAAGGCAGCCAGGCCCAGAGTTTGGTGTGTGGCTGCCCAGCTCTGGGTCCCCACACCGCAGACTCCTGGCAACATGCTGCTCGCCTGTGAGGGACGATGATGGCCATCCGGCATTAAAGGAGGTGTCCGGCGCTTAGAGAATGCTCGGGAAATGCTGGACAGCAGTGCTGGGGAGGCAGCACTGTCCTGACCTTGACCCTGGCCCCCGCCTCTGGGAGGAAGCATACGGATCCTCAGGTTCATCCCGGACCAGCTAGATGAGCAGGGAGGTTGGTGTGAGTGTAGGTTCTCAGCAGCCTTGTTCACATTTGCCCCCATCCGCAGACCCTGGGTGTTCACAAGTACCCAGGCCTGCCTGGGGCTGCTCCTCTGTCCCTGGGGGATCAAAATAGCAGCTTGAGGACTGCCCTGTGGCCCCTCCCTGGCACATCCCTAGCACATCCCACCCATGGCTCACCTCGTGGCTGCCTCCCAAGCCCTGGGCCCTGTGCAGAACTGGGCCCCACACCCACCTTAGACTCAGACTAAGGAGTCCCCAGGGTCAGGAAAGCTCACTCCCTCATCCTGTCCCCCCCCTCCCCAGGGTGGGCTCGGTGACTTGGCAGGACAAAGCTCAGCTTCATTTAGGGGACAAGCTCTGCTCAGGGCACCGGTTGGGAGGAAGGAGACGGTGCCCTCTAGACGTGCACAAAGGCGAACTCACCCAGGGAGACTTGCACACTCACACACACGTGCGTATTCCACAGGACCCCCCACACACTCACCAAGGTAGTCACACACAGGGGCACTCTCAGGCCACGCTCCCACCGCAGCTCGGCTCCTGGTGGGGCCACACGTGCACGTGGGTGTGCAGGTGCACTGTGGACCAGTGTGGTGCTGCCCGTGAGTGCCCAGGTCAAGTTCCGGTACACCCGGGAGGAAGCAGGGAGAAGGGAAGGGCATGAGATCCTCTGGGTCCTCTGTCTGAGGCAAGAAGGGGATACAGCAACTGTTCAAGGTCACTCCAGTGGGATCCAGCCCACCTTGGCCTTGAGCAGCACTCACACCAGAGGCTCCATCCATCCAAGGAGCTGAAGAGGCTTGGTCAGAGACCCAGTTCACACCTCCACGGCCCTGCCTCATACAGGGGTGCAAAGCCCCTCTCTCCCTCCCTCTGCAGCTGTCTGGGGCTGGGGTGACCAGCCCCCCTACTGGGCCTCCAACTGAGACCAGCAAGCCATTTTGAACCATGATGAGAAGAGGAAGTTCCTGTGGCCCCAAAACAGAAACAGGAAGCTGGGAGGGGCTATATGGATAGGGAACGGGAAGGGGACACAGGCACCCAGCAGATGTACCCAGAACACCCCAGCCTTCCTGGGCCCGACACGCGCAGCCGTGGCTACGTATCTCTGCCTGACCCCGGCACTGTGGTCCTTGTCTGTGCATAGCCACAACCCCCCAAGGACAGACTCGCTGAGGGTTTCTCAGATGCTGGCTAATTGTCCTCCTGGGTGTGTTCAATTGTCCCAGCTTATCTGGTTCTGTTGAGAGGGCTCCATGCGTCCGCTGGAAACTTCCCATTCATCCAGGCATTGTGTCTGCCCATGCACCTCTCCCTGGCCCCTGAGGGTTGTCATATAGGAAGGACTCCCTACCGGGCTGGCCTGACTCTTCTCCACCCACCATGTCCGCGTGACCACCCGACCACTCCCCTGATGGAGCACGCGACGGCCTGTCTCCCTGGCCGCAAGTCTGGTGACTCCTAGCCCCGGCTCTGTTTTCCCAGCTTCCCTATCGCCAGCCCCACCCTGACTTGGTCACTACACACAGGACGGTCCCAGCCCCCTCGACAGAGCCAGGATGTCGGGGCTCCGTCGCCTACACACCACTGCCTCCCACTGTGTCCTGGAACAGAAATGTCCCCACCTGGTGCCTTAGTCTCCCCTTCTGCTATGTGGCATGGGAAATGGGGTGTCTGAGAAACATGTAGGGGCCCCGGCCACCGTGCCCCTGAACAGGGGGATGGTGAGTACAGAATCTCACCCCAAATACCAGCAGTGGGGAGCGTCCTGCCCACGCAGGGCCCAGGCTGGGGCGGGGGGTGTGGAAGGCAAGAAAGCCGTGCTCACTCAGGGAGGGCCCAGCATGTTGTTCCTCCCGGGTCCAGAGGCTCCTGCAGGGAGACTCTGGGGTGAGTGGGCGGGGGCTGGAGCCAAGGGGCCAGAGAGGCAGATGTCACCAATTTCAGTTCTGCCCCAGCTGGCCTGAGGGAGCTGGGGACTTCCCAGAGTGGGGAAGGACAATCCGGGGGCCAAGCCGCTTGGAGCCAGGGCCGGGCTTTGAGGACCCCTTCCCTGGCCCAGCTGGGTGCTCTCTGCAGGGGAGGCATCGGAACCCGTGGCGGGTGGGCCTCTCTCCCTGCACCCCCGTGGTAGGTCCCTCCAGTACCACCGCTCGTCAGCTCCAGCCCAAGAGCATGGCAACAGAAGAATTTCTTGGCCTTGTTGTCCCCGCAAATGAAGGCTTTAAGGGTACAGCTGCCCCCGGGGCACCTGAGAAATATTTCCAGGATAAAAGTGGGGGTGCCGAGTGGATACCTCATCCGATGCCAAAGCACGAGGCAGAAACCACAAGAACCCCCCAAAATGGCTCCATCTTCTAGCTGCTTGAGCTCAACCTCCAAAGAAGGAGAGCGGGGAGTGGGTGGGCAGGCGGGCAAAGCCCCTTGCCTCTGCCCCGGCCCTCCCCTCTGGACCCAGCCAGCCGGGCGGTCAGCACCGGAGCCAGCGGGGAAATGGGCCCCCGGGCGGGGAGAGCATCTGACTGGACCGTGTTCTTGGGAGATCAGTTGTGAAACTTGCTTCAAACCCCCAAACCACAAAAACGGCCGATTTTCCCAGCCCTGTTCTCACGTTTCTCAGATCAGCCGAGGACTCTTCAGTATTTCCATCCAAGAGACGCCAGGCCAGCCACCAGCCCCCCGAGGGGGACACGAAAATGGTGCAAGGAGACTTGGGTGCCGTGGAAACCCCTCCCGCGTTCACCCAAAACACGCCGTGCTCACCAATGCGTCTGTAAATGTGGGGTCTGGGAGAAGGGCAAGGCGTGGGCCTGATAAAGAAAACTGGAAATCAGGATAGAGGGACCCAGAAGCTGCTAGGGCTGCCTTGGAAGGAACATTTGAGAGCACCCTTTGCAGGGGAAGACGGTATGTGGCTGGCAGGGGGTGAGAGTCAGTAACTGGGGAAATGCCTTCCAGTTTTAAAAAAAGGTCAAAGAGGGGTCCCCTCGTGCCTCCCCGACTCAGTGGACAGAGCACCTGTCTCTGGTTCGCCTCTTTCAGGGCCTGGTGACAACAGAAATGCAAGCTCTCGTCAAGCGAGGACTGATAAGGGGACCCTCAGAGATGAGCAGAACCCGGAGCAGGGACTCACCACTTTTCTCAGCTGGGTGGTGATGATGGCCAAAGCCATCTTTGAACAAGAGAAGCTGCTCGTAGGTGCTTTGGATGACAAGCTGCCTCGGAGCTTCAAAGCCCCGTTCCTGCTGTAGGAAATGCAGACCCCTTGGTCTGGCTTCTCCCGGCCAGAAGCCCACCCACCTCCGCCCCCAGCTGGAGACAGGTGAGGTCCCTCGGTGCGCCGCCTCTGGGCCGGGCTGCCTTCTATCCTCACCAGCCACTCTGTCTGCGGGCCTGCCCCCTCCATAGCCCGCTGTCCCTCTCCCAGGCCCGGTTCCTCACCCTCACCTGCCACCGTAGCTGCCTGTTTCCAGCTGGAACCTCCCTGAGGCTGGGAGAGACACCCTGACTCACACTAACTTCAGCACTGAATGCAAAAGCAAAACGTTGTGGGAAGAACACCGAGCTTCAACTTCGTGTGCGCTCATCCAATCCTTTTCCTGCGCCATAACTTTTCTTTAAAATGCCATCCAAGAGGTACTTAATGCTGTGCCACTGTATTAACCACAGTGCTAGCTAATGCTGGCCGGGACACCATGCACTGGGCCTGAAAGCCACTTGTCATGAGTAGTTACACTGCTAGACTTCTGCCAAGGCCCAGAGAATCCTGCCCCCAGGGAGCCTGGGACCCCGGGAAGAGTTCCCTGAAGCCAAGGCCAGGGGCAACAGAGTCCAGGAAGTCTGCACTGACAGGGGGTCCTACCCGAGGGGCAGGGGCAGGGGCACACAGGAGCCGTGTCACAGGGATGCCCACCAGCTGGTGAGATGCACTGAGCCCCTGGAGGAGAGCAGGCGTGTGTGTGTGTGCGTCTTTCTGTCTGTGAGTCTGCCTGAGTGTCTGTGTGGGAGTCTCTGTGCATCGTGTGTGGACGGGCTTGTGTGTTTCTGTGTGTAGGCCTGGGCATCATGTCTCTGGGTGGGTGTGTTTACACATCCGTCCACACTACTGCCTAGTGGGGCCAGGTCCAAGCCAGATACTGGACAGGTGACAGAGGACTTGGTCTCTGCCTCGTTGTCCACAGTCAGGAGGGAGGGGGACAGGAAACAAGGAATCCCAGCTGGAAGAGCTGGTCTCAGTGAGGACAGGGAGACCCATGCCATGAGGGCAGAGCATGAGGGGCCAGAGCCCCGGAGATAAGGGACCTGATGGGGACCTACGATGCTCTGAGGAAGCCACACGAAAGCTGAGTGGGCTCGGCTGTGTGCGTGTCAGCTGGTGGAAGGTGGCAGAAAGTTTTCCAGGCAGAGGGAACAGCATGCACTAAAGCCAGGGCGCTGAGGAGTGGTAAGGGGACTGCGGTGGCAGCACATTGGCAGCTGAAGCGCGGAGGGGTGGGGGCAGGGGGAGGACAGAGTGGGGGCAAGAGCTAGACACACACGTCTGGAGGCCACAGTGACAATGGCAGACTGATCCTGAGAACCACCAGAGGGCTGGCTTAGGAAACTGGCCGGTCCCGTGGCTGTTTAATAATAGGGCCATTCCACCTGCTAGGAGGAGAGTGGGTTGGGGTGCAAGGGACAAGGCCTGAGCAGCCACCCAGTGAGCAGTGACAGCGGCCGGGGCCCCGGGATGGGCTTGCAGAGGTGACGGGAGGGTGAGGTGTAAGGCTTGGTGACAGGTGAGGCGTGCGAAGGTCCAAGAGGCTCCCCTGTGCATGCCTGCCTGTGAGTGTGTGTGCACACGTGCACAGGTGTGAGTGTGCACACGCCTGCAGCGGGCTAGAGCCCCAGTCCTTTCCCTCTCCCCTCTCCAACCTCATGTCCCCACAGCCTTGCAGCGGACATGACAGTGACGGTAAGAAGGGCTCGGTGTTGCAACTGCATTTCCTCTCGAACCTGGGGCCGCCAGAGATTAGCTGAGAACCCCGTGTGTACAGGGCGATAACACCCCCACTCCCCCGTTTCCTAATCTCTGATTCATTTCCAACTGATAACAGGATAAGGGCCCATGGGCAGCTAAGAAATGCCCCGGCAGGTCCTGCCAAGCCTGGGGCCAAGCTGCCTGCGGTGGGGGGGGGGCGTCGGGGGCGGGGGGCCCTGGACAACAGAGACTGAGGAAGATCAGGGACAGGGTGAGTGTGGAGGGCAGGGGGAGAGGAGAGACAGGGAGACAGGGAGATAGAGACAGACACAGAAGAGCCAGGGTCAGGGTGGGGTGATGGGAAAGAGAGATAAGGAGGGAGAGAAACACAGAAAGCAACAGGCAGACAGACTGACAGATGTATAAATATATACAGAGTGGGGCTGAGGGTCCCGGGGGCAGGAGGAACTTACTAAAGAGAAAACAGAAGAGACAGTGTGAGAGACAGAGAAAGGGAGAAGAGGTGACCCGAGGTCAAGAGAGATGGGGAGGGTGAAAAGGGGCGGCAAAGGTAGAACAAGGACGTGGGGGCAGGGCTGACCTGGTCCTCCCAGAGCACAGCACATGAGGGAGACTGAGGCAGAGCACAGCAGGGTGGGGCAGGGTGCTGGTCTTGTGGACTCAACCCTGCCAGGACCTGGGAGGCAGGAGTGGCAGCTCCAGCCCCTACACCCCACCACACCCCCACTCTCACCTCCCAGGGAGCCCCGGCTCTCAGACCCTCAGGAGGAGAAGAGGGGCAGCTGGGTCTGTGGGCTGCACGGTGGGGGGGGCTGAGGGAGCCGTGCTCTCTGCCCACGGGGCTCAGTCAGGGCCAAAGGGGCCGGGTAGCTCCCACCCCCTGGGTTTATCTATATCCTGATGGGGTCTGGTGGGGCCAGAGTGAGGCTGGAAAGTCAAGGTGGGGCGGGGTGGGACTCAAGCCAGAGGAAGGTGTCAGGGACCAGTGAGCAGGGGGCCGGCAGCCCTCCCTGCTGGGCCTGGAGGGGAGCCAGTCTCCCCCTGTTCCCTTCCCAGGCCAGGCGCTGCTCCAGGCTCAGCACCTGGGCTCCTGCTCTGTGATGCTCAGGCGAGGGAAGATGGGCTCCGGGAACTCTGGAGGCCTGGCCACCTCCCTTGCAACTAGGCCCCTGCTCTAGCCCCCTCCCATCTGTACAAGGGACAGAAAGTACAGATAGCTGCCCATTTGCGGGGCACCGGAGGCACAGTGCAGGTTCCTGGGCCCGGGCGTCCCTTCTGGGAAGAAGGGGGTTCCCCAGAGCAACCAGGCCAGGCGCTGAGAGCTTCCCAGGAGGGAAGGGGGTCAGGGAACCTTCCCTCAAGTGTCTAGAGATGGGCAGAAAGAATAGGTGCGTGAACAGGACAGGCGGTGTCTAGAGATCAGGAGAGGCGGGGGGCAAATGACCAAGTCCTGGGGGAGCTCCGGGAGGCTCCCAAACAGGGGTCCCGCAGGGCCCATGGTGTTTCAGTAAGTCCCTCCCTCCCCAGGACGCCCAGTCCGGACCAGCGAAGGACAGCAGCAGACTGTGCCCAGCCCGGGGCCTCCTGGCCCAGGCCTGCTGACCAGGCAAGGCTCACCTCGCCTCCTCTTGGGGCAGGGCAGGCACCCCTCTGATTTGCCATGCCCGCCCCGATGCCCTGACTGCCGGCGACCACAGGAAGCGCTGCCCCAGCTCAGCACTTCCCTTTTCTGAAATCTGCCCCCAGCAGCCTGGTGGCCAGGGAAGGCAGACTTCCCGCTGCCCCCACCCCTACGTTCTTCCCACCAGTCACAAGTGGCTTGTTCCTGAGCTTCCCTGGGCAGAGGTGACCTTCTTGCCTCAACCACAGATCAGTTATTTATCAGAACAGGAAAGATGGCACCAGAGATATGTCCTCACCCGCCCCAGGAGGGCCTGGCCTGCTCCAACGACCGCATGCCTGCTCCCCACATCACACAGGGAAGTGTGGCCAGCGCGTGCAGGCTGCACTGGGGAGGGAGCCGAGCAGGAGGCCTCGTGGGCAGGTAGGGCAGACTGTGTGTGACGCACCCTAGCTCCTGGCCCAGAGGGGGCTCTGTGTGCCAGCCAGGAGCGGTCCGCACATCTGCTCCCATAAGACTCACCCTCCCATAGATGCACTCTCAGCCTGCGGCAGGTCCTGAGGCACCTCTGAACCCCGAGGTGGGAATACCCTGGGGCCAGGGTCTCGGGCTGCTCCCCTCCGCCTTCATCCCTTAGTGAACATAGGGCTCCTGCCCTGAGGATTCAGGACCCACTTGCAAGAAAGGGCAGAAGCAGCTTTCAAAGTTCCTCAGCAGCAGCACTATTGACATTCTAGGCTGAGTCTATGTGTTGGGGCTGTTCTGTGCCTTCTAGAATCTTTAGCGGCAACCCCGGCCTCTCTTCACTAGATGCCAGTAACATTTCCCCACCAGCCGCAACAGTCAAGACCGTCTTCAGATATTGCCAGATATTCCCTGGGAGGACAAAATTGTCTCATGTCAAGAACCACTGAGAAAGGGACAATGGAAGGCCCTGGCTGCCATGGCTAGAAAGTTCAAGGGCTCAACTGGCCTGTTTTACAGTTTTGTGCTAGAAGGTCATGGACTGAAGTGACGGTAGCTGGTCAGAGTCTGGGGTTCTTGGAAGTGAGAGGGTGTGTCTGAGGAATCTGTGCTGTAGGGCTCCCTCTGAGGTTCTGGGCATAACTGTGCCACAGAAACCGGGGCCAGAGAGAGGAGCCCCTGGTGAAGCTGGGAGGTTTCACTGAAGAGAAGGTCAAGATGTACTACCGTGGGGTATGAACTGAGTCACCTTAGGACCATGGAGGTACTGAGTTAGTTAGGGTCATAGGACAGAGAGACTGGGAGAGACGTCAGAATCGGGGCAGGAGACAAGGATAGGATATGTGCCTGGGACTCCCTGCGGTGGTGAGCTGGAACTGAGCCCTTCCATGAAGCTCCAGGCCTGGAAAGACTGTCCCATACAAAGGGGACTTGCAAAGCTGACCCAAGACAGTGCAATGAAGCTTTTCATCCTCTGGAGTGGGAAAAAGTAGCCACCTTGGAGAAAGCAAAACCCTAGCCAGAGCCATGAATAAATGTAGGATTCAAATTATGCAATCCAGGGGTTCTAGAACCCCAAACCTAGAAAATAACACAAAAGCAGATACAGGACCATGAAAGAAACTTACTTCCCACTCACCTGGTATGGGTACTTCCACAGCCCAGGATAATTACCAATAATTACCACAGGGGGAAGAAATGATTGCCAATGAAGATGAGCTCACAATAAAAAGAGGTTATGAATGACCCCCAAAAGCAAGCCACTATGTCAGCAGGAGATCTTAGATTTAGAGGCATTAGAACAACTTGAAAAAGACTACATAATATATATATTTTAAGTTATCAAGGAGATAGAAGAGAGAGTAGAAAACATAATCAAAATATTATCTAAACGTAAAAAACAGATTTCTAAGGAAATAAAATAGTCATTGCCACGTAAAATACTCAGTGGATGGATTCATAGCAAATTAGTTGTGGTGGATGAGAGGATTAAAAAACACATCTAAGAAAAGTTCATGAAATACAGCACAGAGATATAAAAATAAAAAAAATATGAGACTGAAAGTTTCTTGGAGGACAAAGTAAAATGGTCCAAGAAGATTTAACATACATATCATAAGAATTCCACAGGGTGAAAACAGGAAAAAATCAAGATGTAATGATTGAGAAATTTCCAGAACTAAAGAATGAGTCCTCACATTGGGTCCTAAGAATGATAAGTAAAAATTAATTCACACCATAGTAAAACTACAAAACGCAAAAGACAAAAGGACAATCTTAAAAGTACAGCATACCTCAGAGATATGGCAGTATACTGCAATAAAGCAAATATTGCAATAAGCCAGTCAAATGAATTTTTTGGTTTCCCAGTGTGTATATAATAGTATGTTTTTACTGTAGCATAGCCTCTTAAGTGTGCAATAGTATTGTGTCTTTAAAAAATGTGCATACCTGGGTGCCTGGTGATTCAGTTGGTTACGTGTCTGACTTTGTGGGAATGCAAGCTGGTGCAGCCACGCTGGAAAACAGTACGGAGGTTCCTCAAAAAACTAAAAATAGAACTACCCTACGATGCAGCAATTGCACTACTAGGCATTTATCCACAGGATACAGGTGTGCTGTTTCGAAGGGACATGTGCACCCCCATGTTTATAGCAGCACGATCAACAATAGCCAAAGTATGTAAGGGGCCACTCATCAATGGATGAATGGATAAAGAAGATGTGGTATATCTATACAATGGAGTATTACCCGGCAATCAAAAAGAATGAAATCTTGCCATTTGCAACTATGTGGATGGAACTAGAGGGTACTATGCCAGGTGAAATTAGGGAAAGACAAAAATCATATGACTTCACTCATATGAGGACTTTAAGAGACAAAACAGAGGAACATAAGGGAAGGGAAACAAAAATATAAAAACAGGGAGGGGGACAAAACAGAAGAGACTCATAAATATGGAGAACAAACAGGGTTGCGGGAGGGGCTGTGGGAGGGGGGATGGGCTAAATGGGTCAGGGGCACTAAGGAATCTCCTCCTGAAATCATTGTTGCACTATATGCTAACTAATTTGGATGTAAATTTTAAAAAATTAAAAATAAAATTTAAAAAAAAGTGCCTGACTTCGGCTTGTAGTCTTGCAGTTTTGTGGGTTCGAGCCCCTCATTGGGCTCTGCACTGGCAGTGCGGAGCCTTCTTGGGATTCTCTCTCTCTCCCCTCTCTCCCTGCCCCTCCTCCACTTGCTGTCTCTCAAAATAAATAAATAAACTTAAAGAAACTTTTAATAAAAAATAATGTACATACCTTAATTAAGAAAAATACCTTATTACTAAAAAAAATGTGTACTATCGTCTGAGCTTTCAGGAAGTCATAATCGTTGATCATCATAACAAATATAATAATAATGAAAACGTTTGAAACATTGCAAAAATTACCAACATGTGACACAAAGGCGCAGAGTAAGCAAGTGCTGTTGGAAAAATGGCGGTTAGACCCACTCAATGAAGGGTTGTCACAAACCTTCAGTTTATAAAAAAAAAACAAAAAACAAAAAACCAGTATCTCCAAAGGGCAATAAAGTGAGGGATAATAAAACGAGGTAAGTTTGTGGATGAGGAAGAAATGAGGGATTATGACAAAGGAGTGATATTTCGACTGACCACAGACTTCTCGTCCGCGGCAATGGATACCAGAGAACTAGAGAACTATGTCTTCCCGGTGCTCAGGGAAATAACTTCCCACCAAGAATCCTGTACTCTACTAAACTAGAGTGGCATAAAGAATTGGGCATGACTCAGGATCTGTGGTGAGAAAGTGGCTTTCCTTAGATCAGAAGTCTTCAAACCAAGTCATGGGTGGTGGTGCAGGCCGGGCCAGACTGGTCTTTTGCAGGGTAGCCTCACTTTGGATCCTTTAGACAGGAAAGTGGCGAAAGCCAAGGTCAGAGACTGAGATACAGTCCAGAGAAGAACTAGGTAAAGTGGCCAAGAGAAGCCCGAGAAGCCTCTCTGTGTCTGGGATCTGATAAGATCATGCTAGTAGGGTCAAAAGCTACAAAATGACCCTTTGATCCCTGGAGACATGCTGGCTTCTGGGGAGAGCCACCCTTTCCCTCAATTCCACCTGACCCATTCTTTAGGCTCCCCTCTCAGATGCTACCTCTTTGGTGTGTTTTCCCCAGCCCCTCACCAGATACAACTTCTCTCCCTGTGAACTCCCCTATAAACTATCTTAGGTCATTTCTGTCTGGACTTCTATGTTCTCTTCCCCTATGAGACACCCACCCTGGGTTAGTGGAAACTCACCCGTGCTTCCCACACCAGCTCTATGGCTCCCTTTCCCTGGTGGGCAGGCAGGAAGCGTGAACTGCTCAGTATCCGAGGCTGTCCATAGGATCAGCCACATTCCAGCTGC
Organism: Leopardus geoffroyi; assembly: GCF_018350155.1. Lineage (NCBI taxonomy): Eukaryota > Metazoa > Chordata > Mammalia > Carnivora > Felidae > Leopardus > Leopardus geoffroyi. The sequence goes on from NC_059335.1 coordinate 19,908,811, forward strand.
ACTTGGTCAGAGAAAGGTTCCGATGGCTCCGGAGAACCAGAACACCTACCATTGCTCCAACCGCTCTGAGAAGCTCTCATCTCAGTGCCTGAGACGGGGGGGCCAGAGGGTCCCGTGGGTTGGCCTGGAGCACAGAGGATGACGGGTCAGCCATCTATTGTGGTCTAGTCCCTCTGTCGTCACTTCCTGTTGTCTCCAGCCTGTCCTCTGGGAAGACGTGGGGGGAATGTCCTCATCCTAAGACATACCAATCCTTGGATGCAGGAACTGTCCTCTCACTGTGAGGTCCAGCACATCTTTCCTGACTGCACCTGAAGTGGCAACACAGCCTTGAGGACAGACGCCCACATCACTTCGATCTAGGGACTCAGATGACTCAGGTCATCTGGCAGATGTGGCCTACATCTTAGAACCACTGTTACCTGGCTCCTGTCTATTCCTCAAACACTCCAAACCTGTCCCTGCCACAGGGCCT